>NC_137828.1:39059306-39299306 GCF_963921795.1 Nannobrachium achirus
TCCTGTTCTCTCTCTCGTTGACAGAGCTCTCAGAGCAGGCCAAGGCCGACCTGATGCAATTTGAAGAACAGGAGAGGCAGAGGAAACAGGACCGCTTCGGAGGCCGGGGGAGAGGAGGATTCGGGCGAGGTAGAGGCGGCCGAGGAGGCTTCCCAGGGTTCGGAATGATGGACTTCAGGAGCGACCGAGGTGGGAGAGGAAGAATGAATAACCAAAGGTTTCCACTGATGGGACACATGGGCATGCAGGTAAATCGCCCACTTATGTCCGTGCAGTGGGTTTATGTCTACATTGTACTGCTCCATAGCCCCTGTCCTCTATATCAGTGGTTCACAAAGTGGGGTTTGGGGTTGGGGGTCCTTTAGGGGGTCCCAGGGTGTCCCTGGTTAAATGTATTACTAACCACTTAAATCCTACGGTATATAGATCGGCTATTTTTAAATAGCCAATCTACAAGCTCACAATGAGCTTTTAAATGTCCTTGACATGAAAAGGTTTGAGCACAACTGCTCTATATCTTGTACTGGCCTCTCCTGTGTGATATTTTTTCTTTACAGTGGGTTGCTTATTATTTGGATCTAACTATCGTATAAAAGAAATAAACTTTGTCCAAGGCAGATTGCCGTGGACATAAATTGGAAATCCCTTTGAACAGGGGATAATCTATTGTTTTGCTACATGGTGTAATGCATCTTAACCCACTGCTCTTAAAGATTAGCTGGTGTGAGCGCACAGGCTTCAGTGGGTAAGATGATTTGAAATGGTTCTCCTCTGGGTTTACTTCATACTCTTCTGTCAAGCATCAAAAATACAACAAGGTATTTGCTCACTATGATTCTCGGCTCGCTATCCAAGACCTATGGCTATTTGCTCACAGGGAAAAAAGTCAGTTTAAAAAACACTCTTTACCTCCTTATCACTGTTGATATATGGATTATAGCAAATCATTTGGCTGTATTCCATTTAGGCTGCATTATACCAAATTAAATTTGCTCTTCGCCCAGGATTTAGTTTCTTGTGGGCTTGTGTTATTAGATCTCTCTCCTAGCATATAATCCTTTCATTTACATTGCTCGTCAGTTCGTGCAAGGCCTTTTGAAAGCATCGCTATCTGGGGAAGACAAAGTCACTTTTAAACGTGTAACCTACATAAATTGCTTTCCGATGAAACACTGGAAAGACATGTGATTTGCGAATGGGGCTGCGGTTGTTTAATATTGCAGGACTTGTGGATCATTGCGTTAAAGAATCTACACGTTGAGGAATTTGCGCATTAATGTATCTGTCAATTTAGCGAGGCTAGAGACCAAGACTGCTGATGGAAGAAACGGTAGCGCCGATGATCTGTCTCTTATTCTCATTGGGTCCATTTAATTGCTTATTGCAGGCTGCAGCAAGTAGAAATAATGAAATGGGGCAATTGTGATCATCTCGAAGGTCATCCAGAACTTGAAGGAATACTATCAAGTGACATGGATAGAAAACCCTTAATTAAGAGAATTCTGTGCCTTCATTCATATATTGTTAGGGTTAGCATCTGCCTAAAGCATCCACGTTCGTAGTGTGAAAGCAGATCACATTGAGAAATTGTGACCATTCTGTTTTTGACTCTCCGCTCCATTAGCCCAGAATGCCTCTTCCTCGTCATCTCCTTCCTCCACACCACCACCAACAGCAGCAGCACCATCACCACCAGCTGCACCACCAGCAGCAGCACCATCACCAGCCATCGGGCCCCCGGGGGCCGCCGCCCTTCCAGGAGCACGGCGGTCCGCTGGCTCAGCAGCCCCTGCAGCCCCTCATGCCTCCCCCGCACCTGGCCCACCGCTCGCCTCCGCCACCGCCCCGGCCCCAGATGGAGCAGCAGCAGCAGCAGCCCCCACCGCGCATCATGAACTCTCCGCCGCCTAACTTCGGCCAGCAACAACAACAACATCACCCCCCTCCTCAGCCCCCGCAGCCTCCGCAGTCCAAGAACATCCACATCAACCCCCACTTCAGAGGCCCCACGCCCTCGTCCAGCCCGGCGCAGCAGCAAGGTAGATTCAAAACGGGCGTCATAAATTGTAGTTCGATTTTTTTTTCTATTGGTGGGGGTGCTTGTGTGTTGGGTTAGGATCCTTTTTTTTAGATTTTAACGATTTTGGTTCCGTAACGATTCCCTCTTAACAGTCCGATTCCTTAACGGTTCCATTTAACAATTCCTATAGGAGGTTCCAAATAGACCCTTACAGGTCTGTAACTCTTGAGTGTACTAGTGGAACCAAATTGGTCCATTTGGTTCCTTTTGTACTCTGAGTTATGGTGGTCCTTGAAGTAAAAAAAAAGTTTGAGAACCACTGGATTGTAATTTTGTCTAGCAGACATGAAGTCTACATATCAGCTCTGACAGTGTGATAAAACCAGTTCCGGAAACGGTTCTAAAATGTGATGGAACCGATTCCAAGTATGTAGTAGCAGCGGTAAATTATTTTTGGGTCTTAACGATCGGGACGATGTGTTGCTCCATAGAGGTACATGATGCCATTGCCGGTTGGCACTTATCCTCGCTATGCTCTGAAAGGTGTCTGGATTAGAATGTCATTTTCTTGTTTGGTTGAATGACACATGAATACGTCTCCCAGCCAGTAATGGGTTTATCCTCCTTTTTTCACCCTGGCAGCATCACCATTTCATTCCCTGAGATGGTTTTATCTGGCCTGTCTGTCTGTCCAGTTTACGATTGGAATTCTGTTAGTTGTGTGTGTCTTGTGTGTTACGGTGCTCTGTAGGGAGTGGGTGATTCATTTCTTGTGCTTTAGAAAAGACTTGTACTCAAAGATCAGGGATGTCCTTTAGTTATGATCAAATGCTTGCCTGGCTATGATGGGTACAAAATAAATAAATAAAATTGCAAGCTGCGGAGCAGCGCGACTGAAATTTTATTTCAGTTACATGTTGTCTGTAGAAATGGATTGTGCCAAATGTTGCATGAGATTATCCTCTTTTTGGTGTCAAAACATGATTATGTACCATTTTCACTTCTCCACTTTTCCACTTCTTCCAATGTGATGACTTCTAATTAGGGATGCAGCGGGTACATTGTTCACCATGTACACGACATTACATGGCTATCCATTTAGGACTAATTAAACAAAATGTTTTAAATAACTTATAAATATTAAGTTGCTACCACGGGTGTTTTCCAAAGTAATCATTGTACACACTTAGCGAATGGCACCTTGATCAGTTCAGAACCTCAGACCTTGGATGCACAGACGGTAAAACAACATGGTGATTCTTCTCTGGTAGATCTTTTATTTTATCAAGGTAAAAATAGTGTGTGTCACTGTCCCCTGGACGCATCGAGAGTGGATTTAATGCAACCCTTTGGCCTTTGAAATAATATGCGTCTTAGTCGCGGAATGCGTAGCTAACAACATCACCGCATAATATATGATACAGTTGTGTCCAGGACTCAAGATGTGCGCTGCTGCAATGTTAACTCCTATGAATATGCCTCCACGCCACGATTTACCGCATTTAAACAATAACACGCCAAGTGCACACACGTTTACCAAAAAGTGCCCAAGTGCCCATCCCTACTTTACTTCTAATATTCCCTTTGTATCTCCTGACCTATGTAACCGTTGTATAAGGATGTGGCCAACCATGATTATTCATGCCTGTGTAAGTGCCTTTAACACACAGTTGTCTAATGGACTCCCTCCTTCTTTTCATCTATCGCCTCTCTCCCCCTCTCGATCTTCCTCCTACCCCTCCTTTTAATCTCGCTTCCCCTTCTCTCTCTCTCTCTCTCTCTCTCTCTCTCTCTCTCTCTCTCTCTCTCTCACCTGCCCCTCATTTTAATCTCGCTCCCCCTCCTCCTTTTCTACCCCTCCACCCATCTCGTTCTCTCTCTCATTGCAGTGCCCTTGATGCCTCCTGCTCAGAGCCAGCCCAGACCTGCTGAGGGTCCTCAGAGGTTCCCTGTGAGTAGCAGCTGCTCCACTCTCCTCCCCACCCCACCCCCCCCTTTACTCCATCACATGGTTAGCGTGTCTCTTTTGTGAGGGCAATATCATTACGCCAATTAGACCGCTCCCGCCCTGGCCAAAATACTGCTAGAGCAAATCTGTAAACACCGATATGAGTCTATCTGCACAACTGGAAATGCTTGATAGGGACGTTACAGGCGGGTGGACTTTTGGAGGTCGGGGGTTGTAGTGGCAGGGCTTACTTAGCAACTCTTCATGGATGGGCTGGTGGTGCTCAGACATAATGGAATCCCGAAACCAAGATATGCCGGCCAGCAAAATGTCACATTCCACGAATTTTAGTTTGTGCCTCAAAGCTGATATTTGGGACTCTGTTTTGAATGAATAAAATATGGCAGTGGTTGGTGGATCGATGTGGGGGCATCTTGCCTTTTTTTTGTACTACACATTCTGAAGGCCAAATTTCACGTCAAAGAAAAGAGGATTTTAACTCACCAGCTTGCCTGTAAAGAGGAGGTTCTTTATTTCAGCAACAAAGAAACCATGCAAGAGATGATGGGAATCCCTCTGAAGTGATTACTGCATCGGGGGAAACGGGCTTGCCAGCCAGCCAAAGGGCCTTAAGTTACTCTGTCCTTCCAGCTAATGATACCCAGGCATCAGGTGGCGCTGGTGCTGACTGACATTTTCCTGGAAGGGGCATTTTATATGGATTTATGCAAATCAGCTATTGGAAAATAGCTGCATCCAATTGTGATTTGGGTGGATTTACAAACTCTGTCGACAAAAGAGCCAGGCTCTGATGTTAGTGTCTGTGTTTAAAATGAGAAAAGAAATTGCAAATTTATTGCTTCACCCAGTGCTCAGAAGCCAGTGATTGTGGATGTTGATAGCACAGTTACAGAGAGCTGCCCCCCCTCCCCCCTTTAACGGAGGGTGTGAAGAGGGGTTTGGAGGGCAACAACTGGGCTGATGATGTGCAGCATAGTGTTGGATTCCCCTGCTGCCAATCGCGTTTAGATGGCCGTTACCAAGGTCACAATTTGAAATTCTGGTGACATACCACCCGGCAACATTCCATTTACCCCCGGAGTACCAGATTACTCACGATTATCATACATTATCATCCCATCAAATTTAATTGTTGAAATAGAAGAGCAAAATGGGGGTCATAGCCCCTAGTATGACCGCATTAAACATTTTTGCTGGTTTAGAATGGCACTGAAATATTAATCTTGAAGCCAGTCGAAGTTGAGAATATATAATTAATCTTCTGTTAGTGATATTCAGTCTAGACACAAAATGGCTTTATAAAGACAACACACATTTCAATACCTTCTTGAAATACAATATTGATTATTTCCTATTCTTCTCCTTAGTCCTTATTTCACCGTTGAGAAAAGTTACCATCTGTGCATACGGCTCAGCAAACAATGAACTGCAAATAGTCCCTCGCAAGACTCTTAAACAAAATGGCACTTTTCAATCCCCAAATTATATCCTCCATTGAATAGTTTGACATTTGGCCCCTGCATTCATTATATGACATTTGTCTTTGGCCACCGTTCCCCTTTGCTGAGAGCTATCACAGGCAGCATCAGTTACATATTGAACACCCCTCAGTCTGTTTATCAAGGATTAACGACCAGAGGATGAGCCGTGTTATTTCAGAGGTATTAATGTGGACACCAGAGCCCTCGTTGCACAAACCTGTCTGCATGACCTTTGCAGATACGTGCGATAGTGCCCACAATAACAGTGTGATCCCCTTCGCAGTGTAAAGCCCCTTTGATTAACTTTCTATTAAGCAACTTTTGAGACTTTGTGCCCCTCTAGCATTCAAACACATCTCCCTCTAAATACCGCCAGGCAGCGGTGGAATAAAGAAGGATTAAGCCTTGATAGGATCTTAAGTAATTTACAATGGGCTCAGAGGAGGTATGCAGCCCCATCTGTGGAAGTACCACGTGTTGAATAGCAGGTTAATTTTTCAACACAGACGGATGTTTAAGAGAATAAAAGAGACCGTTATAAGGCAGATTCTAATTCCAAGGAGGGATTAAAGGGTTGTTATGCGTTTTTTTTTTAAAGTAGACAGAAAAAGCGGCGTGCGTGCATTGCTTGGAAAGCTCTTGAACATGCAAAATGTTTGAAACAAAGGAGTGAAGGACTGATAACGTCTGAATGTATAAAAAGCCTAGTTTCCTTGTTAGATGCCAAGGCATTTAGAATTCCATACGAACAAAGCTCCACCTAGCATCAATTTTGTATTACTCACAAATTCATGCTCAAGGGTTTCTCAAATATTGGCACGCATATTGATGTTTACTTGTGAAGATTCGGCATCATTTTAATGACCCTAGCCATTCAATTACAAGCTCTCCCCGTCCAATGCAATGCTCAAGTCCAAATCCCCATTTTTCATTAGTTTAATTTGTTTGTGATTATGGCATTCCCAGCATGGCCTATAATTCATGAGTTGTGTGTGTGTGTGTGTTTCCAGGGACCTGGAGACTTCCAGCAGCACGTGCCTGATAATTTTGGCCAGCCCCAGCGGCCCCCTCATCACATGGAACCCTTCAGGGGCCAGCAGCCCCCAGGCCCCCAGGAAAGAGAGCCCTTCTTCATTGGTGGTGAGTCTCACACCCAGCCCTGCTGTATCTGTCGCTCGCACGCACGCACACACCACAGGTAGGCCCCCATACCCAGCCCTGAAAGCAGTTAAAAAGCTCCCTCTTAGCATATTTAACCCTACTGGGCATCACCTCTGGCAGTTATACCTACAGGGTATGCTACCAGCGTTCTGGTGCCGCTCTATTAGCAACACTCATGTTTATATGCATGTGCACATACATACATGTGAATGAGCACTCCGAAGGCCACATTCGACATACATTCCCATTCGCTATAGACTCAAGTACAACCCAAACGGTTGTTTACTTGACTCCCGCTGATAGAGATGTAGGCCTCCAAGAGGCAGCCGCTGACATGCTCACAGCGACTGTTCAAAAGTGTGAGAGTAATTTGACGTCTTTGTTGTTGTGTTGTTTGTCGTCGTCGTTCACTCTCCCCTCCCGGCTCTCCTCCAGAGAGGAGCTTTCCGGGGCAGCAGCAGCAGCACATGTTTGACCACCAGGGCCCTGCCCCTCTGATGAACAGCGGCAACAACCTGCAGCAGCAGCAGCTGCCAGGCCAGGGCCACATGGGCTTCGGCCAGCCGGGACAGTCCTTCAACCAGCCTGGCCAGGGCCTGCTCGGCATGTTCCAGCAGCGAGAGCCGCCGAGGCCCAACCTCCCTCCCCAGGGCCACCAGGGGATGACGGGCATGAATCAGCACGGCGGGCCCCCCAGCCAGCCCAGGCCCTTCATGGGCCAGCCGCGCCAGCCCTTCAACCAACAGCAAGGGAACCCTTTCCCCCCTCCACAGCTCCCGTTCGGGATGCAGGTACGACTGAGAGTAAGTGATTTTTACAAACAATGGGTGTTACGTGTCTTGTGCGCGTCTTGTGCTTCTTTTGCATGCAAGTTATTTCTGAAGGTTTGTGGCATGTTGTTTACGCACAAACGGCATGCTGTTTATTTATTTGTCTGTCCCTCCGCTAATTGAACATGAATGCGCCAGCAAGCATATGTTAATTTATATCCGCTTACTGTGATATTTTCAATGCCATCCTCCCAATGCTGCCTCTTACAATTATTGCACACAGCAAACAATATGCATCCTTTTTCTATTGTGAATTCATGAATTTCACTGGGTTTGAGCTAGATTATTAAAATGGTGGAGAATAGAGTAATGAACACATAAATAAACCAAACTAGTTTTATATTCGCTGTTAGTGAAGCGTTGAGAAAGACTCATGTTTATTTGAGTCCCCCTTTTGAGGCTGGTGTGGAGACACATAGACAACAGCGCCCTCTAGTGACTGAGTCACTGTTAGAATACTATGCGGCTATATGAGGACACCCATTGGAGGTTAATTATATGCAGAGTATATACACTTGGAAGAATATTAAGAGTGGCTCTTATTGTGGTAGGAAACCGGGATATACCTAAACATTTCAGGGGATTCAGCATTGACTTAGGCTCATTTGGCAGTTTTTCTTACTTTCACTTATTTTATTTTATTACGTCATTTGAAGGGCTTATTGCAGGGCCCTCCTCACTCCCAGCTTCAACATCATGAACATCCGTCCATGCACCAACAGCAACAACATCATAGGCAGGACTTACCCCACCAGCACCAGCTAAACCCCAGTGAGCAGCGGCCCATGATGCACCACAGCCAGAACCCCTTCCATCAACAGCAGCTGCACGGCAACCCCAGGCAAATGACCCCCCGTCCCCAGAACAACCAGCAGCGCAATGCTCCCATCAGACCAAGGATGGTGAGAAATTAACATGAACCATTTTCTGCTTAATGGTTTTGCAATGTGCGTCTGAAATCGGTGCCTGACTTTCACTCCGGTCTCTTCTGACTTAAGCGCATAAATCTCTCTTTGCGTCATTTCTCGAGCCAAAATTACGCCCAAGAAACATTGTGCTATTACAGATATACAGATAAAGGCATATATATTTTTTTTCCAGCAGAACCCTCCTGCCTCCAAGCAACAAATACAGATCCTTCCCCAGCGCAACAGCAACCTCAGAGAGCTCCCCGTTGCACCCGACAATACAAACATGAACAATGCCCGGCCCACCTCCGCCCCCAATTTCAGGCCGGTTGCCAAGGCAACACAAGGGGTGCGACCCGGGCAGAATGCACCGTCGATGCCTGGCGGTGGCAGAGGAAGGGGCCAAGCTGCTGCCAAGACGACACCACAGCCAGGATTGGCGGGCAGGACAGTGGTTCGGAAGGAAATCCCAAGTGCTCAGTCCAAGCCGAAGCCACAGGTCAGATTTTCAGTCGGGGCCGGCAAGATAAAGGGGGGTGGGTGGGGGGGGGAGGTGTTGATGTTTTTTCATTACAGATATCTTAGATAACTGTTAGTGAGCATTTTATATTTTTTTATATTATTTTGATTGTGTTTATATTTTATTTTATACAGTGATTCTCTGTGAAATTAGAATTGAAATGTAGATGAGACTATGAGATTTACTGAATGTTGCTCCCACCCACCCCCACAAGTCTTCCTTGTTAAATTAATTCACTCTGAATTTAACATTGAATTAGTGAGCTCAGCCAAGCTCATTAGTGTGCTGAAGAGGTCTCCCGTTTTATTAATGGCCTAATCATAAGGTTATTAAAGACAGTGTTCAAGTCCATTGGAAGGAGAAAAAAAACCAAGATCAATACCATCAGATATTTCTCTGGGGTTTCGACTCTCATTACGACTGTGAGTGTCATGCCAATTGCTGTGGTTGTCCCAGGGCAGAGGGGGACGCGCTGTGATGCTTTTCCATTTGTGTTTCTATGCGACAGGACCCTGATGAAGATGAGGAGACGCGGCAGTACCGCATGAAGATCGAGGAGCAGAAGCGGCTGAGGCAGGAGATCCTGAGGAAGAAGGAGATGAGGAGGCAGATGCAGGCGGGCCTCAGGAAGAAGGAGCTCCTGGAGAGACTCAACGCCCAGGCCGGCCCCCAGAGCCAAGGCCCGACTTCATCCCAGAACCAACCTCTGCTACATCAGCAGCAGCAGCAACAACAACACCAACAACAACAACAACAACAACTACTACTACATCAGCAGCAGCAGCAGCAGCAAAATCAACAGCCGCCACCGCAGGCCCGACATCAACCACAACATCAACAGCCACCACAGCACCAACCGCAACCGCAGACACAGTTCCCCCCTAGACCCCAACAATCGCAAATATACGCGGGCAACACCTTCGCCCCCAACGGCACGCCTCAGGCTGCTTCCCCCGCTCGTCCCAACGTCAAGACACGGCTGCAGATGGGAAGGGGAGGCCTGCAGCAGCAACAAATCCCTAGGCCTGGTCCCAACCAGGCATTTGTGCAGCAGCAGCAGCAGCAGCAGCAGCAGAGACGGAGCATTGCTCCACAGAACTTAAACAGGCCTGGCGGTCAGATCCAACAGCCCCAGGCTGCTCAAAGGATCATGCCCATCCAGGGAGTCCCTGGCGCCGCCCAGGCCCAAGCGCTGGCCCTCAAGCCTGGGGTAAAAAGAACAGTGATGCAGCGGTCCAAGAGTGCTGCTGACTGCCCGCAGGTCCCACCACAAAAAGTCAGGGTGGTCAAACTTTCAGGATCGGTGAGCTTCTTCTCATGATTTCAAAATGTCATGTATTCATTGCTTTTGTTTCGTTTTCCCTCTCAAAACGATTCTGTATTTTAGTCGTAATATGTATAAACCAACCCCTATAGCGTTACTTTTTTCTCCTTTAAGTTTTAAATGCCAATGATTGCCCTTCCTGGGGCCACTTTTGTTATCAAAAAGAGTTCTAACCTATGGGAATGACATGTTGTGATGTCTGTGTCATTTTGGTCAAAATTGATCCATAAAATGTACCACAAACCGAGATACCTTAACACACATCTTAGCTATCCAACCCAGAAAGGCAGCAGTCATTAAAGTGAGCCACATGACATTTATCTGTAGCATTGGGGACGTTTCATCACTGCTCTTAAAGGTTGACGTCCTTTTTTTTTTTTACCTTTAAGGGCAACACGGTACCCTCTTAAAGACAATCGAAGTGAAACGGCAATCGCGGCAACACAGATTCCATCTGCAATTGTGCTCGCGCTCTTGCCGTTGGTTGATTAGTCACCACTGTGGCCTTAATTACACATTAATCTCCAGTGGAAAAATCCCCTACAAAAGGCGTGCATGTAAAACATTCATACTTGTCATTGATGAGGCACGTCGCGGTGAGATGTGATAGTATTTTGGAATTAAGCCGCTTTTCCGTCTCCATCCCAGAGGATCAAGCGGCAGAGCCAGAATCGCATGCTCACTGCAGATGAAGATAACTGAGTGTCTGGGTGCATTAATGGAAACCTGTGCCGAGCTATCTGATGTGCTGCATCTCAGAGGGGAGGAGGGGGTGGATGTGGGGGTGGGGCTGGGATTGGAGGTGGAGAGAGTGAGATGGATATGGAGAGAGAGAGAAAGAGAGCTAAGGCCCGTAGATTCTCCAGATGCTCCCTCGTACGCATTGTTCTGCTGTCATTGACGGCAGCCTGACAATGTTATCTCCTCTCTTTACTTTTCCGTCTCTCTCCCTCTATCTCTTGTCTGTATGTCCCTCCACCGCCCATCTCTCTCTCACTCCATCAGCCTGTCTCTCAAGTGCAAGCCTGAACAAAGGCACATGAATCAAAGATCCAAGTAATTAATCTTTTCTAACAGGGTTTGGATGGCGGATGCCACCATAATACCTGTGTTAAGAAAGTTGCCACTTTTGAGGGATTTGGATTTGTATAGCTTAGGCACACAGATAAGGTGGGTAATACAAAGCAACGCAAGGCTCAAAAAGCTGGTGCGGTTGGAGAAGGGAGCTATGGGGGGAACGGACGGGGGGGTGTGAGGAGGGGGTACAAGGCATCAAGCCTCTGTTCCAGTGTAATGCAGCTTAGCATTTGATGGGTGCAATCAGGAGCTGTGATTTCTATAGAAGGGATTAATCCATTTACTCCCGACTGGGGACAGGTCAGAGATATGTCCCCCCCCCCCCCCCCCCCTCCCGTATTGATCTGTCACATCTCTCCACATTGTCAGGAGGAGGAGGAGAGACGACCTTCAATTCCTCCCTGTGTGTGTCAACACAGCCCAGTCTGTGACTTTATTTGATAATGAGACCATCACCTTGTTGAGATGATCCCTCATTCTTTTCCCCCCATCTTTTCTGTGGACAGTCGCAGACACTCTGATAGGGATCTGACTCAAACACTCGAGTGCCACCGTGAATATGGCCTCTCCTGTATCGCCTTCTGCATTGTAAATAAAATATGGCACTTTTAGCTAAATGGCGGTTGTGAATATGACCGGTTGACATTACGAGACGCAGGTTGGATTGATGATTGAGACGCTTAAACCGAGTCTCGTCTTTTGTTATCGTTGCAGGACGGCAGCGGTCCGGCGCAGCAGCTACAACAGCAGGGCCTCCGGGCGATACCTCAGCTCTCCCCAGGACCACAGAGGAAGGTCACCATGCCAGCACAGCCGCAGCAGCACCAAGGCGTGGCCTTGGCAGCCCAAGCCGGCCGAGGCAGCACAGTCGGTCGAGGCGCCCCGGGCGGCAACCCTCAACACAACAGAGTACGTCACACAGAGACAGACAGTCAGCGACTTGGGGCCGGCGGCGGGGGCAAAACCCTCTCCTTTACGCCGGTCACCTGCGAAACCTGCCCCTGTCCGGCACCCCGCAAGCAGTAAAGGCAGTTTTAAATTGAGAGACTGAGAGATTGAAATGCTCCCCCCCACTCCCACCCCCTCCCCCAGACATCCCAATCCAGTGGTGGCGGTAATAAGACAGGACAGTGTGCCAGGTGCCGTAGTATTGACAAGCTGGGAGTGCTAAGGAACACGGGGCGCTACAACCCCGGGCTCCCCTGGTCTCTCTGCACTCCTGTCACCAGCAGGCTGCTGTCAGACCCCCGCCACACCGCCTGACACTGACGGGGAGAGGCAGCCACCAGAACGTGCTCGCTCTCTCTCTCTCTCATATACATTCTGCCCTTACACCCCACACACACACACTTCTCTATTTCTATATCTCTCTCCTCTCTCTGCCTCTTCTCCTCTTAGGGTATCTCCCTCCCTCCCCGTCCTCCTCCTCTGCGGCTCCAGAAACACACCTCTCAGTCACTCCGCTCATGCGGCTAGCGTCAGAGGCGGCAACGCTGTATGTAGGAATATGATAAGTCAATCAAGTGAACCCCGGAGGTGTCTGAATAAGCCCGCGTGAACATTTCTATTTAAATTCTCATTTGTGCTGGTAAACAGTAGAGCCTTGTAGAAGCGTCACATGCGTCTTCTCCACACGGCTGCGTTAACGCGGGATTATCATCTCAATTTTTCCTGCATAAACAACGGGATTTAATCCATCTTTCCCGAAATCCACCACCCCTCCCTTCCCACTTTTCTACTCCATTCCCTTTTTTTTCTCTGCTCACCGCTGTTGGCTTCTTGGCTTGGGTTTTGCACACAGGTGGTGGTTCCGAGCCGGGGCCGAGGTAGAGGAGGCGTGGGGCCGGGAGCCGCTCAGATGGGCAGAGGACGCCCGATGCCCACCAGACAGACCCAGAGGGTCCCGGAGAGCCAGCCCTGTACGGTGTCCATAGAGGGCCTCTCCTCATCCACCACCGACACGCAGCTGAAGAACCTTCTCAACTCCATTGGCCCCGTACAGGTAAGCGCTCCATAGAGTTTTCACACATTTAACTTTTTACATACATTTTATTGTAATTTGACATGTTTTTCCATATATGAACAAATAACCGAAAGCAATATCGACCCCCAACATGCGCGCACACAAAATCAAAACGACCCCACCTAAAAACAAAACTGTGAACCTTACCTCACTTGAATGGCCTTGAATATGTAAATGTGAGATGGGAAACGTTTAAAATAATGAAACGTTTGGTAAATACTTACATACTTATGCAGATAATGAAAGGATCCGTAAGCTTTTCTTTTGCACAAGTTAGGATCAGACATAACAGATTAGTAGCAATCATGTTAACTTATGGCTCATACACTAGTAAGATGTAATATATCCATATAATCTGTGAACCTGACCCCCAGATATTACAGAATTGTTTAGGTTTTCTTATCATGGTGAACATACCATGATAAGAGAGAAGATCTTCCTGTCCCTACTTGGCAATTATTCAGTCTTCAAATAATGTGCGATGCATTGTCACAAGCTATTCTAATAAAGGTTAATTTACTGCCTCAAACATTGATCCAAGGATGTTTCCCTCAAGAACACAAACCGTGTTTCTGCAGGAATTGTGACTAGTGATTTCAGTAATGTCTTTAAGTACTGGTGACTAATTGACTACAATGGATCCAGGGGCGTCACAAGGTGGGGGGGAAGTGGGACTGAGTTACTAGGGCCCAAGGTGTAGGGGCCTTAATTATTTTGTGCTTTAACTATTGGAAAAATCTACAAAAGCTTGTAGATCTGCTATTTTTGAAAAGTCGTGAAAATGTATATGTAAATGTATATATGAATACTGTATATGTATTTTTTAAGTGAACATTTGTAACTAAAATGTTGCTTCTGGAACAAAATGTTTTGAGATGGGTGTCCGTGGCCAAATACATATCATTTGGGGGTCCTTCACATGAAAAAGGTTTGAGCACCAATGACGTGGAAGGATTTGAAATATTGAAAGACTTGCACAACTTTTCACGATTCTTCAAAAATATGTGAGCTTGTATATCTGCTATTTTTCAATAGTTAAAGCACAAAATAACGTGTAATAATGCGTTCCCAGTCTAAATGGGTTAAACCCCCTCCCGCTATGAAGAATATTCATGGGGGGGGCCGCAGTGAATCAATCCTTGTACCCAGGGCCCAGAATTTGGTGCGACACTCCTGGATGGAGTTTCCATTGGAACGCAATTATTTTATTTTATTTGCATTTCCTGAAAAGTAACGGTTTTGGTTTCCACCAGACAGCGACAACATAAACTGTACCTATCCACAGGAGGGAGGGTAGCTTTTTGGAAAGGCAAGAGGTCTGTCTTAACACACTTGCAGTTCATCATAGCACATTCCTCTACTGTGATCATGTAGCACCCCCTGTGTGATTCTTTTAATATTGCAGCCTCTTTCGGTTCACCACCCCCACTCCCTCTTGTGGCGGATGCCAGACCTTTTCATTTGAGTGTCAAATAATGGCTCTGTCTGACCTCTCCTCCCCACATTTTTAGATGTTCAAAATGCTGCCCCAGCAGAGGAAAGCCATTGCTAAATTCTCCAGTGCCCAGCATGCCTCCAGCTTCCAGATGAGCTTCCACAGGTAACTGTTTCACCATGTTTGTGCATCTCGGTTTGGCTAAATGACGATATTATCACGTTACAAGACGGTGGTAGTGTAACCAGAATAATACACACCTGAAAGCACAACATGGACAGATATTGCTGACATGATCAGGAGAGTCTGATAGCAGCTTGGCTACCTCTCGTTCTGTAGTCGTGATGCTCGATCATGACAGCAAAAACATCATTCTTTATTTCCATTGTATTTAGGGTTGGGATCCTTTTGGATTATAATGATACCTTAACGAATCCTATAAAATAAAATCTATATAATTGTGGGTTATAATTTGTTGATAAACACAAATGCAATCCTACATACAGTATTGCATACATATTATTGTAGTGGTTCTCAAAGTGAGGTCCAGAGACCCTCTGGGTTATTTGGGACCCATAGCCCTTATGGGTCCATTTGGTTCCATTTGTACTCTGAGTTATGTTGGTCCTTGACATCTAAAAAGTTTGAAAACCACTGACAGTGTGATAAAACCGGCTCCGGAAAGGGTTCCAAATGTGATGGAACCGATTTCCGGTTCCTCAACGTTGGATACGGATCCTCCCGATTCCGCACCGAGTGCCGCGCTGCGAGCTTGTATATCTGCTATTTTTGAAAAATCGTGAAAATGTGTGCAAGTCTTTGAATATCTTTGACCCGATATTTGACCCGACTTCTAAATCCTTCCTCTAAATCAGTGGTTCTCAAGCTTTTTGATGTCAAGGACCCCCGAAATTACAGGTATTTAGCCACGGACCCCCATCTCAAAATATGTTGTTCCAGGGACCCCCCAGAAGCAAATATTTGAGTTACAAATGTTTGCTTTTAAATAGATATATTCAAAGACTTGCAAAGAAAAATCATGATTTTTCAAAAATAGCAGATCTACAAGCTCGCAGCGCTGCACTCGGTGCCGCGCTGTGAGCTTGTATATCTGCTATTTTTCAATAGTTAAAGCAGTCAATAATCCTAGGCCTAAATGGGTTAACAGCCCAGTGTGGGACTAAAAACAGCGCTGTTAATTATCCTTGTTACTGTTATTACACAGTTAATTATCCTTGTTACTGTTATTACACAGTTAATTATCCTTGTTACTGTTATTACACAGGCACATGATTGATTTATCCCACATCGACGTGTCACTGATTGATGGATGAGGAGTGCAGTAGAGCAGAGTGAGATCTCTGATAGGAGGTGGCTGTCTCCCGACGTGTGAGGCTCGTGCGCAGCAGCCAAAGAAGGACGTTTGGACCAGCTCTCGGGTCCTTCAGGGCTCACTGAAGGCTCTCTAGCTCAAGCCCCCCCCCCCACCGCCCCCCAGCACAAGCTCCGATCTTCATTCATCATTTACTGACTTCCGAACAGTGGAAAGCAGCATAAATGGCTGCACACTTGGCCTGTGGTTGACCTTGGTTGAAGCAGTGTCCGGTGGTGTTAAAATGGCACTGGATAGAAGAACGATAACTGGACAAGTGGCTTTATTTTGTAGTTTTTGTTGGAACACTTTGTGCACCTGGCATGGACACTAAAGTAGCCGCAGACATGGGATAATGGTTGCTCCTCGCAGCAGTCAGGTTAACTATTACAAAATGTGTAAATGTTGAGGATTAAGAGTGTTTTGGGGAGTCGTCTATAATTTCCGACTTGGTCCTAATGTAGTTATGTGTCTTTGGATTTGCGGCCCACTGTTTGGTTTGGTTGCAGAGACAGTTGAACCTATTCTCTTGGATTCCTCCTGGGCAGTGTCGTTTTCCTTCTGTAGATGGCAGTATTTCATAACTAACGTGGAAAGCAAGGGTGGGGTGGGGGTTCTCCTTCATATCCAACATGGCTTTCAGGTAGAGCTCAGTCTCCAGTTTTTTGTTAAATGGCACTGCCTAGTGGAGAGCTTCTGTTAAAGCATTATACTGGCCTGACTTTGTGTTCATGACCATTTTAATGTTTGACACCGTTAAGGAGGTTGAAATCCATTTTGTCAGGGCGTCTAAGAGTGCATGAGGTTTTTTCTAGTTGGGAATGGTAAATTCTGTGACCAGAGAATTGGTGAATTCTTGCGGCGTTCGTTGGGTAATAAAGTTCCTCTGCTAAACTGGTGAATGTTATGTTGGAGTTGGCCCTTCACCCATTCATTTTACTTCATCATTTGACAATTACTGTAGCTTGTTTTAAACCTACTTGGGTCTTGTAACCCATACTGTGAAGACATTATGAAATCTGGAATACATTTGCGTTGGTACATTTTTTTTTTTACATCTTTTAGTTGTATGACTTATGGTTTCAGAATAGTTCCCTATTGCTAATCTGTGCTGCGTGTAGTGTGAAGGGAGTGAGTGTGTGAGTTTTGTAGAGTTGAACTTTTTTAGTATTATTATAACCTGAACTAGAAAATGGTTGGTTAATGTTAACATACCTCCTAGCTTTTTGTTTTGGGCGAGATCAGTAGGAAATGTCTTACATTTCACACAGTCTATTTCTGACAGTCTCTTGACCTACGGTAGTTATTTTGGCAATCATACAGTAGGTAATGTAGATGTTCTTCTCGTCCTTCAGATGGCAATTGAATGCCTTTTCACTGAGTTACATGGGCCTGTAGATCTTCGGTTCGGTTCATTTTTCACGTGTGAAGGAGGCGAACTTTACCTGGGGGGATGCCTGACATAAGGGCATCCTTAAATATTTGGCACTCGGGTGTATTGGCTTAATGGTTTAAATTTTGAAAGCATGCTCTTTCTTGATGATGATAATGTCATAGCCAGTAATGTTAAATTGTTTCAAAGAAAGCAGTGTTATAGTTATTTGCATTCGCTTATACAACGGTTCTATATACGGTACAGCACTACATTTTAACGTTAATATCAGCAACTCCACATAAGGTCATCATGTCTGTGGCTGAGCATTGCATGCTTAATATGTAATTGATCAAATCCCGGACGGTAACTTTACTCCCCTAAATACTTTATAATCAATTTCTGTTAACGGCTGTCTAGAAAGAATACACACAGGAAATATGTAGCATTTCCTTGACCGTGCAGTTTATAATATATCTTTACAATCAACAACTGCAGTTTTTTTATAGTCTACTTCACCCCAAGATGATACATTTTTAGTTTTTTTTTTCTTTCTTTTAAAATCTATATATGTGTTACAGCGTGCACATTTTTTGTTGAAAGATTTCTTGAACAATTAGTGCTACTAACAGAAACTGATTCAGCTTCGGACAAAAGAGGATATAGTGTACAGTGCGCATCAACAAGCGAGGGGGCAACCATTATCCATGTAGTCGTGATCATGTACATAAGTAGACTAGAGCTTCTAAATGAATGTTTATCTTTTCCAAATGTTTTGAGTTCAACTTTCAGAGTGTTGTATGTATCAAAATAACATTTTATATAAGTGTCCGGACAGCAGAATTTATTGTAGAACCAAAAGCAACGGACATTGCACCACATTTCTGTTCATAGAAATATTGAAAACATTTTAAAGGGAGAAAAAAAATAATAATAAAAAATATGGCCAATGTACCATGACCTTGCAGGTATGTGAAGCCGGTTAACTTTTCTAGCCCAAACATGTGTGTTTGTGTGTGATATCCATGTGTCTGGTGGTTTTAAGGTTATTTGTGTGATGTGCTCACTTGTTTCAAGTATTCAGTACTGTATTTCCCATCTCTGGCCTTCCCTTGCCCCCAGTTGTCAGTACTTTAGCGCTTTACATTTCATGAGATTTTAACAATTTTCTAATGCCTGACACAACAAATGAGTATTTCTAAATTTCTTATTTACAGAAGAAACAAACTAAATATAGTGATTACGCAAGTAAATTATTCCACTTGATTTTAAACTTTAAGATGGAATGCCATTGGGTTTTACCGTAAAATTTGGTTCCTCAAGATGTTTGTGCAACATTTGCCATTATTGACGGCCGTCTTCCATTGTGAGAAATGCAAGACTAATTTGACCCGCTTATTGATCTGTGATGTCATACTGATGTGCAGGGCATGCATGCTCCTTGAGTACATGCACCCAACTATGACTCGGTACAACATTTGCATTAGGTAAATGTGGAAACACCATTAATGTTCTTCCTTGACTATGAATTAGTTTTAGTATGTAGTTTGAGTTCAAGATAATGCAGCTTTTCTGGAACTAATAGTGCTGGACTAAAATTAAGCATCATTTTGGTCATTAAGTCCTAACTCAGTCCCCTGTTGTCCTATTATATCAGCTATGGAGGTGCAGGCCGTGCGTTACATCTTGATGACATCACAGGCGAGAAACCAGATTGGAGGAGTTCATGATTAATACTTATTGGCCTGGCAAATGGAAATGATTAAATTCATTGGTATTCCCCTTAAATTCCTCATTACTGATGGATTAAATGCATCTTATACACATAGACAAGGTTAAAAAAAACAATATAGGATCATATACCTTAGAGATTTTAGTAGATATTGACGCACTTACAAATATGACAGTACACAAGGTCTGAAAATATGGGTCCACTTTTTGGATGTTACATGGTGGCTTCCTAAACTTGTAAAGTTTAAGAGGTTGCATGTTTGTAAATGCTTTTGTATATTGTTAGTTGTAACTTGTTTTTATGTTACCAACTGACTTTTTTTATTGGAACTGATTTTTCTTTTCTTTTTTTCTTTGTTTTATTCCTTTGTGTTTTGAGCTAAAATGATATGGTAGTCATTGTACCTCAGATATGCAATGCTATCTTCTACTTTGGAATGCTATGCATTACATTTTGGGATTAAATGTCCTTTAATTCTATAGTTTAGTAAATCCCATGGATTTGAATTGAGTATTTGGCAATGCCATTCACGGTGACATCATTACAAGACCTACTGTCTTGTAATGCCAGAACAGGTTCATATTGAACCTATTTGTATCTTTATTTTAAGAAGATTAATTTACAGACACCGTGCAATAGAACCTATTTGTGCCTTTATTTTAAGAGGATAATTCTTTACACATTCTATATACTATTAGAACACTAACATGGTTTGCCTAAAATACTGGTTTCCCTTGACATCAGGTTGTTTTCTATTGAAAATAAGTCCTGAATTATTTGGTTATTCAGTACAAAAGGTTCATTGTCAATTAAGCAAATTGATATTAAGTTGTCTTTTTAAGCCATATGTTTGGAACTTGACAATCACTCAAAATCATTGACTTGAAAATGTCTAACTAGTAATGGGTGAAATAATTTGTATTTTTGTTTTCCTTCCCAAAACTTTCACTTTCTCTATTAGGTACATTTGATGGCACTGAGTTTGATTTTGCAGGTTGGGAGCGTGATCCACTATTGCATCTATCCTGAATTAACCATTTTTCTTTTTCTCTAGGTGAGATAATCTTTACTGAAGTGTAAGAGGAATGTCACAAAGCAGGATCTAAGCAGTCTATAATATAAATAATAATAAATTAATACAATCTACACTTTCTTAACTCACTCTATCTGCAAATTAAACTCCTGCTCCTCAACATGACCCTAAAAAGTTGTATAAAGCTGTTTTCCAGCTTGAGAAGCAATCATGCTTTGTGAAGTCCTCGTCTTTTCACAATTCTAACAGTGTTTTCAGTCCTTTTGCAGGGTTGTGGCCATGGAGCGTTAACTGAAGATGTTAAATTGACCTGTGTTTACTTCCTTATATAGACTTTGACACTTCTCCATTCTGCCACATCAGTCCACATGTATTTGTCCCATGTTCCATAATATCTGACATTGACTAAACTTCTTTTCCTTGTCGCTGCCATTGTTGAATTGAAGCCTGATTTCATGCTTTGCCAGCGCGGGCTGAGTTGCACGCTGAGAATAGCCAACCCACCAGCTCTCAATGCGTTGCGTACACGACGTGTTGTGAGCTTGTAGGTCTGCTATTCCTTGGCCGTTGTCGGCGGGCGGCACCATCGTGCGACGGAGCATAAATTAGGCTTAAGCCTTTCTTATCAAGCAGGGCGGCCTACCTGGATTACCATTATTTTGTAAGCCAATGGATGGAGGTTTCCATCTCTGTGACGACTACGGGCTTCTCAGATCAGACACTTGTAACTGTAAAAGCCACTCTTTTTTTTTTTTGGCTTCCACTCCGCCAAAGTCATGCCAGCTCTCTTGGCACGCTTTTGTACAGTTGGATCTTTTGGTGGGAAAAAAGACACCGCTTCCTCATGTTGGAAAATGTTTACCTGACAGTGACTTAACTTGTTCTCATATGATGGCTGATAACTGTACTTGACAAACTGACCTGAGTGAAACTGTTGATAAGAAATGACCTGTTATTCAAACTCTGAGGTTTTGATGTGTGACATGAGGTTACTTGTATTTATTTTATAACTTATTCTGTCATCATTCATATCACAATGTGTTTCAATGCCATGCATTGAATTGTATGTTATCAAGAAGAGATGCAAAGCTTGTACCTTGTTTGATAATGGAAACGTGAGGAAAAATAAAGATGTTTTACACAATTCTTGTCTTTCAAGCTATACTCATTTATCAGTCTTTTTTTTGGTCATTGGAAAATAAGGTCAAATAGTCTTATTGTGACCAAAGGTCGCAGTTTACCATGAGAAACGTCACAGCTTGTCCGTGTAGACGTGTATATGGTCTATGGGCAAACCCAAGACCGTAAAAATGTGTTGTCATGATGTCATGCTCTGATGTCACTGTGGTGTCAGGGGAACCACTCTACCAGAATGGGTTTGCCGCTCTGACATCACGCTCTGGCTTCACTGTGATGTCCCACTAACATAATCCCTGTTATGCCCATATATTGAGTTCCCTGATGTCATCAATATTAATGATGCCCTTTTAGAGAGATCCCTGTGATGCCAGGGGGAACAATCCCTTTTATGCCCATATATGGAGATCCCTGTGTTGCCAGGGAACAAATCCCTTTTATGCCCAATTGCCCATATATGGCGACCCCTGATGTCCACATCTCTTGTGGTGCGACCTCGCCCTTTAGGATGAGGTCGCTTGTCGCCCTGAGGTGTCTTACTAGTTTAAAACTAGAATGCCAATAACTTGGAATCAACATGTGACACTGTGTGGTTTGTAGCATCAAAAATAGCTTATTTTTGGTGGTTCGTGTTTCGGGAGAAACTATGTCAGTATCTAAGCCAGTATCATACTGAAAAGAACGTATTAACCCAAACCTGGAGCTTTGGATTGTGGGATTAGGACATGTCTTAAGAACTACAGCACAGTTCTGGGAATGGGTGTGAGGCCATATGTTAGTACAGTAGTCTGAGTCACAGGACATTCTGAGACGTGGGCCACTACTGTTGGACCATGGTTCTCAGATAGCGACCCAGGGACCCCTCAGGGTTATGTGTGGAGGGGTTCCAAATGGATCTTTTGCTGGTCTGTACCTTGCAGACTGTATACATTTTTACACTGCCCTAATTAAACTGGTCTTTGGAAATTAAAAATAAGTTTGAGAAGCAATGCAGCAGGATTTACTGCCATAGCTAATGTTATCACTATAACTATAGACATTTGCAGGGCAATATACTGTAGCCACTCATATCTTCTAATATTAGTCCCTGCATCCAGAGGGAAGGAAGCAGAAAATGCTCGCAATGCAGAGGCAACTCCTTGTCTCAGTTGTGAATTAGTATAACAAATTGTTATTGATCCTGATTAGTTTAAGTAAAGCAAAGACTGATGCAGTCCAGTGGAAGGGTGATAGTTTGTTTTGGACCGTGTGTTTGTGTGTAAGTGTGAGAGAGAGAGAGAGAGAGGGGGAGAGAAAGACCTGGTTACTTGTAGTCCATGGTACCTCCAGTGGTTTCCTCCACAGTGGTACCACCTATCACCATCCAGAAAGAACTCTCCAGCACACTGCTTAGAACCTGGGGGGTGGGGGGCTGGGTTGTGCTTTTCCAGAGAGGCAGACCGTCCCATGTTTGCAGATGTCAACATTTGTAGAAGCCGTTCCTCAGCTCTCCAGCAGACGCGAGGAGGGCCTCCGGAGGGATTAGAAAGGGGTTCTGTTTACCTGCTCTGTGGAATGCTCTCGCTCGGCTGCTTTTGTATCTCTGGAGAGACCCAAGGTCACGGCTCTGGAAGAGACGGGCCGCTTTGTCCCCTCCCAAGTTTCCACCTCGCAGTATCAACAGCACAACACAATGTATAGTCAACTGGGGAGAAGGAAGTGGAATTCCTATTCATGTTACAACAGTGTTCGCAAACCGAGGTTCAGTTCCCTTTCTGCCTTTGATAAATCTGCATGGGGCCCAGGGTGTTTTTTTTTTTCTTCTTTTTCTTCTTCATAAACAATTCACTATATTAATCAGTTGTTTGTAATAATACAATATTTAGCTGATCCCCTTCTCACTAGTCAGTGGTCAGTAAATGTTTGAGAACCACTGGTCTGTACATTAAGAAAAAATACGAAAGTCGGAATACTATATACTATATTTCATCCTTAGGTAAGTCTATCTGATTATTTTAATTTTGATGTAGACAAACTGATTAACCCATTAACACCAGCTCATGTAAATTAGTGTGGTTGCCCAACAGGGCAACACACTGTAGTCCTCAGGAAACTTTATTTTTCTAGATAAACTTTATTTGTGAATGGGTTTTTACCTTGAATCAGAAGCAATTGGAAATTGGTGGAAAAACATTTGAAGGTGGTATGGTTAGCTTGCTGCATAATATAGTCACGTTGGCAACCACACATGCAATTTCCAATTATATTCTGGTGTTTTCAGCAATAGTTGACTCATTGGTGACTCCTTTTAACATGCATTTAGCAGCACAGTAGCCTACCTCAGTGGTTTTCAAACCTTTACATGTCAATGTCTTCCCTTAACTCTGACAACAGGGACCAAATGGACACTATTTGTACACTGTCAGTGTTAAAGACTTTTATTTAGACCCCCCCTAAAGGAAACCACAGAGTCCCTGTAATCCACTTTGAGAACCACTGGCCTACCTCATGCCATCAAATGGAACTGACAGTCCTACTCTCCTCAACCACAGGGTGTCGCTCTTGTACAACATATCGACGAGATGTCTACCTCGTTTGCATGAACTCAGTAGGCTCGCTTGAGTGAAGTCAAGTGACTGGTGTATTATCAATAAGGCTTATGGTAATGTTTTATCAATTGCCTTCGCCTACTTAGTGCCTGTGCTCTCGTTTGATAGAGAAATCTGCCCTCGCCAGGAGATAGGACTGCTGCTGTGAAGCAGATTTAAGACTAACAAACAAGGTTCTGTTTAATTTGTCTGCAGGTTTTTCAGAAGTTATTTGCGGAGGGCAAACCTCGTTAAATTTGACACGAGGTCTCAACATTTCGCAAGCATGCTAAAGGTAGTTCAAAGCCTTTTCTTGCCAGTAACACGTATTGAACATATTGATGCCTGACTATAAGTTAATTTGGCGTGAAATTTGAGTTCTGCAGGCCTATGCTCGAGTGGGTTTTTGGTTAAATTCTTGTCAAATAGCAATTTTCCACATTGAATTGGCTATTCGTTCAAAAATGCTGGATTATTGGGTTGATGCAAAGACGAATAGCCCGCTATTGTAGGTCTATAAGCCATAGTATAGTCCTATATCTTCATAAATTCACAAAACAAGTTTGATAAGTGAATACATACAGTTGAACTATTTCCCCATAAAATCGCATTCTCACTCCAATGTGGTTAATAGGCTACACCTGTGGAGCTATAATTGAGACAAAGACATGTAACAACTGCAGTTTTGAATATTTTCTTTATCTCATTTTGTAATAAACATATAAATAATAAACTCTAGACATTTTTGACACATCGCCCTGTTATGAAAGTTAACTGGTATGGTCTTTTTGCTATATATACTATCCAAACTGTGCATCTGCCGCATGGTCATTTCTATAAAACTATTTCCCTATTACAAAATATGAAAAGAAAAATACATTTTAGTAAATTTTACAGGAGTTACTTATTAATTTATTCAACAAAAGGGGAAAAAAGTTTTTTTCTGTACTACTTATGTTTGAATTGCCAGAATGTGCAGTTTATATTTTCTCATCAGAGGAAAGAAAAATAGAAAGGAGAAAACGGAAAGCAGAGGATGTAGAAATGAGGCAGAATATCTGTCCCATCTTGACAACTTAAACGAAACAGTCTTCAAAATAATAGAATTCTTAATAAAACAAAAACGCCATGAACGAGATTTCCAATACTTTTCCCAACTACAGTATTTAAATTAAAATATATTCTCAATATCTTACACTATTTCAAATAACGAAATGTGATTCGGTAACGATCTGTCAAAATCTAATTTACAATTCTGTGTATAAAAATATAATTTATGGATACCCCGCGCGAAGTTTGTTCTCCCCAAAATATAACAGTCAGTTTTGCACACAACAATTATGCACAAGAAACATTACAACCTGTCAAGAAAGTCATAGCTCCTTTCTAACACAGTCTTCTTTCTCTTTGCACTTTTTTTCTTTTTTTTTTTTACTTGAGATATACAAAAATAGATTATGCACAATTTGCCGCGTCAGTCACACCACTTTTAGATCCATCCATGTGTGTGACAACACCAGCAGAGTTCGCATGAGAATAAATTATTCAAAGAAAAACTGTTTTAAGGCTCCATTCATTCTTTGAAAGGGACAAACATCATGTAAAAGTCACTTGAAATAAATATCCCAACTCCGCTGGGGGGGGGGGGGGCCTTTGTCTGTCTTTCTTTTCTTTTTTTTTTTAAATCTACTATATTGTTTCATTGTCCTACATACATTAGTCTTGTTTTTCTTAAGGTTTTCAACTCGAGTATATTGACATCCCAAGTGGATGGATCGCGTGGCTGTCCAGTAGCCACGTTCCTAACTCGTATAGAATCTTGGAGTACCAGTGCACTCCATCCTTCTGTGATGAAGATGATGATGATGATGTTGATGTTGATGATGCTGATGTAACTGTGGACTGTGACCGTGTGGAGAGCAGCGATGAGATCCAGTGGTAGAACCGGACGGGCGCCAGGGCCCAGTGCGCCAGGCTGTGGTCTTCTATCACCGCGTAGCACGACGCGAGCACCTGGTCCACCACGATGGTCCCGTGCGCGGTCAGCGGCGCGAAGGAGCCCTCGTGCTCCCGCGTGGAGATCCGTCTCACGGCGACCGCCTCGAGGTGGCTCCGTGTCTGCACGAGCACGCTCTGGCCGGGGCGGACGTCGCTGGCGAACACCGCCCGCGTCGCGCGGACGCCCGACTTCGCGTCGCCCGCCGCGGTCGCGTTGCTGCCGCTCGCGACGAAGAGGAGGTGCGCCGCGGTCAGCGTGATCTTCTGGTCCGACTCGGTCTCGATCACGTAGAACTCTCGCGTGGACGCCGCGTCTCTGTCCAGGAACATGATGAAGTCGCTGTAGACGAGGCCGCCCTGGTCGTCGGCGGCCAGCACCCTGTCGCCCACCGCCAGGTCCCTGATCTGCTTCCTCCTGCCGTCCTGCAGGCTGACGGACGCAGAGCCCGGGAAGCAGCCGCCAGACTTCGCCGCCACCGAGTTTTCTGTGGGAAATCAATGAGTCGAATCAATGAAAAGGCTATTTATAGGCTATTGCATAATCTGGCTTTGCATCACGGTGGGCCATAGGCTACAGTACAGCAGTGGTTCTCACTCAAACTTTTTCATGTCAAGGTCAGGACCCCCAAATTGACACTTATTAGCCCGCGGACCCCCACTTGAAAAGATACGCCAGGGACCCCCATAAGAGAATATTTTTTTAAGGCTTTAGCAGTGATTTTCAACCATTTTAATTTCAAGGTCTCCCAGTTTGACAGACATGCATTAGTCTACGGACCCCATTTAATGGCATTTCTATCACTGGGACCCCAATTTAAATACCGGTATTGTAAAATCAATGTTTATTTAACGCTCTGAGTCCACTTGGTTCCTAACTATCATTTAGCTGCGGGGACCCCCTGGAAACTCCCTCAAGGACCCCTGGGGGTCCCCGGACCCCACTTTGAGAACCAATGCATAGACATATAGAGGCTATGCGTGTCGCATAATGATGGTTGTTTTCGGCTGCTCCGTGCCAAGTGTGTATTGGCACGTCTGTGTAGTCTGAGGCGAGCTGAAAGCCCTGGCTCATCTATTCTTAATTAAAAAAACAATAAAGCGCAGGGCATTGTTATTTTAAATAAGCTTGTGGATTCCAGCTCTACTATTCGTAAAGAACTCTAACGCCTTTCCCAGCTCTTCCTATATTTGCTCAGGTGCAGAAACCCCTATGCGACAATTCACACAAATAGCCGACTCTCAGGGGAAGAAGGGGAAAAAAGAGCGCCACAGCTACTATTTACACAGGGAAGCCACTTTTCCAAGCCTCTCGAGATGTAGATTTGAATTTAAATGAGGGCCCAGACTTTAAATGCTTTCTGTTGTGTGTGCAACATCAATGTCCCTCTTTCTTTCTGTCACATCTAACTGCTTTTGTCGTCGGTCTTGACGACAATAATTGTGGCCTCGGCGGACTCACACATTCCACTCTCCATCACACTGTCCATGAGTGGGGGCGGGGGCTTTTAATCATCTTCTTCTTTTTTAAGATTCATGAAATAAGGTGACAATTCAGTACTCTAGTTTACTCCAACGAATTCAACATTGTTCAGCCAAATCCCTTTGCGTAAAGTGGCATGACCCCTAATGACACGTGGGCCTGCTATGATCTCCAAAACGTGTGTGCTGAATTATAAATAAGGGATTTGCAATAAACTCGGAGCCTTTTTAGAGGGAAAAACACCAAGCCAAAGATGATCTGGCGTTAACTTTTAAAGAAATTGCCCAAGACAGATAATTGTATATGGTGTTACTAGGACAAGGACAATTAAGTTGTCGATTATTGTTTTTCGATTAAATTGAGCTTTGGCAAAACGAATAAATAGGCCTACTACATCTCGGACAAGTTTGAAGCTTTATTATCTTCGCAATATATCTTGTTCTGTCTGCGATATGTTTTACTTCCGCTGGTGTGCAAAAGTGAAGGTGACAATTATGTTTTTTTTTCAAGGTCACACTGAATGGTGGTGGTGGAAAAAGTACAACATGTTTTTACTTAAGTAAAAGTATCAATACTGCAATGTAGAAATACTACACAGACCTGGTGGTTCCCACAACGAGACAGTGTGGGGCGATGTAAGATCAGGAAATAAGCTGCATGTGATATGATGCCAATAACACGATGGAACATGTCCATGCCTAGTGGATTTCATGACTAAATCAAAAGGTTTTTTTATTGGATAATTTGCCAAAGAAATTAGCCTATTATAGGACAAATAATTTACTATGGGTCCAGGCTTTATAATAATATTGACTCTGTATTGAGTTAATTGTTGTTTCATTTAATAGGCCTAATTAATTTGTTACTCTTTGTAAAGAACTTTTCCAACTCTTCCTATATAGCCAAGTACCGACTAACCATATAGATTTAGTTTACCAAATTGTTTAAATGATGGCCTAATGTCGTAGAAAAAGAACTATTTGCAGAGAAAGAGTTGCCTTTTTTAAGCAAATAACTTTCAATAGTCATTTCTGCGGGTTTACATGTTTGACGTGTCAGATTCTGAATTCACCCAATTAGGTCTGCGCTAGTCTCTCAAGAACAGCCTACCGAGCTCGAGTTACTTACAACTGAGCTCCAGTTATTTCAAGTGAAAAGGATCGACCTTTTCTTTGGCGATGGCTAGCCAGATATTGGGCCTGCGCTGACATTGACAACACTATTTGGTTGACTATTACGTGCAGCCAAGGACTAATGTCAGACATTAGGCCTTAGTTCCCAGTGTTGGAAAAAGTTCTCACATAGGTTACTTAAGTAAAAGTATCAATACTGCAATATAGAAATACTCTGTTACAAGTAAAAGTCTGGAATTCTAAATGTACCTTTAGTACAAAATGTTTGAAAATGGCTCATATATCTGCTATTTTCAAATAGCCAAGGTATAAAATAGGGCTTAAGTGGTTTATGTAGCCTATGTTTTATAATATTATAATTTATATCTGCAAAGTAACTAGTCACTAAAATGTTCAAATAAATGTAGTAGAGTAAAAGTACAAAATTTGGATCCGAGATGTAGTGGAGTAGAAAGTAAAAGTATTGGAAATTGGAATTGGAAATACTCATTGTACTCAACTTTAGTACTTAAGTAAATGTACTTAGTTACTTTACACCAGTGCATATACTGGCCTGTTTTTCAAACGCAGAACATGTGTAATTGTAATATGTGAGGAAATGTACATTGACTTATTCATATACTTATATACCTTATACTCATATACTGTTCTCTGATGTCTTGTAAGCCCTACCTGCTTTGACAGAGCAGTGGATGTGGGCTTTAGACTCGTAGTAGACCCAGTCGAAGCCGGCCTCCACCGCCAGCCTGGACAGAGTGCCGTACTTGCTCTTGTCCCGGTCGGAGGTGGTGATGTCCACGGCTCTGCCCTCGTAGTGCAGGGACTCCTCGAAGTGGTGGCCGTCCTCGTCCCAGCCCTCGGTGACCCGCAGCTTGACGCCGGGCCACTGGTTCATGACGGAGATGGCCAGGGAGTTCAGCTTGTCTTTACATCTCTGCAGGGAGGCGAGTGGATCAATTAGTCAACCCATTAAACCCGACTATTAGCCTATTAAACCAACTGGTTCTCACTGATTGATTGATTGATTGATTGATTGATTGATTGATTGTAGAGTTCACTGACTGATACAAGATCAACTAAAGGCTAAAGACCACAAGAACGCTTTTGGGTTCTTTAAAATTGGGGTCCCTTTTTTCTCAATTCATACAAACTTTTTTTCCGCGTCAAGGACCCCCAAATATATATGTATTTGGCTGCAGGACCCCCATCAGAAGATATGTTGTTGCCCCTCCCCCCCATACAAGATTAGTGTTTTTGGTTGATTGATTGATTGATTGATTGAAGAATTGATCAGAAGTCTGCAATAGGAAAATGACAGTTTCATGACAGCGCAAATCACTGGTACAAGGTCAACTAAAAGGAGATCCTCGTAAGCTTTACAGCTTATTTACATGTATCTCATATAACATTGAAAGACAGGCGGATAGAACATTAATTTTATCCTTTGAAAATAAAAAAGAAGAGCTACAATCGGAGCAGCTATTTTCAAATAGCCCGATGTATTTATAGGGTTAATTTCGCTGGGACCCATTGTGAACTCCCTCAAGGACCACTGGACTGGGGGGTCCTGGCCTGGACTAACTAAAACTTGACTTGTGTTCTTACAAGTCAAGGTGAGGCTACTATGACTGCTTTTGCCACAGCACCAGGTAGGCTATACTGTGTAGTTGTAGGCCTATGTGAAAAGTGGGGTGACAAGCTAGATTCTGGAGTCTTAATTTGCAAGCTCTGGCGGCGTCCGAGGGCACATCTCCGAATCTGCATCTCAGAAAGCTGCTGATGAAATATTGATAAGTCACCGCATTCGCTTCACTGCATGGCCTATATTAACATATGGAACTTAATGTGGTCCTGGGTGAGGTTGGATGAGGTACGAGCTGCGACCAATGTCCCTTTCTCTCAACACACATCACGACATGCATGAAATGAATTAAATCACAAATTCATGAGGGCGAATTAGGGCCGTATAAAAAAAACGGCGAGTCGTTTGTAAGTTACTTGCAAAGCTGTCTGTGTTCTTTGAATAAATAATTGATCTACAGATGATATGAAGCTGATCTTCAGCAGCAGATGCCATGGTGGGGGTAAAACAAACGTGGAGTTTGTCATTGGCACTGAAGTTGCATCTCTGAGTGAAGATGCTTTAGCCTTCTCCAAGACGACTGCGCTCGACATAATATGTCAAATAAAACACCACAAAGAGTCTTTTCACTGCAACGGGAGAGTGAAAGTTTAATTATCCCTGTCCTGCAACGCCGTGGGACGTGACATGCCTTCTTAAATCGGGGTATTTAAGGGCGCTTGCCGCTTTACCGTGCTTATGAAGAACTTTGAGCACGAAAACTATATTATCCAAGAGCATGTAGGCCCGTGCCGGCGTGCGCGTATATGCGCATAGCCTACATTTGCCACCATTTAATTGATCGTGTTCTTAGGACTAGCCTATGTGGATATATGCAAACACAAAAAAAACACACGAATATGTCAAAAATCATGCCAAATGTTCATTCGCGTAACTGTAACAGCAAAACAGTTAAAGCGAACATGTGACTGGTTAAGATAGTCGTTTGATCGTTGTTTAAAAAAAGACCTATATAGCACTTGTAGAATGTGTTGAATAAAAAAGGGCAATATCTCTCGCCCTGCACATTCTGAGTGGGATTGTCGGGAGTCAAGAGCCGTAAAGCTTTAAACTATTTATTAATTCATTAGGTCGTGTGCCGCAAATCAAGCCAAATTCTGCTCAGCCACCGTGAAGCGCAGCGGGATGCCCAGGGCCAGCGCTTTGTATTCAACAAGCCTCCCTCCTCCTAATCTCTCCACAAACGAGTCGGTTAAGAGAGGAAACACTTAACAGGTATCTGTCAGTGCAAACACCCCGCCAGCCCCGTCTCGATTCCACACACTGCTGCATTCATATTCATTTACACACTTTGTTGTGGCTGGGGTTGGTCGATGTGGCGGGTGTCTGTGCGCGTCAGGCTCATTTAACTTCGGCGTTAAAATATTGAAATTACCCGTTCCAAAGCCCTTCTCCTCGCCCGGGAGAGAGAGAGAGAGAGAGAGAGAGAGAGAGAGAGAGAGAGAGAGAGAGAGAGAGAGCGCGCGCGAGAGAGAGAGAGAGAGAGAGAGAGAGAGCTGCCTTAATTCCTGGATGCGTTCACTCCAAACTGAAGCCCGCCGCCGGGTATCAAGTTTTTATAGGCTAGGCTAGACGGCATTGATTTTGTGCCATGCATCTTATGAAACCACAACAGACATCATGTTCCATCTCATTCATTACAGGTTACCGCTGCGGCTTTGCACAGTCAAATCTGTGATGACAACGCGTCGCACACACACATCAGCCTCCCCATTGTATCCACGCATACAGTAAAAGGCCACTGGATTCGTGCGTAAACCCGTGGAAAAGCACATGGACTCCTGGCACAGCAGAACACCCACGTGACAAAATGCTACTGCATACCGAGTTGTACAAGTGGGCGCCTTTGCAGGTGCATGCCTGCCTTTTGTGAGGTTTTTAAATAAACAGTCATTGCGTCATCAGCTGATCTAATATAATATAACAATGAAGCTTCGATTTCTTAAACACTAGCATGGCCTCCTTCTTTGCTGCCCAAAGGTCACAAGTTCAAATTGTGGCTATAAATCCATGACCTAGTGAAGGATGCTTAACGGCCCTTTTAACGCAGGACGGATGGATGTCCACATACATTCACACATAGCCACAACATAGCATGATTATGCATCGTATAGGCTACACATTACGGCTCTGCCGTCTGGCGCTAAACAGACAGCGAACATGGAACACACAACTATATTCTTAAATGGTTATGACAAGGGAGGGATCCGACAGTGACAGGACCAAGCACTTCTAGGCTATTATTGATGTATATATTTGTGTGGTTTAAGCAGTAGGACCTATAGATGTCGAGCAGAGAGAAGAGGAGAGATGTGCAGACTGCACGCACAGTGAATATTTAATCGGAGCTCGTGCCCATGCATGATGGCGCGAGGTACGGTTCTTGGACTCGCATGGGCGCGCATGCATGCATGGCTCCATCCTCGTCGCACCGCATCCAGACTGAAATGTTAAGGTGGCCGCTTGTCATCAGCATTGCGCAACATCACCCAATCGCCTTGGATTAAAGCAATTTGTTGAAATTAAGCGCACAAACTATGCTATAAATACGTTCCGGGGTCCTGGAGCCTAAATTAGAACAATATCATCAAAGTATCGTCTGTGTAACATACACAACCAGGCCCAAAGTAGTCTACATTTATCATAAATTGCACACTAAGACTTGTGCGGATTGCCAACGGCTTGATGCCTAAACCTCCCACACTAAATTGTGTTAGAAAATGGGCCAAAACGCAAGCTATATTCCATTGCATTTGTAAACAAATGCATTTAGACCCAAGGCATAGCCTACTCTGTGCGCCTTATTCGCAATGATTGGCTGCGTGCCACCCATCTATGAAGTGCTGATACTGTTCAGAACATTCAGAAAGAAATGTCAATGTTTTCACGCACCGCTACACACCATGCAGAAGGCTGAATTACAGTAGCTTCTGTCTGAATGAGCAAACCCATGTATGAAGAAGAGGGTCTGTTTTGAAGCGGTGCAGGGCATTGGAATTTATTCCAAATCAGGTAGAATACAAACCTTTAAATGCAAAATGGAATAGCCTATATTCAGCACCTTTTTTTGCATGCACGCTGGTGTGTGCCTAAAAGAACAAAAAGGGCCTCGGCGCAGATACAAATATAGATGTGAGCAGAGCAGGGCCACATTAATATTTCAATAAGCTGCCACAATCATCGAGGCCGCCTGTCCTGACTGTCCGCTCCTTGCACAGCGCGTCTCCCCGTGCGATTTCCATATTCACTGAAGAAACCTTGTAAAAGTCCCTTGCAGTACCAGAAAGCCTACATAAATACACTGAAGTTTAATAGGCTCAGTGCATGAGAGAGTTCAGTATGGTGCGCATTCGGCGTGACGAGCAGGTCATTGCAGTGCGCAGTGATGGTGCGTTAGGAGAACGGAGGGAAAAGCTTTTTTTTTTTTTTTTTTTTACCTGAGTCATTAGTCGGTCGGCGCCCGTGTTTTCCTCATCTTTGAATATGATGTCTGTGTTATAATTGGGAGTGAGTTCTTTAAATCGCTCCGAGTTCCGCGTGATCTTGCCCTCGTATCTGCCGCTCGCTCCGAGCGTCTTCTCCGCGACGTTGGGGATGAACTGCTTGTACGCGAGAGGCGTCAGCTTCTTGGGATGTCTTCTCCTCCCGTAGCCCCTGCCCGGTCCACATCCCATCCCAGAGGACACCAGGGACAAGCACAGCAAAACCACCACAACGATCCTGGTCAATAGCAGCATGTTTGTTTTTTTATTGTATTTTTTTCCTTTTTATTTTTTTGTCTTTGAAGATCTAAAAAAAAAAGAGAGAGAGAGAGAGACTCTTATGATCAGCCGGCGGACGTTTCTATATCTTCTCCACGGCTCTCGCTTCTTCTCTCCGCTGCCACCGTGTCCTTGCCTCCTCCTCTAGCGGCGGACTGGACTGCCTGATCACTACCGTGGCAGGTGCGGAAATGAACGCCTCAGCGGAATGATAACGGGGCACATTGGACTGAAGGAGGGTCGCTGCTAACCGTTGGGGGGGTTAAAAAAAAAAAAAAAAAAGGGCTGTGGGAATTAAGCTACGGAGTCTCTGGAGCTGCAGCCGCTTGTGCGAGGCGGCCGCTTTTACTGCTATGTATTATAGCGAGCGATCTATAGCAGGGGAGGGACTTGATTGGCTCACCCAGACAAACCCTTCTTGATGTTATCCCACAAAAGAGTTAAAAAAAAAAAAAAAAATCTTAAAAGATTTCTTCCACCTGAGGGCTATGTTGTAGGGGAGGGGCTCCACCATGGGAAAACATCAATTACACACCAATCTCTCTCTCTCTCTCTCTCTCTCTCTCTCTCTCTCTCTCTCTCTCTCTCTCTCTCTCTCTCTCTCTCTCTTACTATCTCGTATTCCCGATTTCATAGCAAATCCCGCAGCACACAAGACAGGACAGACACACACTGGTGTGATTTGGATACATGTGGCGTTGCGATATTTATTGACGAAACTATTGAAAAAGTATTTTATTTTATTTTATTTTATTTTTATTTCCCCATGAGAATGTGCAGTGCTCGCAGACAGTGCGTAATCCCATGCCAAAGCACTTCGGTTTGGCACGTCTTGCTAGTTGAAAATAACAACGAGAGTCGAGAGATAATGGCATACATAGGACTACGGTATGGTAGCCTATTGAATCGGGACATTCCCTTGTGTATAGCCTATATGCTGGCAGTGGCTGGGATGATTGAGTGGACATGAATGACTTTGGAGAGTGGATAGACTGCCTCGCAATATCGTTCATGCATTATGTGAATTGAAGTTTTGATCAAATACATTTTTGTTTCACAGTTTCGTAAAACCATGTGGGTTGTGGAACATCAAATCAAATCAACAAATGACAATCTGCCTCGCGCAGTCACGCGTAATACGCGCTCTCCACGCCCCCCTCCTCTCCCCTCTCTTCATGTGTGACAGGATAGCCACTTTATGAAATGGTTATATCTCATCCTCAGTTTTCCACATGGGCTTATATCATGTCACACATACACAGCACACATGTAATAGCCTACTCCATGGGCTGGCCATGCGTTTACCTCAATTGTGTAGGATTTTCCAGACATGTTATTATTGATTATTGGAAATAACTTATTTAGTAGGCCTGAGCCTAAAACAAGTGTAGCTACTTTGAGCAGATTAAGTCATTGGCTGCAGAAGCATAATACAATTATGCTCAAATGTTTAACATTTTCGTGTCCTTGCGCTTTTGCAAGGGGCGACCAATTTAACAGGTGGCATTTTGTCTCTGGAGAGTCTCTTCCCTCATCCATCCCGCAAGTGTGTCATTCATTCGTTTGGAGCTGCTCGTAGCAACTGAATCAATAATGGGTCATGGTAAACGGACAGACACCAATTACGCCAATCATTATGTATCATCATCATATTTCAGCAAAACAATTGAAGACAAAGCCTTGGGACGGGATATACGTTTATTGGCGTTGCTGTCTGTTTTCCGTGATTGCAGAATTCCAAGCACGTGAAACTAGTTGGAACACTTTAAGAATTCATGGCACATCGCCAATCAAGATAATTAATAGAATATGATCCGTGGAAGTGACTAAATAATAAGGGCATTTTATTTATGTGGCAACAAAACAGCCATTAAAAGAAATGACTAAGAGTGAAATGATTATCCACTCCTCATTGCAGTACAGGTGGTGACAGCAGTGCCAGTCTCAGGTGTGACAGGTTGGCTCATTGAAAACCACACTGGCTATCCTCCAGTTTGGTGACCTCAGCCAGGACCAGGCACCTACAGGGGTGACTATACCACTATACTCACAGAAACCATGAACACATGCAGCATCTTGGCCAAAGCTATACCCAAAAGGTATAGTACACTTGGCACTCCTCAATAAACCTCAGACCAATGGAAAAACCCCAGACCAAATGTGTCAAAGGGTTATTAGGGGGAAATACAAATAACAAGGCAATGCATGGAAGTGTTTTTGTTTTTGAGTTAAAATGTCAAGAAAAATCTCCCAGGTTGTCTGAAGCCGACCACATTTCAACAGTAATTTTGACAGGGAGGTCCTGTTAAAAACACTGTCTTGACAAGAGCGGTGGAGGTACACAGAGGGAGAGAGCAGGGGCTTTCTGTGTGGTTTGGGGGTCAGAGTCTCGGGTTCAGGTGTCACAGCATTGAGATTAAACTTGTCATGTCACATGGCTGCCTCAAAACCCCAGAGAGGGGAAGAGGTGAGATGGAGAGTTCAGAGCCCTCTGTCTCCACATCATCCAGTGAATGATCTGAATGTTTTTCTTTTTTTTTGCTATTTAGAGTAGCCAATCATTTTGTATCCCCCTTTTCTCCCAATTTAGTCGTTACACAAATGAATTCCTCCCCACACGCATTTCTGTGTTGCACTGCTGTTGTATATTGACTCACCTGCCAGTGAGGAGTGCCCACCGGGATGATGTATATAGGCCATCGTCCTACCCCTCCCGCCCACACTCCCAGCTGACAGGTGCCGCCCCCCAGCCTGCAGGAATACATGCAGTGACAAATACTAGTAAGACGCCTCAGGGCGACAAGCGACATCGCGAGGTCGCGCCACAGTGATGTGGACATCAGTGATGTGGACATCAGGGATGTGGACATCAGGGATCTCCATATATGGGCATAAAAGGGATTTGTTCCCCTGGCATCACAGGGATCTCCATATCTCCATATATGGGCATAAAAGGGATTTGTTCCCCCTGGCATCACAAGGATCTCTCTAACAGGGCATCATTAATATTGATGACATCAGGGAACTCCATATATGGGCATGAAAGGGATTCCGTTAGTGTGACATTACAGTGAAGCCAGAGCGTTATGTCAGAGCGGCAAACCTTTCTGGTAGATTGGTTCCCCTGACGCGAGTTTAGAAACTCTACGCTTGCTAAGGGAAGGAGCGCTCGTTTTCTACAGCGTCGGCAGTTATTGTCCATGACATTGCAAGCGGCGCGAAGTCCAGCGGTCCTTGGTCCTGCTCTTCGCGCCCGAGCACCGCAGGCGCGAGTGCCCGCGAAGAGCGGGCCAGGGCCGCGCGGCCGGCGGAGCGCCGCGCGAGTTACAAAGCCGTGGTGAATGCAATCGTTATATTTATGCCCAGGGCCTGGGCAAGCCCACGATAAACGCATTCTATTCACCTCCTCCGCGGTCCAAGTGACTACAATGGAGCGCTCCCTACCTCCGGTTCAGCCAATCACAAGCTTCAAAAATGAGTGCGGGGCGTGGTTTTCCCTTAGCAAGCGTAGAGTTTCTAAACTCGCTCCCCTGACATCACAGTGACGTGAGAGCTGCGTGGTGGGCACGGACCACTGTGCCAACCAAGTGCCTAAATGTATCCTAGCAGGTGAGCTATATCTCTCAGTCACACCAGGGCAAGTATGGATGACACCTACCGGTACATTCATGGTAGAATGTGTGAGTGTTAATTCAAAAGACTTTGGATGAATCCATAAAGGTCAATGTTTGAAATGAACACTCTGGACTTTATTTTATGCAATTATTTACAGTTTTCTGTACTTTTATACTCCACTACATCTCAGATCCAAATATTGTACTACATTTATTTGAAAACTTTAGTTACTACTAGTTACTTTGCAGATTTGTAATTGCGACCGTAGGTCGCAGTTTACTATCAGAACCGTCACATCTTGACCGTATCTGTCCGTCTGGACGGGGGGGAAATCTCGCTCTTTCGAACGACCGTCATTTCAACAAAGGAGCGTCAGGAGGGTTAGCGACTGGATGGGTAACGCTTGTCTTTTTTGTTGATTGACCCTCAGGCTCTGACATCACGCTCTCACATCACTGTGATGTCATGGGAACCAAATCCCTTTTATTGCCATACAGTATATCCCTGTGATGCCAGGGGAACCAAATCCCTTTTATGCCCATATATGGAGATCTGATGTCATCAATGATGTCATAAATATTAAGCCCATATCTGTGAATGCCAATATACAGTATAATCACTGTGATGTCAGGGAATCACTTGTTTTGCCATATATGGAGATCCCTGTGATGCCAGGGGAAATCACTTTGGCCAGATGGCCAAGACATGGTGCGACCAGGGCAAGGTCACTTTTCGCCCTTAGGCGTAGGCCGCGTCTTACTGGTATTATTATGAAACATACATTAACCACTTCAGCCCTATATATGTTCTACGACTACAAGCTTGTAGATCTGCTATTTTCACTTGGGAAATGGGACATTCTGCTCGTGCTTTTACTTTTGGTACTTTAAGTATATTTTGATGGCAATATTTTTATTTTGAATACTGGACTTTTACTTGTAACAGACTATTTCTACATTATAGCATTGATAATTTTACCTAGCCTAATTAAAACAATATACTTCTTCTTCTGCCTACCAGATGTATGTAGTTCAAATACAGTTTGTCCTCATGTTTTGGTTTACATACCGCATAGGTGCTAGATGGGTGGAGTTTGCCACCCTTTAGTGGCAAACAGTTACACAGAAGTATTTAAAAGTCAATTAGCATACCTTGTGTATTTCACAATATTATGGTCCTGGTCTGATTCCATATTACAACACTAAGAATTATTTACTGACTGAAATCTCCCACAAGCTGGCCAACCAGGTTATGTGGCAGTGGTGTAAAGTAAATGATTATTATGACAAAACATTAACTGATGCAACGTATTGTGAGCTTGTAGATCTGCTATTTTCAAACTTTATACATTTGAAAACTTTGACTTTACTCAAGTACTCTTTTTATTTACGACTTTTACTTTAATAGTGTACTGTAATAGAGTATTTCTGCATTGCAGTATTGATACTTTTACTTAAGTAACAGATGTGAGTACTTTTTCCACCACTGCCTGAAGGGAGGTATGCAGGTTCTCTACATTTCAAAAATATATTGTGATAAAACAGAAAGTATCATTGCTTTTCTTTATTACAACAAACACCTGCTTGATACCCATAGGGGTGTAAATGTAATGAGGAGAAAAATACACTGGAGTGGTAGACTTCTCTTCCTTCCCCTTACACTGAAATAGCTGTGAAAAGTTGTCAACAGTTTGCTGTGCAAATGTGCAGACAGAATGCATTATGGGAAGGAACTCATCTAACTCGAACTCATCTAACTCGACTGTCTGACTAGAGTTTGGCCCATTGTGTGTCACATTGACTCTCATATTCACAACAGAAGCCATTTGCACATGAAAGTGACACAGCAACAAGACGGCACATTTTTTGTGAAATCGTTCAGGAGGGATTGAGCGTATTACCAAATGCATATTAAGAAGCCTTGTTGCATGTGATGGTTAATCCGATGTGAGGAGTGAGAAAGGCCAATGACTCATCTGTTCTCGGCTGCCTCTGCCGGGTTACCCCTGAAACTAACCTCTACTGTGCAATACACTCTTTACATTAAGCCTGCATGCCCTTTCCCCACCAGTATAGCTGCCATGCGGCTCTGTCTTCTGTTCTGAGCAAATCCACACCCATGTCTGTGTTCAAGTGCCACGGTCTTATCCAGCATGAGTGAGATGCAACGCCAAGTTTTCTGGTGTAAGTCCCTCAATTATGGCTTTAATGCCTCCTCCTGTCTGAATGTTTTGTAACTTTGTTGGATGGATTAGGGCCTGCCGAATAATCACGCACAAGGACAACTAGTGCCAGGCTTTGTTATTTTCCTTCAGGGGCAAAATGGGATTCGGGGGCATTGTGTTATTTGTGGCCATGTCTTGCAGCCAGGTGGGCTATACTTTCAGGTCTTTATCCTACTTGAACCTTCAACAAACTGTTTACCGCACTGACACATTGCCATGTATTCACCAAGCATATAGGCTAATCTATTTTTAACGTGATAAAAGTTTGAATAAACGTTACGTCAATGGTTTATTTAAGCACCTGCATCACGCATTATGAAGAAATAGAGGCATTTTGACTTGAACAGATTCACATATCCCGAGGCCATTCTGTGGGGCACAATGGGAATTTCACAATGTAGTATCTGGAATCACAGCCCTCGGCATGCCCTGGAGTCTGTAAAGGCATTTTATTTGCTCCCTACAGCCGCTCCCAATACTTAAACATTAAACGCCAAGGCTAGACAGGCAAAACCACTTTGAACTGCTCTGCAGGGTGAACCCAGTGCGAGGGAAAGGAGGAGTGTGTGGGGAGCGGGGGCTGGTGTGGGATATTTCACCAGGTGAGTCAGACTTGTAGGCCTACACAGCGCAATGCCATGCAGCTCTTAGGCAAGGGTGATAGTAACATGGAAGGTTTCAGGTCCAACGTTTGATGTGTACTGTACATTTTTCGAGCTCGTACTTTGCTTTCTAAATCATAATGGCTGCTACAGGGGGGTTGCTCCATTATACAGAGGGTTCAATCTAGGAACATAATGGAAAAGCTACTCACAAAGCCATGCCGCTTTCTTTAGATCAAAATAACCCCCTGGGTTGTTGTTGTGATAAATTCAAGTGTAATTGTGTAATGTTGACCATTCTGACTGCAAACAACGCAGTGCCAGAGTATTGGATATACAAAAACACAACCCCTGCAGAGGTGAGAAATCTGCTTCGACATGAACTTATACATTTGCATTTTTTATAAAAACCAAGGACACTGATTCTATCTCTGTAATGAGCCCTGAGTGCTTCAAGTGTGTGCCATATAACCCCAGGCCAAGAAAATGGAGGTTATAATTCCCTCCTGAGAAAAAATGAGAGCTGGGAACACAACAAACACCAGCGCAGCTTAATCATTCCCCACTAGCAGGCTACTACACTACCCATGCCGACCACACTAACCACCTCTCTGTCTGATAGTCATTTATTATATGAAAGCTTGCCACTCAGATGTTCCTCTGCTCAATCAGCTCTTTCTCATCTCCTTTAATGGCATCTGTGAAACCTTGTGTGTCTGTCATCAAACAGAAACAACACGTCCGGTATATCTGTCGGTTATTTTTGACTTTCCAAATGTAAATGTTCAAAATAAGAAAAGAAAATCCGATAGCGATATTTTCCGATATAATTATCTTTTTGTTAATTTATGTTAATGTCCGATATAATCGGACACTTGATTTGGAAACCTATTTTAACTGTTAGGATTATTCGTCCTTTTTCTTCTCCCTTGGGTGCAGCCACACCGAAATTTGATTCTGCCAATGCTTTGCAATGGCAACGGGCGTTCCTTTTGTGAAAATCCACGAATGGCAAAAAACCACTCTGTTGCCGCTCCAATTGAAAAGCATTGGCAGAATTCGCCACATTGGCGGAATCAAAGTCCCTAATGCCGAATTCTCACCAGCAGTGGTAGTAATTTCTACTGAGGGGTGGCTGTAGCTCAGGAGGTAGCGCGGGTTGGCCAATGATCCATGGGTTGGAGGTTCAAATCCTGGCTCCTCCTCCTCTACATGTCGAAGTGTCCTTGGGCAAGATACTGAACCCCGAGTTGCTCCCGGTGAGCTGGTTGGTGCCTTGCATGGTTTCCACCGCCACCGGTGTATGAATGTATGTGTGTGAATGGGTGAATGTGATGCACATTGTAAAGCGCTTTGGATAAAAGTGTGATATAAATTCACCATTTACCGCTATGTTTTCCATTTGAAACACTCATGAAGGTTGTGGGTATGCTTTAGTCCATGCCTATTTCAGAACACTGCACACTTGTGCCTCTCCGTTTCGCTGCACAGCAACAGTGGCAAAGTTGAACTTTTCTTAACTTGGACACATTTATTTTTGCTGGCAGCACCTCCTGCTGCAGTAGGGAAGGCAATGGTCACTCCTTTTCACAGAGAGACAATGCATTTAGAAAGCAGCAATAGCAATGCTGCTGGTATGAGTTCGGCATAATGGGATGGTCAAACATGCATGCCTGAAGGTTTGTAGCCAATTCCAACACATACTGAAGCATCAAACTGCTGTGCTGTCACGTGGAGTTATGCAGCGGTACGTGATGCACCACAACCGGAAGTTCCACCTCTTCGATCTCATATAGAAAGGAAGTGCAGGCCCCACGGGGCTGCAGTATTATGATGCAACGCAAACAACGCAATGCAAATGTAGCAGGAAAGTGTGGATTGGAGTCCAATGGATAAGCAGTTTTCTCAACCGGCTTGCAGGTATGGGGCTCTTAAGCCATGACATCATTTTGTAGTCAGGTGCGACTGGGCCAAGGCCTAGAAGGAACTCCATCTCTCTGTGTGAAATAATGCCAGTATGGTTTAACGGCACAGTCAGTAGCACTGTCTCCTCACAACTGGAAAGTCCAGGATTCGATTCCCGCCGGGGGACGCTGTGGGCGCTGGGGGCGTGTTCTCTCCTCAGCGTCATCAGCGCCCACACCCTAGGTGGGGTTAGCGAAAGGGCCTTTCTGTGTGGAGTAGCATGTTCTCCCTGTGTCCCCTAGGGTAGGTACCCTCACAAAAAACATGCAGTAATCCTGGTCCCTGGCCTATAATGCCTCCCCCATGCCCAGCCGGGGCACCTGATGGAGGGGAAAGGAACTGGTTCCACATGCTACGTCCAACCGGGGAAGCTCCCCCCTGTCAGGTGATAAGAAGTGGCCTGATCATGCATTGAAGGAAGCATGAGCTCAGTTCGGGGCTCTCCCCAGGTTGGCAGAGGGAGAGCAGCACCCATGGATTGCCGTTTAGGCAATTGGCACTGATTGGGTAAAAATTGGGTTACAAAATCATGGGATGAAAAATTATAAATAATGCCAGTACTTTGAGTACAATATTAACCTATTAGAATATCAATTATTCAAAAAACACATACATAGTAGAGTGGCCGCTTGGCAAACGGAAGTTTCCCGGTTCGATCCTGGGCTCCCCCAGAGTTAGTGTCGAATTGTGATTGCATGGTTTCCTCCGCCATCGGTTTATCAATGTGTGTGAGAATGGGTGAATGTAATGCACAATCTATGTGCCTTGGATAAAGGCGCTATATACGTAAATGCACCATTTACCATTTACATTTGTAATGCTCTATTTGAGCCTATCTACTGGAAAAGGTTAAATTAATTATTGATGATGATATGAGTATAAAGTCAGTTGACCAGGGTGGACTTCTTCCACTCATGACATCACATAACTGCTCAACTTGGCCTTATTGATTGTTGTTCAAACACCTTTTTCCAACCTATATAAAACATATGAATCGTTTATGAGAATGCCAAATTGTAACATAATAAGTACAATTCTTTCCTACCACTTTCCTGTCAACAAGAAAGAGAAGAAAGATTTGCTTATAGTAAAAAGATTCATGGGCGCTGGTGCCTCTTGGCACCAGAATTTCTCCTCCGCCTACAAAATGATGTCAGACTTCAGAGGCCCATGGGCTACAGGCCTGCACTAGTGTCAGAATGGCTAGCTAGCATTGTATGAGAGCAACAAACAAACAACCTGTTGGTTGGCATTGAGTGATCATTATTATTGCCTGGAAGGAACGAATGAGGAAGTCATTTCACTGCCCCAGTCCCCAGAATTATGTGTTTAGGGCAGGTGAATAGTTGAGGGCAGGTGAATAGTTGAAGAGGTGTACCTCTCATGAGTATTAGCCCATTACTGATCAATGGTCTTAGGGTGTGAATATTTGAGTAAATATTTAACAATATCAATACAGTCCTTTAACATGCAATTTATATTCTTACACAATTATTGAATCACTAATCACAGAGTGATTCAATACTTTTTGAATCTTAGTCTTTATTTTCTAATATGTGTTACACTAAAAGATATTCCCCATATTATTTGACATTGCCGACCTCCTTAGTCACAAACTATAAATGTGTGCTCCTCAGAGTCTCCACCAGGCCTGGTTAACTACCCAGGGTTCTGAATCATGTTGCGGCATCAAACAGTCTAAAGGAACCAAAATAAATGATATAAACCTCAGCCCGGGACCTGCTTTTTAGTGAGTGGATGAGCATGCTTTATTGTTCTTTTCTGCTGCATCAAACAGTGAATTCTTTTAGCATCTTTTTTGTATTTTTCGCAATCCTAAGGCTTTCCTTGATTATAGTAAATGTACCCCATTGATTCCGGATGGTGACCCAAATGCATTTGGGTCCCCATTCGGAATCAATGCGGGTATATTTATTAAAATGATTGTCTTAGGAATGCGACTAAAACTAAACAATATTATTGAACTCAAGTCTCCATGGCATGAGTAATCAATAGGAAAAAAAACATTTTGGGGGTGAACTACTCCTTTAAAATTGGGGTAGATCAGATCATGATTTGGGGATCTTTTTACGCAACAGACCCCTAGCTCAAAATGTGGAAGACAAACGTATAATCGGAATGGAATCGGCTAAATTTCACTGAAATGGCAAAAAATATGTATGGAGAGTCGCTTAATGATCCAAGTAATTCAGGGAAGACATAGTTTTGTGTGCGTATACCACCACCTTCCAGACCTTATGGAGTTCCTTCCGTTCTAACTCGGCCAAAGCAATTTACACAGACACTCTTGCTTTCACAGAGATAATCCATCATTGTCAAGGAGTATAGGCCTATGAGGAAGGGGGAAAAAAATGTTTGTTTATAATGATTATATCAGGCCTGATGGGGCTATTTGATAAAGCACAGGGATTCATGTCTGACAGAGGTACTGTAGTAGGGGTGTGTCATTTGGCAAAGATGTTTGCTCTATGCGTAGAACAACAAAAGAGAATACACACACACACACACACACACACACACACACACACACACACACACACACACACACACACACACACACACACACACACACACAAATCATAGATTAATATAATCATGATTAATCCATCACCATTCGTAACTATGCCCAAAATAAGCCCATTTTTGTGTGGGCATGGAAAGATAGATTCTGTGGATCCAGTCAGGTCTTCCAGAGCTTGTGTTGGATGGTATGGTTGGTGGCACAGAATTGTATAATACCTATTATACTATAAAAGGAGCACTTTAGCCAGTATCATGGTCAGTGTCATGTCACAGGGATGTCAGGCCCTGTCACAGGGCGATTGAAGAAGTTCAGCAAGGGTAAGGTGCACAGTGACACGTACAGCCCATTTAGGCCTATACATCACCCTCCAGCATAATAAATAAAACACACCAGCCACATTCCTAGTGCAACAGAGAAACACCTTAGCACCACCTAAAAACCTTCTACCCTGCTCCCTGAGGAGTGTAATTGACAGAAGGACAAAGGAGTACCTATTATAGCTCCACGCATGGACCTCGTTCCTCCTGAGTCCTACCTGACGGCAGTAACCTACAGTATAATCGGGATAGAGTACAGAGAGGGGTCAGACACAATTTTCAGAATTTTCTTAGCCATCCTGACCAGGTGAACGCACTGCACTCAACCACAAAGCACTGCAGACGGTAGTGTGGACAGCCCAGAGTACGTAACTTGTAAGTAATTTGGTCCCCATATAGTGCTGGTCTCCAACACCTTCTGAGAATGCTCACAGTGTTGATTCTAATATACAATGCTAAAAAGATCATGATTGTCTGAAGTAGGGAAGACAGACAATCGACCTTTCCTGACTTCTATCTGTCTGGCACAGCCCTTAGTCTGTGCAGTGAGATTTGGGGCATATTACCTCCAATGACCTTTCGGATTACAAGGACTCACTGCTCACTGGGCCTGTATGCTGCCCACCTTTGGCGTCGCTACAGACAAGGCAGCATCAGACAACTTACAGTGGCTTATAATGACTGCATGAGGCTGCTGCTGAGAGCTCCAAGAAGCTCCAATGCAAGCCCATACCGGTATGTTTGTTAGTACCTGCTCTGCTGTGGTACGTAACCTTATGTATAGGTTTATGTGTAGGGCATTTGGGTCATTAAATTACATCATTCTGATTACAGACACTATACGCAGTTCTGTCAGGTTGCCCTCTAGACTGCAGTGGAACCATTGGCACACGTTTGTATGTCAGAAACTGAACATGTTTTTTCATGTCTTTTTATGTTATTTTATTGTGTTTGTGTTTGATATGTACACCGGCCATCATGTCAGCAAACCTGGGGGATTATCAATGACCCTATAGCCAGCCGAACTATGGACTGTTTCAGCTGCTACCGTCTGGCAAGCGATTCCACAGACTCAAGGCCAGGACTAGTACGATACGAGCTATGCTTAATTTAGATATGATTATGAAAATTAGCTAAATGATATTGAGTGTTTTTGTTAGATGTTAGATTTATTCACTGACTTAGTGTTCACATAGTATTCACTTAGTATGTACTGTATTCACTTAGTATTCACTGACTTAGTATTCACTGATTTGGATTCACTTAGTATTCACTAAATATTCACTGACAGCATTCACTTAGTATTCACTGACTTATTCACTTAGTATTCACTAAATATTCACTGACAGTATTCACTTAGTATTTACTGACTTATTCACTTAGTATTCACTAAATATTCACTGACAGTATTCATTTAGTATTTACTGACTTATTCACTTAGTATTCACTAAATATTCACTGACAGTATTCATTTAGTATTTACTGACTTATTCACTTAGTATTCACTAAATATTCACTGACAGTATTCATTTAGTATTTACTGACTTATTCACTTAGTATTCACTAAATATTCACTGACAGTATTCATTTAGTATTTACTGACTTATTCACTTAGTATTCACTAAATATTCACTGACAGTATTCACTTAGTATTTACTGACTTATTCACTTAGTATTCACTGACGTATTCACTTAGTATTCACTAACTTAGCATTCACTTATAGTATTCACAAAACAAATATAAAGTATTTACTTAGTATTAACATTATGGCCCTGGCTAGGGTGCATCAAAATTCAATGCAAATATATTAGTGTCAAAATGTCAAACTGTTCCATGTTGATTTTTTAGCAAAGTTTGGGGAAAATTCATTCATATTTAGAGGTAGCAGGTCAAATTTAAGAAAAAGTGTCATTTCGGGTGCTATAACAACTCACATTACTTGATAACGTGACATGGCAATTTCTCAAAAATACAACAAATAGTTTTTGAGAAGATGTTTTTGAAAAGAGCAAAATGTGTTTATTAACACTTTGCCAGCCGAAATAGAATGGCTTGTTGTAGATTAGCCGTGAAATTTCTATTATTATATTATGATCTGAACCGCATTCATTTTACAAGACATTCAGCTCTATATCACGTGGTCTTCATCCCCCATTACCATACCGCGATCCCCGTTGTATACTCACCACAGTTCCCAGTGAAATTCTTCAATCTGCATTGGCTTAGAGTGGGGGTTTCGGCCGACGCATCTTATCCCCGTGCGTTTCGCGTGCGCGATCCGTTCACGTAAATGTCGGCTCAAATAATCCACGTATGACTCAAGAGTAGATATGAGCATTTTCGCTCGCATAGCCCCCAGCACTCCTGCTATACTAGCACTAACGTATAAACAGAAAATGGACGGCTGCTGGGAAGCCTCTGCAAGGAATGGACCTGACGTCACTTCTGCTTCATGTCAGACGAGCCATGCGCTATCGATGGACGAGTGGTGACTATAGGGAAGGTTAGACGATCGCCGTTTTTTAATGACCCAGTACGGTAAAAGACGGCGCGGCTGAGACTCCTTGCTCAGATGTCCGGTATATTCCGGTTTTAATATTAAGGGGCTCCCCGTGGCTTGCAAAGTGTTAAAGAAGAAACATTTCCATAAAACCTTACTGAAAAATCTTTGAAAATTGAGTACTAGTCTTCCACCTTGCAGGAGCAAAGATTGGGCTGTTCACAGGGGTCATGCTCAACATCTTGTAGCACATTCTGCAGATGTTGCTCACTCTTGGCACGCACATTCATCATATGTACCTGGAATGATGCACTAGGTAGCCCAATCCTCGACATTGAGTGAGAGAAATGCTGGATCGATGTGCAGCTGGTGCATACCGAACCAGCAGTCTAGGTCAGCCATTCTGGTGGTCGGTGAGAGGACTGGAAACTTTGGCTTTCCAAAACCAGTGCCAAAGCGCTGGTGTGGGGCCTGTTATAGGCCAAAACGTGAATCTGCTGTTATAGCGCCACCATGAGGCTGATTTGAAAAATGTAGGGTGGTATTTTTTCTTTGACCTACTGGGGATGTAGTACAAAGTTTCATGACAACCGGGCGCTGGGTTCATGATCTGAGGCATTTTGTACAAAACGGGCCATTCCTGCAAACTTTGAAAGCCAATCTTAGCCAATCAGGATAGAATATGAAAAATCACACCCGTGTGAACTGAGCGGTGGTTTACCCACCAACCACCCCCCCCCCCCCCCCTTCCCCCCTGTGTGTGTGTGTGTGTGTGCGTGTGTGTGTGCGTGTGTGTGTGTGCCTGGCCTGGCCTGGCCTGAAAACAGCGCCCCTCCCTTAACATGTGTGGTCATAAAAGGTACTACACAGGCTTGAGGCTACATACAGACCCACCCACAAACATACCTACACACACGGCCACGCTATGGAGACGGTGTGACCACCGCTCAAAAATCAGACAGATCTGTCTTGATCACATGACTATAGAGATACTGTTTGCGGTTTTGCGTGATGAATGGACACAATTTGTAGGAGTAATATAAAAAAAATGTTTTGCAAAAATCTGCCTCCTGGTGTAATAGACCAATGTGAATATTTTGACCAGAGGTTCTGCCCTGACCTGAACCCTTGTTGTAAAAGACTAAAATTGTCCTTTATTAGATCAAAATAGATGTAAATAAAATAAACAAAATTAAGTTAAAACATGCATAATGTATGCTGGTTACCCCCTTTAGCCATAATAGCTGATGGCCGTTAAACCTCTAAATCACCACATAATGCAAACATATTTTGCATATGTTGTAACAACATGAATTGCAATACGTTTATCAACAATATATATATTTTGATGCACCCTATAGCCCTGGCTGAATATCACACCCACTGGCATGCACACTTTTACCATAGTGAGCATGAGTATGTACAGCATTGGGAAAATACAATTCAGAAGCACAGCAGGAGAAAGGGTAGAAATACATTCAGGAGTGTTGGCAGTTGGTAGGTAGGCATACTTACATGAACGATTTCCAAAATCTTTGTATTTAGGTACATCAGAGCTTGAAACAGTAATGCAGCTTATTCTAAGAACTAGTTTTCCAGGAGGCAAATATGAAGCAGGAAAAATGCAACGTCTTTCAGAGCCTAACAAATCAATTCACTTGATCAGGGGATGACAGGCAGAGTGCCAGAACCGCAGCTGTAGTAGCCTAGTAGTTCACACTCCACCAGTGAAGATGCCCAATGTCAAAACATGTCAAGACGCACAAACCGACAAAGCGTCCAAGACGACTGCGCTACCAATGCAGCCATGTGTAGCCTGCGTCTGAGGGCACGTGCGATCGTTCCCATCAGAAATAATGGCCAAACGGGTAGTTAATGAGGCAAGTGACTGATGGAGGAGTCGGCCCACGTGTCAACAGACCACAGAATAATGGCAGTTTGGCTGGGAGTGGAGTGTGGGGTGCTCAAGTGAGGAGGGCAACGGCTGTGAGCTAGTGTTGAAGGGAGACGTCAAACGCTTCTGTGGGAGGACGCGTCCCTAATAGTAGTGAGCTGATTAGCACAGAGAGTGCAGCACAGTGTAAAGCACACCTTTCTAATTTGCAACTTGGCAATGACCCCTGCTGATCATCTATCTATCTACCTCTCTGTCAGCCATCCACCGCGTCCACCGCGTACATCACACAACATCTAACATATCATTTTCGGAATGTCTGAGTGAGTGTCTGTCTGTCTGAGTGTCTGTGTGTCTGTCACAGCGTTTCTCCTCAATGGCTGGAGCAATTGATCTGAAATCGCATCACCATAAGCATATGAACACACCTGACATAACTGTGAAGCCCGTTTGTCACTTTCACAAATCATATGCTGTATATTAGCATTTTTATGGTGAATCTACTATCTATTCTGCATCTAGCATGAGGCTTATCTATTCTGCATCTAGCATGAGGCAACATGTTTAACCAGCTGTGTGCGTGTGTGTGTGTGTGTGTGTGTGTGTGTGTGTGTGTGTGTGTGTGTGTGTGTGTGTGTGTGTGTGTGTGTGTGTGTGTGTGTGCGCGCACACACGGGTGGGGGGGTTGTCTGGCCCCGTTATAGATGTTGTCCAAAAATCATGCAGATCGGTACACAGTATCTCTGTAGCCATTAAACGAAACGGGTATTTCTTACATTGATGCTCCTACATATTATCATGTAAGCACCAGTTAAAGTTACTTTCCATCCCTCATATACTGTGTGCACAGTGCACACCCCATAACCCACACACTGCACATCATTTCAGAGCTCATATCTTTGAACGGGTAAGGGCTAGTTCATACACACAGTGAAATGCAGCTTCTTGATGTTAACGCGGTATAGCGGGTCAACGGTCATATTCACCCCTGCTACCTGTTTCTTTTTAAAGAGGCTTTTATCAGTCTCAGAGGAGACCTAACATAAAACGTGGACTTACCAAATCCCTTTATGATGTGAAGAGCAGCCAAATAATCAGCCGCCGGCATCTCATACCTTCTTTTATTATTTGCTTAACCCGTGTGGTTGTGCATTCTCAACATTTACCCGTCATTTGTGGTTGAGGCTTCTGTTGGTGGCCCCCGCATTGGCACTGCTTTGATGTCTGATCAGCAACCTGACGCAGACAGACAAAATATGATTCTGACAGACTTGCAAAACAGGCAGATAGACATAAAGTGACTCATGCAGAAGACGACGGCCTTGCACCATCAATCCGAGGTGTGTCTGCTCACGAAACAGGCCCATACCTCACACCGCATTGATAATGCCAGTCCCATAATAAATAGAGGAAACCTCCCTCCCTGTTGCTGTCACCCTTGTATTCCATGTGGTTTTCCCTTGCTGTCGATCAACGGCAAGTGTCATTCAATGCGTAGCCTTTGTTGTTACCAGGCCTCTGCTGAGAAGGAGAGGGCCATGCTGTCAGTATGCATTAGAGTGTAGCTGTTTAAGTAATAAAGGTTATGTTCAGTTTGTCCCCATTGCCACTCGGTGCCCAAGAGCAGAATGGCAGCAGAGTCTGCGCTGGGTTCAACTCGGCAGACAGAGAACATCTCCGGCGGCTCCAACACAGACTGCCCAGCCATCGACCCATGGGTTACTGCCATTGATCGCTCTGGGTGTGTAATGTGTGTGTGTGTGTGTGTGTGTGTGTGTGTGTGTGTGTGTGTGTGTGTGTGTGTGTGTGTGTGTGAGTGTGCGTGCGTGTGTGTGCATGCGTGTGTGTGCGTGTGCATGCGTGTGTTTGCATGTGCATGTGCCTTCGTCCTTGTGCGTACAGTATGTGTCCCCCACCTCCACTGATGTCACTATGGTCCCTACTGGCCAGTCCCCCCTTCAAACGTAGTCTCTGTGTCTGTCCCTTGTTCCTGCATATGCACTACAAGTGCGACCAGGCACATTCTTTCACACTGTGGTAGGGATCATGGTGTAAAGAGCAAGGTGCCCCTCCTCTTTTTGCTGCCTCTTACGGCTCGGTAAGCCGGGACTAATCCTGTGGAGGACCTGGAAAACAAGAGCAAAATACATTTCAACAATTTCAAACAACAAATTGGAGGTTCATGGTTTCAGGCGGGGGGAGAACGTGGAAGAGAGGAAGGCTGCGTGTGCGTGTCGGGAGGGGGGGGTGTGCACTGCAGGGCATGTTAGAACACATGCTGCCGTTATAGACGACGTTCAAATTGCCATATTTGTTGTTATCAGATAAAGGTCGGGCTTCCACAGCAAGCCAACACAGTGGTGGGCTCTGCGAGCACAAAGGTCACTCCAGCGGTGCACCGTTGGCCGTGGACGGAGCACAACACCATAGAGGAATAGGTGCGTGCATTGTGAGAAAAGGGCAACACCAAAAAGCACAGTGGAGGAGCAGAACCCAAAATGAGTGACAGATTCAGTGCCGTCTTCTCCTGCAGTGCACTTGCCTTACCCCAGACTCCCCACCCCTCCCTGCCGCCCCCTTTAGTGCAGGTGGGAAACACCCCATCCTTTATCTTTACTACCTTTAGAGAAAGGCGGCCTCCTCAGGAACAGCAGTGGGAGGGAGGAGTCTGGTTGAAAGTCGTCTACAGTGCTACTGTAGGCTACCGTGCGCGTGGGTGTGTGTGTGTGCGTGTGCGCACGTGTGTGTGTGTGTGTGTGTGTGTGTGTGTGTGTGTGTGCGTGCGTGCGTGCGTGCGTGCGTGTGCGTGCATGTTGCAGGGTATAAAAGACATAGATCATAGGCTCGGGGGATCCCAGCTGGGTCTGTTGCAGGTGCAACCTGTTTGAGGAACGGTGCACCGAAGGCCTTTTTAGTAGCATGTACCTATATGAACGCAACATGGTATCATACGTTATCTTGTCATCTTTGTGAAGATGTAGTGTTCCGTGCACGGTAAAATCTCGAGTGTTCATTTATCTCAGGGTGAGCACAGGAGTCAGACAGACATATATTAATGCTATCAATGAATGGTGAACGCCTTAATGCTACAGCTGATATCACAGAGAGAATTTTGACTGAGACTGTTGCTCTGGAATAAGTCAAATGGGGTCATTGCTCTCATTTTGGTCCTGATGTTTGTATAAAGTTTGTAGTCCTAATAAATTATATACACGGCCCCCCTCCATTCATTGTATGTACTGGTTCAATCCTGTTCAGTTCCTGTCTGCCAAAAAAGAGGTCAGTTTTGAGGTTGAGGCCCGGGTTTGCGGCTGATGTGAGACTTTGCCACATCCTCGGCTTGTGATGCTCCCCGAAAACTAACACGTGAGTGTGTAAAAACGCGTCCATGTGCTACATTATCGGGTACGCTACTAGCTACCGACCAGACTGCCGCACTGCACTCAGAAATGTGTTGAATTTACTGCCCCACGGCATTTCTTCAAATAGCAAAAACTTTCAGACGTAGAAGGGAGCGTTATCGTCACAGAACTCTCAGTCTTCAGGGAACTCGGTCGATTTGTTTGTCTTCTATGTTCTTAAGACGTCCCTGCACTGACCCCATTTCAGACTGAAGCGAGCCCAGTCGGCCCACTCTGCTATTATTAACAAAATGTGAATTCTGAACATTGTTCCAGTTGTTTGAATAAAGGATCCTTCATAAGACGTACATAGAAGGCATTAAGAAGAGGTGTTGACCTGTGTGTGTGTGTGTGTGTGTGTGTGTGTGTGTGTGTGTGTGTGTGTGTGTGTGTGTGTGACCATTTTGACGCAGGTCTTCTCTCTCTCAGTCTGTTTGTCTGTCTGCCTGTCTGTCACGGGGGACGCAGGGTCACGCGCTCACCCTCTCGGGTCAGGGTTGAAACAACGTGCAGCGTGACACTGTGCAGACCAATAAGCAACAGCACCCACAGATAAACTGATCAGCCCCACAGCACTGAGCGTAAACCTGGTGAGGTCTGAGCTAATTTATGTCCCGGCCCAGAACTTTGATGTTAGACAAGAATCACCTTGACTTCCCTTTGAAATACATTTTCAGCAACAGCTCGTGAATTGACACGAGGCATGGTCTGGCATGGCTAACACAAGGTTACACCAAAAACCAACAGATAGAAGATTCATAATTACATGTAACTTCCGTAATCTCTGCACCTTTTGTACATTACTTATCATGGGTAAAACGACTGTTATGCTATTGTTGCCATCAAACAATATCAATGTCTGTCAACTTTTCACCATGGACAATTTACAATAACGATTGAGGCTTTTAGTCACACAAGTAGTGTGGAAATTAAGTGCAACAAACATACTTGAAAACTGCTGAAATATTAGCGATTTACATTTTTCAAAAGGACCATGTTGAAAATTAGGTGTGAACATTTATGAATAAAAAAAAATGATTGACTTCAAAACCATGAAGACCCCTCCCCCCATAACAACAACAACAACAACAACAACAACAACTTCATTTCTGACGAGAACAAACCGAAATGATCTAGAAAGAAACTTGCACTGTGACATTTTCTGATCCCTTAGCCATTGTTGAAACGCTAGCCGCTAAGAGCTGGGAGACCGGAGGTCACTACCACAGCGCTTAAAGCACTTACAGAGCCCAAGATTGCATAAAAAAAGAAGAAAAAAAAGAAGAATGAGAGCAAAGAGCAAAGAGAAAGACATGAGGGGGGAGGGGGGGGGGGGGGGGTGATCAATGTGTGACAATTGCAGCCTGCATTCTTGCCATATGTGTAGCGAGCAAATAGGCTGGCAGGGCTAGAGAGTACACGACCCTCTCTCCCGCTGTTCCCCATAATTCCCTGTCATCAGAAAGTCTCTCACCTATAGGGATGGGACGATGTGAAAATGTCATATCACGATTATTGTGACAAAAGAAATCGCGATTTACGATATTATCGCGATAATCAAAATCCATTATCCTGGGGCGGAACATTTGCCAAAAAATTGCCGATCTACAAGCTCACAACGTGTCGCAACGACATTTGATAGAGAGTGAAAAAAGACTGTATCAAGTATGTATTATTATAAGTACCTTTTACCAATTATAGAGGGTTTAAGTGGTACCGGATATGCAGCTCGGCAAATAAAAGGTGAATTGATCCCAGTGCATGACAGGGGACGATATCACGATAAATTAAATCTCCACGATACGATTATCTTGAGTGTTTTTTTTATCACAATAAACGATAATATTGTGTATCGTCCCATCCCTACTCTCACCTCATCCTTTCACCTACCTGTATATCACTACATCAGACAGGAGTGCTGGGCTGAGCAGGGGAAGGGGACAGAATGAGGAAAATGAGAGGGACAAGGTGGGAGAGAGAGAGGTGTGGAGTAGACATGGTGCACCGGAAAGCACAAAAGCAATACATTTATTTCATACGGCTTAAAAGAAATGAGTTGCAGTCGGAATCCGTCATGCGGACGTACACAATCTGCAGTGTTGATTTGACTCTCAGAGTGATTTTTTTTAATGTATTTGTTTAAATGAACCCTCCGGATTCTACTGTGAAGTTGTGTAAGAAAGGATCAACAGATGATTTGGGGGCCAATAGGGGGCACTGGGGACCTGATCCATGGGTTTGGGAGTGATTAAATGAGCTCACACTGATTCCACTGTACCTCTATAATCCTTCAACTGCATTTCAAGTTGTGCACTTTATCACACTTTGACTTTAGAGGAAATTTAGGGTACATATGGTTGTATAGCATGCGTCTGGAATGGGAGGCTGTCATCTATAAGTGAAATTCCTAAAAAATCATTGCCATTCAGTCAGAGTTTGACGGAATGCACCCCTGGTAGAAATAACCAGTAAAGCAATGGAGGTTAACCCCTTTGAACCTGGTGCCCTATATTCTCAGCATGTCATTATAGGCAAAGATTTTCTAAGATTCTCAATATTTTGTCCAAAAAAACAAAGCAGAATTTTCCACAGTAACACATCTACAATCTAAAGTGTGTGCAAATCCCAGGCCAGTGCTTCAGAGCATTATTTATTAACTGTAAACCAGATGTACTACATTTTAAAATTGAATGAAATTGCATTCAGTATCAGTAGCCTACTGTCCCTATACAAATGTGTTGATCCATTTCATAACTTGGCTGTATCCTCTACATCGCTGGTTCCCAAACACTGGGTCGGGTCCTATTTGTGGGTCGCGGACACATTTTTATGGATCCCTTAATTTTTTAGTTTTCCATTTTGTCAAAACATTTTCTAAAAACATTCCCCCCAAATCATTTTAATGAATAAAAAGAAATACATGATTTTTTGAATGAATTTAATTCATGAATAAAAATCTACGAAATTCCATTATTAGACAACAAATGTTTCAGAATTAGTGAAAATAGACGATCTACAAGTTCACAACGCGGCACAAAGCGACACGGCAGACCTACGTCTGCTGTTTTCACTAGTTTGGGTCGCGGGCAAACGTCTAATCTCTCTTTTGGGTCTCAAGCTAAAACGTTTGGGAACCACTGCTCTACATAGATTTAAAAGCCCTCAACATAGATTAAAGATGTAAAGTCCATAGATTACAGACACAGACAGAGTGTCGTTTTTTCTTCTCTGCATATGACATAATTCCTTGACAGTAAAGGTATGAAGAATTCTAGCTGCAGGCATGGCACATTAATGTCACCAATTATCCTGAATAGAGAGAATCTTTTTTCTCTACCTTGGGAACAGTGGTTACTAATGGAAACAGCGTACGGTTAACATTTAGCCTGACCCTTTCATTCGATGTATTTGCTTTGAAAAACAAAAGCAGTGGATAAAGCACAGTAGCTTACGTTGCAGGCCATTTGATGCTGCACAATTTGGCAATGTAGCATTGTTTTGTTGGTGGTGGATAAGAGCGGTGGACTCGGTGAAGCAAATGAATGAACAGAAAGGCACTGAACTTGCCCAACTAATGTATTTGGCCTATCGCAGTGACAAAGATAAATTAGGCAAAGACAGAGTTGGGGACGCTTCAACAGCAACCGACCCGCCGACACCAATTAGCAGATTGATTATGCGCCTGAGAGAAGCGGACGCTTGTCAATCAGCGCCACACAAGGGGAGCGACAGGAAGGAGCGGGTGTGGATGTACCAGGAATGTTAAAGGAACAAGAAGCTTGTTCCAGGGGGCTCCATAGAGATGCACTGATCCATGGGGCCGTGTTGCGCTCAGCACTGACATACCGAAACACCAAAGGTGCAAATACCACTATGCCACACATAACTCCAAATACCTCCACAGGACGGTGAAGTCAAACACCCCTCTGACTGTGGAGTGAGAATAATCTCGACTCACACAGGCCCATTGTTCGTAGCGAGGTTCTGTTCCTTGATTGTATACGTCTAACTCAGGGGTCTTCAACGTCTTCAGGCCAAGGACCCCTTAGTTGAGAGAGAGATGAAGCAGGGACCCCCACAACCTCCATATTGTTTCATCGTTTGACGGCACAATCATCCGTGTATTTTGGTTTCATGTCAATGTGTGTTTTCAGATATTTAACCACTTGAACCGTCAATACTTAATAAACTTGACCTTTCACTCTGTACTTAGTCTGCTATTTTTCCCCTCTACACCAAACCTCTTTGCCGAAAATAGCTGATCTACAAGCTCACAACGCCTCGCAGCACGAGGCGTTGTAGATCTGCTATTTTTGGCTAACGTTCTCAGAATATGGACACTAGGGTTCAAGTGCATGTATATAAAAAAGGAGAAAAAGGTTTCTATCACACAAAGATTTGTAGGACCCCCTGTAGTAACTCTGAGGACCCCTAGGGGACCCGGACCCCCTGTTGAAGACCCCTGGTCTAACTTTCTGCCCACCTTATTGGGTATACCTGAGCGGACTAACCTCAGGACCTGAGGAAGACCTGTTTGGTTGAAACGCGTCCGTTGTTTCATCATTCATTGTGTGCTGGCTATTTCCACACTTTCATGACATTATTGAGCCATGCACCTTAAGACTTTTAGTGAATCTGGACTGTTGCAGGCCTTCTGCTTTGCAGTCATTTCTCTCAATACCTGAGAGGGCGACTATTGCAAACAGATAAGAGTGGTTGTTTTGCAAAATGTCTGCAAAAATGAGTAAATCTGTGTACATGAATTGCGCATGCACACAGGAGTAATATAGTAAATAAACAGGCTTGCTCTTTTTCTTTTTGCAGTGTGCGTGTGTGTGAGTGTGTCTGTGTTTGAGTGTGTGTTTGCATGCATGAGTCTACTCTGTGCAGCACGTGCATCCCCACGTTATCCATCAGCTCCCGAGGGGCTGCGCAGCGCTGTCCTCTGGATGATGACAGTCCTGGTCGCCTTCACTTAGCAAGGACACACCAGCAAGGACATAAGGTAAATAAACGCCAGCCGCTAAATTTAGTGCTGCCTGACGGATGCAAAGGCACAGGCTTGGGCCAGGAAGATTGAGTTCATGGTTTTTCCTCACAGCCAGGAACGCATGCCTGCTGCTGCAAAAGAAAAGAGAGAGAAAAAAGAAAGAAAAATCAGGTTACCAGTTTTCAAATACAAACATCAAATACACAAATGCACCGATGTGATTTAAGAGGTGTCAACATTTGAGGTTGCACACAAATGCACGTGTACACATATAACAGAGGCGACTCAACAGTTAAGCAACATGGAGCTCAATCCTCTTCCATAAGATAGTTAAACTTGCAGGAGATAAGGGCACAATTAGATTTGGCTAGAGGAGGAGAGACCATTAGGTCTGATTCTCTCCCTCCCTCCCTGCCTCTTTCTGAATATATAGTCCACAGTCACTCTTAAAAGGATGAGCCGATGACATCACCTCCATATTCCCAATACTCACTGCATGGAAGAATGAAAAAAAGAAAAAAGCAGCAGAAACCAAAACCAATTTGTTAGATTAAACATTTCTCATGCGGCTGCATGATTTAGAAGGTCTGCTGACCGCAGTTGTACAAGGTTTTACCTCCCCTAAGACACAGCATTCTGTCAATCTAGCCTGCCGCAGACTTTCTAATTATAGTGCGCAGACATGAGAAGGTCAAAAGCCTATTAAATATCAAGATTAAAATTCCCTTTGCATATTATGAGCTACCTCCACCCATGACTGGCAATTATTTGCTAACTCATGCCAGTGTACCACATCTCTTAGGAGAAATGTGATGTGTCAATTGTGAGGATTGTGAGGATTGTGAAAATGTGTGCGTGCGCGCACGTGTGTGTGTGTGTGTGTGTGTGTGTGTGTGTGTGTGTGTGTGTGTGTGTGTGTGTGTGTGTGTGTGTGTGCGCGCGCGTGCGTGCGTGCGTGCCTGCGTGTGTTAGAATGGGTGAGTGGGTGCCTTGGCTAAACAGTTACATGACATTGTGCTTTGTTGACATCTACTTGCACACAGTCTTTTGTGCGTCCCATAGAATTAAGCACTTAAGTAACATTCAACCAAGAGGCTTCTTAGATAAAGGAACAAAAGAAAAGTTATGTTTTGAGAACTATTTCCAAATGGCCTCTGCTCCTTTGATCACAAACATGGTAGAATGAGTTTGGTGATTAAATATATATATTTTTTTCTTCTTGTAAAGCATTCCATTATGGGAATGTGTTTTTGAGAACTTTCTTTTGGATGTGAATGTTAGCCATCGTACCCAATGGCTAGTAAATCTTCATGAGTTGATCTGTAGCGGACTTCCTCCTATAAACCTACAGTATAGGTCAGTGGTTCTCAAAGTGGATTTCAGGGACTCTCTAGATTGTCTAGAATGGCCCTTACAAGTCTGTAACTCTGACAAACTCTGTCAAAGTTAAGGGGAGACCTTCACATTTCAAAGTTTGAGAACCACTGCCCTAGGTTGTCTGAAAGTCTAGCCCTGGAGTAGCATGTTTTTGTAGCGAGAAAGAAGCGCTGCAATGTCAAGCAGGTTCATCACAATAAACACCCCCTCCTCGCGTTCTCAGAGAGACTGCTTTAGTCACCTTCTTTAAAGAAGCCCCCAAAAGACGTGTGGACAGATGCTTCAGTGGACCAGCTAAGCTGTTGCTAGCAGACATGGTCTGTTATGAGCCAAGGCCATGTCAGTCAACAGGATCGATCTGGCACAACAACAAAAAAAAGTATTGGTTTAAAAAAAGATTCAGCTACAGACCTAGTCTGGAATGACTTCCAGAGTTATAGAATAATTTCTCCATAGTTCTTTTTCTCCTAAAGGCAAATCCATATGGTCACACCGCTCGCCAAAACTAGTTTTAGTTTTAGAAGATTTTAGTTTAAATTAATTCAATTTCTGCCGTTGTATGACAATGTATGAAGTAGGCTTATATACGTATATAGCCTACTTAACTTAAGCTCCTCCTTGAGCAAACCACAACCTGAACCCATAACTGATTATTTGTAAAATAATCACATCTATCAAATTGTGTTTTCCGACGTTAAGCATGCATTAAGCATGCAAACACACCCACACATGCACGCACACGCACGCACGCACGCACGCACGCATGCACGCACGGAGACATAACTTCCATGTCTGCAGATAATTAAAGCTGCAAGGTGAAAAGCACTTTATCAAATGAATGGCTAAAACAGTGCAGCCCATAGTGATTATCAGTAGCTGCTGTGGAGAGTCCTGTGAAGCAGACATGGGGATGCAGCAGAAGGCACACGTAATCTCTAACTGGATCTAATTGCTAGGTGGAGGGTGGGCTTTGGGAGGGGGGCATATTTATGAAGGTAAGCATGACACCGAGCTTCCATGATGCCTCCTCACATGTGGTTTGTCAATCCTGGGTAATCTCGGCTTGCATCTCGTCGTTGTCAAGTGGAAACCTTGTATGTCCAAAACCGTTAGTTTTGTATTTATCATTTTAAAGATTCGTTTTTGGGGCTTTTATGCCTTTATTGGATAGGACAGTAGACTGACAGGAAATGGGGGCGACACGCGACAAGGGTCGTCCGGATCGATCCATGCCTACATGGCAATGCCTAAGTGGTATGCGCCAGGACCAGTAGGCCAGCGGGCACCCCTTAAAATCAATTTAAGATAGTGAAAATAGCTGATCTACAAGCACACAACGCCTCGCAATGCGCTTGTAGATCAGCGTATTTTCACTAGTTTTGTGCGACAGTCTCGCATGATGAAGCAGGGCTTTTACTTTACGAAAGAACGTCCAAATGTGAAGCATGGAGATAGGAGGTTTCTGCCCGACAGTGACGATCTGCTCCTCGTGGAGGCAAACTAAACTGGGGGAATACAGTATTAATTATAACCAGTGTGGTTTGAATGGATGTCTGGGGGGAATCAGAATGGCAGCGCGTTTTGTTAATGCTTTTGCCCTTCCATAATTCCTGTATATGTTTGAGGTCCCGTGCAGGACCGGGCTTGTTTAGTGTCGGCGTTGATGCACACTAAAGGGTCTGAAGAGAGAGCGAGACCCTGTGAAATGAGCGTTGCATTTTTATTATTCATATATTCCCAGATGTAACAATGACCCTGTCTGTGGCCTTACAAAGGGATACGTGTGCTACAGCCGGCTATCTTGTATCCGCGCTGTGATCAATTTACTTTGTGAGACGAACCTGTTGTTTTGCTGACCCCGCGCCCCCATCTTTCCTCCAACGTAAGTCCTATATTGGTTTGTGTTATCTCTTATTGTGGTAATGACGGTGTTATTTGATACTGGCTTTGTTGTCCGCGTCTGTGTATTGTGCCCCGCATGACAACTGCACAAACACACAATATGACACTTCATATCCTGTGGTATTGGCGAGGGCTCTTGTTCGTTTTGTACATCTCCAGTGTGGCAATAAAATGAATGATTCTGAATTCTCGCTTGTTCGCGTGTGTGTGCACGCGTGTGTGTGTGTGTGTGTGTGTGTGTGTGTGTGTGTGTGCGTGTGTGCGTGCGTGCGTGCGTGCTTGCGTGCGTGCGTGCATGCTTTTTTTTTATTTCCGGGGCCGAGTGTTTCATCTGCCCTGGACTTAACCATACACTGGATCACCTTGTTCTCAGTTTTAATTTTAATCTCCGTTTGATGTCTCCTTCCACTGAGGAGAAAGGTGCCTTAATGCAAAGACATCACCGTGGAATTACAGGAGGTCCTTCTGCACACCGTCAGCCACACTTTCTTGTGGCTTCCTAAGTAAAGCTGGCTGCTGCCGAAGATGAAGGGATTCTGTGAAGTTTCTTTTTCTTTTTTACATAGACGATCACCCCTGATTTTTTTTGTTTTTTATGTCCTCTGCGCTAACCTTTGAACACAGGATGTGTTTCTCAGTAGAGTAATTAGCTTAGGGCAGTTGGTTCTCAAACTTTCTTTTTAATTTCAAGGACCCCCAGTTAACTCTGAGAGTATACAAACCATGGAACCATTTGGTTCCATTTTGTACATTTCTCACAGTAGTTCCAGACCTGTAAGGGTCCATTTGGAACCATTTCAAGGAACCCCTGAGGATCCCTGGACCCCATTTGTTTTCTCTTTTTTGGAGGGCTTTTATGCCTTTATTGATAGGACAGTAGACTGATGGGGGGAGAGATGGGGAGTAACACGCGGCAAAGGTCATCTGGATCAGGAATCGAACCGGCGCCGCCGCCAGGCATCCATGCCTACGTGGTAATGCCTAGGTGGTATGCGCCTGGATCAGTAGGCCAGCGCCCCCCCACCCCCCACTTTGAGACCCAGTGGCTTATGGGTATCCTATAGCCATTTTAATCCAGAGTCATGTCTCCGCTTCAGAAGTTAACGAGAGTGGAGGATCAATACTTTTGCAATATTACAATCCTCAAAGCATTACTCTAAATGTGTGCGTGACTCAGTCGCAGTGATTACTTAAATTGTGTAATGAGGTCATCGAAGCAAACTTATTTTGAGCCAGGGCTCTAACCCCCCCCCCCCCCCTTTCAACTTGGGTCATAATTCAGCGATGCCTTGGTTGAACCCATTGCTCTGCATTTCCAAAGAGGAAAGTATATTAGGGATTATAAATTGCAGAAATAATAAATGACAAAGCACTTTTTGGTTTTGCCCTGAAATAACTCAGAGAGAGAGAGAGAGAGAGAGAGAGAGAGAGAGAGTGTGTGTGTGTGTGTGTGTGTGTGTGTGTGTGTGTGTGTGTGTGTGTGTGTGTGTGTGTGTGTGTGTGTGTGTGTGTGTGTGTGTGTGTGTGTGTGTGTGTGTGTGTGTGTGGAGGTGTGGAGGTGTGGAGGTGTGCGTGTGTGACAGACAGACAGACAGACAGAGGCAAACTCAAATACTGCCATAACTGGACTTCCAGATAGTTAATTATAAAACTAAAAACGTTGCTTCCATATTAGGTGCAGAAGCAGGTGTACGCAAGAGGATTACTCACACCCCGTCAAAATAGCGAGAGATAAGTGTGTGTCAGTCTCTCTATGCTCCCTTCCCTGTGTGACGTGAAGGCAGAGGGGAGAGAGCCAGTGGTGGAAAAAGTACTCACATTCTTTACCTAAGTAAAAGTATCAATACCGCAATGTAGATGTACTCTGTTAGGGTGCCCTCACACCAAAATACCTATGAGAGTGGAATCCGCGTTCCGCCAATGCATTTCAATGATATGGGAGAGTTTTTTTGCAGAAATCCTCTGCTGGCATGAAACCGCTTCACTCTCATTGAAATGCATTGGCGGAACGCGGATTCCACTCTCATTGGTATTTTGGTGTGAGGGCACCCTTACAAGTAAAAGTCCGGAGATGAAAATGTGAAAAAAAAATATGAAAGTATTGGCTTCAAAAAGTACCAAAAGTAAAAGTACAAAATGTTTGAAAATAGCAGATCTACAAGCTCACAACTCGTGGCGATGTGACACGTTGTGAGCTTGCAGATCGGCTATTTTCAAATAGCCACGGTACAAAATAGGGCTAAAGTGGTTTATGTATGTTTTATACTATTATAATTTATACCTGCAAAGTAACTATAGTCACTAAAGTTTTCAAATACATGCAGTGGTAGTAAAAGCACAATATTTAGATCCGAGATGTAGTGGAGTAGAAGTAAAAGTATTGGAAATACTCAAGTACAAATACCTCAAAGTTGTACTCAAGTACATTACTTAAGTTAATGTACTTAGCTACTTAACACCAGTGGAGAGAGCCAGGTGTGAGGCAGAAGTCAGTGCATTCCTCCTGGGGTCTGCTTGTAGCTCTGCCAGGATGTCACTCCATACAGGGCTGAGGAGACAGCTCCACGCAGCCTGACTGGCAGCTTCCTCTGTCAAATGTGTCACAAGAGTTATGTCTCTCTCTCGCTCTCTCTCTCTCTCCCTCCTCCCCTCCTCCCTTCCAGTGGTGGAAAAAGTACTCACATTTTTGTACTTAAGTAAAAGTATCAATACTGCACTGTAGATGTACTCTGTTACAAGTAAATGTCGAGAATTCAAAATGTACTTGAGTAAAAGTATGAAAGTATTGGCATCAAAATGTACTTGAAGTATCAAAAGTAAAAGTACTAAATGTTTGAAAATAGCAGATCTACAAGCTCATAATGCGTCGCGATCCGTTGTGAGCTTGTAAATAGCCAAGGTATAAAATAGGGCTAAAGTGGGTTAATGTGTGTTTTATAATATTATAATTCACACCTGCAAAGTAACTTAGTAACTAAAGTTTTCAAATAAATGTAGTGGAGTAAAAGTACAATATTTGGATCCCAGTAAAAGTATTGGAACTTTGGGACTTGGAAATATTCAAGTAAAGTACAAACACCTCAAAATTGTACTTAAGTACAGTATTTAAGTAAATGTACTTGGTTACTTTACACCACTGCTCCCTTCTATATCTATATCTGACTGACACTCCCTCTCTTCCAGTTGTTTTTACCAACTTGATTTGTTTTTTATTATATCCCATTCGACAAACGCGAACACAAGAGACGGCAGCCCCCCATGCCCACCCCCTGCAAGACAAACCAAGTGTTAAGAACGTTTCTGGGCACTATCCACCCGTTTCCAAGGTCCCATCGTGCATTGCGCAGAAGGCGTGCAGCATTTCCTGCGTCGCAGCCGAGTGTGATCTACAAGCTCACAGCGGTTGCATCTGCGACGCGACGCAAGCTTCTATGTCTGCTGTTAACCGGATGTGTCCCACAAATAGTTCTACAGCTCCACTGTGTATGAGATGGAGGAGTTGCATCCTTCCATCTCAGAAGCATCAAGTGCTGGGCAATTAAGGTGCAAAGCGCAAGAAAGTCACATTGGAACCTAACCAGGGAGCAGATACTAGAGGGCATGCCAAAGAGTGCTATAATAGGTCACTCCAGGGACAGAGTATCAAGCACTGCAGTCCAATACCTTTGATCAGGTCCAATATGTGTGTATATTGGAAGCTGAGAACACCTGACAGTGGTCACATGTTGGATCAACATGAGGGATTCTCCAAGACAGCCTCTTTCCTATCTTGCCCAAAGGCTCCTAGAAGGGCCCTTGGTAAAGAGCCCTATGGGTTTGAAATATACAGACTCAAATAATCTGCATAGGCCTATTATAGTTGAGCACAACTGTTCTCACCAGCAGCTTTTTCAAAGTGCAACTGTCGCTCAGAGAAACGAAAAGTTGTCATCATCGGTATTCACATAACTTTTCTATATTGTCTCAAACTCTGTCCGAATATGAATATGATAAAGACAATGGGTCGTAAGAGGTCGTTGAGAATTGCAATGTAAGATGACCTCATCGTCCTGGAGATCCACAACCAGGCTCTGATATGCTCTCTGTCATCCTGGTGCCAAATTAATGCTACTACGTGCTGTAATAAACATCAACCAGGATGAGCATGTTACCAACCAGGATCTGTAATGAGGGAGTGAGAAGATAGCAGCCAGGAGGTTGAGGCTGTCTGGTCACTGCCAAAGACACCAGGAGCTCCCAGACAGCAAACGTGTGCTGTGGGAACTGGGAACCAACGCACAAGAAAGATACAGGGATGGAAAGTACTGGCAGGTGAGAGAGAGAGAGAGAGAGAGAGAGAGAGAGAGAGAGAGAGAGAGAGAGAGAGCGGACGGACGGACGGACGGACGGACGGACGGACGGACGGACGGACGGACGGACGGACGGACGGACGGACGGAATGACATAGATCAGGTCTTTATTCTTCTTGACTACCTAACTCAATCTTTGGAAGATTGTGGTAACACTGCAGCTAAGTCTGGGTTTCCGAGGCTACACTGCAGCTGACCTGAGTCATTGTACATAATTAGTAGAAGAGGGACAAGTTGAGCAGAGAATAATAATACAACAACAATAAGTATCAGTATCCTGTCAGTATCATCAGTATTATGTTAGTGTCATGTCAGAATCATCATGGTCAGAATCATGATCAGTATCATGTCAATATCACGGTCAGTATCATGGTCAGTATTGTGTCATTATCAATCAATCAATCAATCAATCAATCAATCAATCAATCAATCAATCAATCAATCAAACATTACTTATATAGCACATTTAATAACAAACGTAGTTGACCAAAGTGCTGCACAAATTAAAAAGAACAAACAGGGCAAGGCAATACCGGAGAACAGAACAAAACAAAGCTGATACATACGAGCAAGAAAAACAGAACAAAACAAAGCTGATACATACGAGCAAGAAAACAGAACAAACAAAGCTGATACATACGAGCAAGAAAACAGAACAAAACAAAGCTGATACATACGAGCAAGAAAACAGAACAAAACAAAGCTGATACATACGAGCAAGAAAACAGAACAAAACAAAGCTGATACATACGAGCAAGAAAACAGAACAAAACAAAGCTGATACATACGAGCAAGAAAACAGAACAAAACAAAGCTGATACATACGAGCAAGAAAACAGAACAAAACAAAGCTGATACATACGAGCAAGAAAACAGAACAAAACAAAGCTGATACATACGAGCAAGAAAACAGAACAAAACAAAGCTGATACATACGAGCAAGAAAACAGAACAAAACAAAGCTGATACATACGAGCAAGAAAACATAACAAAACAAAGCTGATACATACGAGCAAGAAAAACGGAACAATAGTGTGTGCCAACGGTGACGCAATTGTAGTCCTTAGCGGCCATATTTTGGGTCAAAACACAGGTGTTTCAATTGTTTGATTGCATAGAACTAATGCTCTACTCCAATCAGAACACCTGTGTAAGGCTGTGTTGACCCAAGAAATGGCCGCTCTAAGAACTACATTTGGCACATCCTATAGGTACAAACCCAGCAAGATAAACGTGAAAGCAAAGCATAGGCGAGTATTCATAGAGCGTGTACCTGTATGTGCACGAGAAGCACACACAGACCTATTATTAGACTCAGATACAAACATAGATGAGGATGAGAGATGAGATCAAATTGAGGTTAGACTCAACTGTCAAGGGAGGCTATACCAAAGCCTACTGCAAAGGCACGGTCACCCCTTGTCTTTAGTCGGGTCTTTTTCAGCCATATAGAGGGGTCGAGGTGCCAGCTGCCGTGGAATTCTGATCAATCAATAATCGATGAGGCAATTAGGATACCAGACAATATTCTAGGTGGTGATGGTTATGCTTTATGTACATGATATCATGGGGAGAAGTACAATAACACTCAGTGGTGGTAAGGTAGTTCTGCCAGGAGGCACAAGTCAGAGATCACAGTTATACTGTTGCTGCTTCAAGGACGAGCTGAACCATAACAAGATAGGCTTTACCAAAACAAAAGATATTAGGCCCAGTGGAGACATTTAAACTCTTACAAGCTATCAAATATCATAATGTATCTCATAAGGCACAGAGATGAATACAACATAACAACATAATGCACTGTAAATAAGGTCACATTTAAACAATCATAATACCATAATATAATATCTTCCTTGCAGGAAATAGTAATAATTTTAAATAGAGCCAATGGAGTGTAGTCAGAACTGGAGAGATGTGATCACACCTTTTGGTGCCTGTGAGGAGACGAGCAGCGCCACATCGGCATGCTGGACAAGCTGCAGGCGCCTTAACAGTGACTGGTCGATGCCTAAGTATAAGGTGTTGCAGTAGTCAAGCCTGCATGTAATAAAGGCATATATCAGCATTTCCAGTTGCTTAGCAGGCAGATAGCTCATGCGTTCTAAGCTCACTGTGTCCTTCAGTATCATGTCAGTATCATGGTCAGTATCATGTTCAGTATCATGGTCAGTATAATGGTCAGTATCATGTCAGTATCAATCCGGTACGTATCATGTCATTGGTGTCCATTGTCCAGGTAGCTCAGTCGGTAGAGCTCTCGCCTTCAGACCACAAGGGTTTGATCCCGGGCATCGCCAAGTCAACGTATGAGTAGCACGGCTTGGTCAGTATGATTTTAGTATCATGGTCAGTATCATGTCAGTATCTCCATCATCAAAGATCCAACCCCGGCACTAGTCAGTAGTCTGCTAACTGGTGAGCTACATTAAACATTACAGTACACTATGGACAATCGCTTGTAGTGGTTATGGGGGGCATTATGGGCATATATATATTGGTCAGCTTTGATCTCAGCATTTGTTTTAACTTTTAATCAGAATAATTAACAAAATTGCTAAATAAATATAAATGTGGTTTCAACCTAACCCTAAAAGAAATACATTAATTAATTAATCAATTAATTCATCATATAACCTAGTCTGTCATATGGATTTCTTACTGGCATAAAGTTCACAACTAATTTAGAGTTAGTTAGATTTTCTTTCTCTCATGTCAAAATGTTGCCTCCCGTTGGAGGGACTAAGCCCCCCCAGTTTCAATGCCTGAATAACAGGGAATCAGACTTGGCTGTGCCCATTTATGCTAATTAAAGAGGTGGTGCCATAGTTTTGTACTTTTTCTGTTTTTCATGTGTCTAGGAGGTCTTCATTAGACCCCCTGGTGTGTGTTTTTTTGAGAAATGATGTATTCTCTTAGTATTTGTTTGTTTTCTCTTGGAGGCTGCCACCTTGTGGTCAAAAGTGTCAGTTAAAAAACACAGATACTAAGTATGTCACAGTATCAACTCCTCCCCAATTACCATTCACCCAACACTGTGGGGTGTGGCTATATCAGCTGGGTCACCACCCACGAAGGCATCCTTGCATACTTAATGAACTGGGGGTGTGGCCACATAAAAACCCAATTTTAACTCTTTCTGTATACTTTTTTGGAAAAAATCTTCCTCCTAGTATAATCATAATACCTGATAATGATGTTTTAGAGGGGTACCCAGGGGGCAAAGTAAGGTGTGCTGCATTTGCCCCGACATAAAAAGTTGTCCACCAGAAATATTATCTATGACCCAGTAGGATCACAACCTATATGGACAACCCGGTCAATTTGTACAACAAAGTCCAATATGGCCGCCTCAATATTAGCCCCTATTAGTTTTAATGGGGGGTGAATAGGGCAACATTTTAAACTGAGGGATATTTCCACGAAACTTCACAGGTTGATCAATGGTATACATATGAACATTTTTTGTATTGCAAGTTTCCATGAAATCCAATATGGCCGCCACAATATGGCCGCCATAATGTAAGGACCCAGAAAATAGGTTTTGCCTCTAACTTCTGAACCAGATGAGCTAGAAACGCAAACTTGGTGTCTATTTCATGGTGTCTGACCATGGGAGACTCAATGGAATAGCTAATTTTATTATTGGGTGTGTCTGGACCTTTATTGTGCATATTTGCAAGATGGTGGACTCCCAAAATAGAGCTTTAACATAATTTCTACCATGATTGTTGACTGCTTTTGCAAATACAAGCAATATGAATCCATTTGCTAAGATTTATGGCACAGAAGGGACTTATACCTGTATTATTCTTGAGTTTGCATGTTGTCAAAATGGCTGTAAATGAGATATTATATTTCCTGTCCGATTCTGCTGTATGTAGTTGTAGCAATGACTTCAGATAAAATCAGAGACCAAAACAATGTATCTTAGAAATAATTTTTTTATTTAAAAAAAAAAAAAGAAAAAAAGAGAGAGATTATCTCAATGAAATGAATGCAACTGCCTTTTTGGGTCTTTCACACATAGACATGCACATGCTTTCCAACAACTTCAGCTTCAGGGAAATTATAATGAACACATGATTAAAACAGGCTGCATTATAATGCAAATAATTACTAGTCACTATCACTGTCATGTGTACCTATCCTGCTGCATCTTGTCTCCAGTCCTTGGCAACGACACCCCAAGTAGCATGCAATTCCCTTCTTCGCACATGAAGTTCAATCACCCGAGAGAGACTTGGAGTAGAACCGCTGCTCCTTCACTTGGAAAGGAGTCAGCTTAGGTGGTTCGGGCATCTAGTACGGATGCCCCCCGAGCGCCTTCCTAGGAAGGTCCTCGATGCACGTCCCACTGGGAGGAGACCCCGTGGCAGACCTAAGACCAGATGGAAGGATTATATCTCCAGACTGGCCTGGGAACGCCTCGGTATACTCCCAGAGGGAGTGGAGGAAGTTGCGCAGGATAAGGAAATCTGGAAGTCTCAGTTGGAACTGTTACCCCCGCGACCCGATTCCGGATAAGCGGTTGAAGATGGATGGATGGATGGATGGCACATGAACAGTTTTTCTGGCAGCCTTTGATACAGCTACATGATATTGCCTTGTCCATTGATATAGGCCAGGCTGGCTCTGTAGATGTACAGGGGACTGCCTTCCCATCACTGAGAGACCATCCATATTCAGTGAAGCAAGGGATGTCTGGCTTCGCGATGTGTGCAGTTTTATCTATTATGGCTGCAAGAGCAGCTCTTTTCGGGTGCAGGCCAAAGGCATTTTCTGTAGGTCGCAGCAGCTTCAACAGGGTTGATCGGTTATTTAGGAACTTGTACACTCTCAGCTTTGCCAGGTCAAAGTCCTCCGAATGGTCAGCTTTTGATGCATATACAGCTATTGTGAGGTCTCTAGCCTGATTCTTGACATCCTCTGAGAGGGAATAAGAGGAATTTTCACCAAACTCCTGAAGTGCAGGGAGATCTAGACCCATGCTGGTCTTGAACCATGCCTTCTTTCCAGTGAAAAAGGGATAGCTGGTGGTATCTCTGCCACTCAGGCTGTGAATAAAGGGCAGGGCACGACACTGTGCGAGTCCAAGGGCTGAGACCATGTGATGGATAGGAAGATATGCATCCTGCTCTGTTCTCACCCACAGCTCTGGAAGGTCTAGGAGGTGGGTGGCAGCATGATATAGATGCCTATATCATGCTGCCGCCATGGGAAGGCAGTCCCCTGTCCATCTAAAGAGCCAGCCTGGCCTATATCAATGGACAAGGCAATATCATGTAGCTGTATCAAAGGCTGCCAGAAAAACTGTTCATGTGCGAAGAAGGGAATTGCATGCTACTTGGGGTGTCGTTGCCAAGGACTGGAGACAAGATGCAGCAGGATAGGTACACATGACAGTGATAGTGACTAGCAATTATTTGCATTATAATGCAGCCTGTTTTAATCATGTGTTCATTATCATTTCCCTGAAGCTGAAGTTGTTGGAAAGCATGTGCATGTCTATGTGTGAAAGACCCAAAAAGGCAGTTGCATTCATTTCATTGAGATAATCTCTCTCTTTTTTTATTTTTTTTTAATAAAAAAATAATTTCTAAGATACATTGTTTTGGTCTCTGATTTTATCTGAAGTCATTGCTACAACTACATAGAGTAGAATCGAACAGGATTATTTCTTTTTGTATATCAAGGGTTTGCCGGGAGGTACATTGTTTAGGGGAGGGTCCATTTAGTATAGAACCATTACGTATGCATTACGATGTACACAATCACTACTGATGTTTATTTAAGAATTGAAGGGGTGTTGTCCGATTAGCTTAGCTCGACTGCCGTTGTTTTCTTTTGTTTTTTGTTTTTCTTTTATGTGTATTTGTGTTGGTATTTTATTTATACATATATATATTTGTTGATGTTTATATACTGTTTAAAAAATAAAAATATTTGAATGACAAAAAAAGAGTAGAATCGAACAGGAAATATAATATCTCGTTTACAGCCATTTTGACAACATGCAAACTCAAGAATAATACAGGTATAAGTCCCTTCTGTGCCATAAATCTTAGCAAATGGATTCATATTGCTTGTATTTGCAAAAGCAGTCAACAATCATGGTAGAAATTATGTTAAAGCTCTATTTTGGGAGTCCACCATCTTGCAAATATGCACAATAAAGGTCCAGACACACCCAATAATAAAATTAGCTATTCCATTGAGTCTCCCATGGTCAGACACCATGAAATAGACACCAAGTTTGCGTTTCTAGCTCATCTGGTTCAGAAGTTAGAGGCAAAACCATATTGTGGCGGCCATATTGGATTTCATGGAAACTTGCAATACAAAAAATTGTCATATGTATACCATTGATCAACCTGTGAAGTTTCGTGGAAATATCCCTCAGTTTAAAATTTTGCCCTATTCACCCCCCATTAAAACTAATAGGGGCTAATATTGAGGCGGCCATATTGGACTTTGTTGTACAAATTGACCGGGTTGTCCATATAGGTTGTGATCCTACTGGGTCATAGATAATATTTCTGGTGGACAACTTTTTATGTCGGGGCAAATGCAGGTTTCCTAAAAAAAGGCTGGTTTGCCCCCTGGGTAGGGGGGGAAATCATGGCACCACCTCTTTAACATGCCCCCTGCCCCCTAGGAGAGCTCTATATCCAACTGAACAGCGATCCTGCTGACATATTTTCATATTAAATTGAACATTGTCTTCAGAGATTACTGCCGGTGTGACTGAGGTTGAGAGTTTCTGATGATGTAATGCTCATTCAGAGACATGGTATTTGATATTACATCATCTGCACTGGTTCGAGAACCCACATATATTCTCTCAAATGGAGTGTGTGCGTGTGTGTGTGTGTGTGTGTGTGTGTGTGTGTGTGTGTGTGTGTGTGTGTGTGTGTGTGTGTGTGTGTGTGCGCGCGCGCGTGTGTGTGTGCATGCATGTGTGTGTTAGTGTATGTATGTGCACGTGCGTGCGCGTGCACACGCGTGCAGCACTCACAAACCCATGCACGTCTAGGATAATTAAGCTGTTGCTGCTCAGGCGCCATTGTTAACATTCAGCAGCCTTTTCAGAACTTTTGAATGTGGCACTAATTTGGCAGCGACGGTACCTTTTAGCACGGAGCAGATGCTTTTCAATCATGTGTGAGACACTGTGGGGAGAGAGCAGGGGTCTCGGGACAGCCTAGGAGAGCCGTGGCGGGTGAGTTTCTGGGTGATTTGGGGAGGGGGGTGAGGAAGCTTTCAATGTCTCTGCACACGAGGGTGGGCGTGACGAGACCAGGGTTGCAGGAAGAGGCAATTATATCCACCTGAATAGTTGTTTGACAGTTTTATAGTGCAACATCTAGTCCTCTCTGCCCTCCTTATCGACATCTGTCTGGGGAAAAGAGGGCCATTAGTTCCCTCTAAAACACATCTCAATAATTGATGTTATGCTTTGGGAGATGGATGAATATCCTGGACGGAGGTGTCGCGGGGTGGGTATGCCATTGTTTTGACTGGTCTAACGGAACGGTGGGACGGTATTAAGTGATCTGGACATTTTCTTTGTTAAATATACACAAATGCAAATTGGATTGGGCAACCGAGGGCTCCCAATGTCAATAGCTGTTTGGCTCAGTGTTTACCTGTAAATTTGAATGAGTGAGTAGGTAACTGGAACTCTTTTAGCTACATTCGCTCACAGAAATGGTCAAAACACATTCATCAGAACTGCATAATAATCTGGATTGTGAGAAATATATCTACATTAAAGGAAAGTTTCGTTTTTTACAACAAGGGTTCATATTTTAGATTGTAATTAAAGAATAAAAAAGTTAAATTGATTTCATTTACTTCTTTCTATTGTTTAGAGATTCTTATTTCAGTGGTTGGGGGCATGCATACAAGTGGCTAAATATGTCATTTTACACAGAATAAGCCCATTCCCAAGATACAACCCAAAGTTTCATGGTTGGATGTGACTTATGGGGGCTAGAAGTGTTACTGTAAATAGCAATAAAGAAAATGCTGGCTTATTGTGTCTAAAAATACATATTTAGCCACTAGTACGCATGCCCACTTGCGTACGCATGCCCCACATTTTAGCACGGTAAACACGATAAAACAATAGAACGTAGCAAATGAAAACATTTTAACACTCACTTTTTCCTATCTCTAATTACAATCTAAAATATGAACCCTTGTTGTAAAAAAAAAAACAAAGTTGTCCTTTAAGACATTGATGCATTTTAGAAAACAAAACTTGAAGACAGCCAAATATTAACAATTGTTGGTGTATGAAAGCAGTCATAACTAGAAGCAGTGCTCTTCCGAGCACAGGTCTCCACCAGGCCACACAAATCGGCCTGTTATAGCGCCACCATGAGGCTGATTTAAAAAATGTGGGGCAGAGGTTCTAAATTAGCATCCAGGGAGTGTGTGTGCTCAGTTTGGCAGCGATCGGGCCAACGGCGCCGGAGATTAGCTGGTAACAACCAGGCCACACAAATCGGCCTGTTATAGCGCCACCATGAGGCTGATTTGAAAAATGTGGGGCAGAGGTTCTAGATTGGCATCCAGGGAGTGTGTGTGCTCAGTTTGGCAGCGATCGGGCCAACGGTGACTGAGATTAGCTGCTCACAAACTGCGAGGACGCACGGACGGACGGACGGACGCACGCACGGACGGACGGACGGACGGACGGACGGACAAACGGAGGGGAAAACATACTCTCCCCCATGCCTTCGGCTGGTGGAGACAATTACTGGAGCCACTTGTGTTTGGTGCTACTTTTGATTTGTATCGTGTCCCATATGTTTTCTGATATGTGATTTATTGTTTTACAGTGAGAGCTATTTATAGTTAAATATTTTTAGAGGTCCAATAATCAACGAGAAGCTAATGCAATTAAATTGCAAGCAAACAACTCTTGTCAGTTTTCGTTGCAGTTGCCCAACAGTTGAGAGGAAAGAGACAGCCCTCGGTATACATGAATGCTACACGTTGCACGGCCGTACGAGAGTGGGCTTAGCTGCTTTGTTGTGGAATTTGTTTTACAGCTGCTAGCTAGTGTTTGTTATTCAGTGCTGTGGCTCTTAATGCTAGTTTGCTAAGCTAGAGCCAAACATTATACTGAGTTTACCAACAGATCATTTTAAAAAGCCAGATCTACCTGTGTCATTATGTTTCTGTACCTTATGCAAACAGAACTAAACCACTTCTCCTCTCACTGTACTGTATGTCAACCTGCCTTCCATACTGTGTAGATGATCCATGCGATATGCAGTTTTTTGTTATGCCCCCCCCCCCCCCCCCCCCCCAGTGTAATAAATACTGTTATGCTACATTTTAGCATGAATGCTACAGTAAATTACTTTAAATCTTTAATCTATCCATTGCCTCTCTTAACCCATTTGGATGTATGTACACTGACAGTTTTCTCACTGTGCAGTGAGAAATGGCCCCAGGTTACATCTGCTCTCAGCCAAGTTGTACAAGGTTCCAATCTACCCTGTTTAACCATCTGTAGTAGATATCAGTCAAGGTGTTTGGAGAGTAAAGAGTGCACACAATATATACAGTAGTCCTTTCATAAATCACAATATTTTATGCCTATGGTGTCATCTGAAATGTTCGCCAAATGTAAATCAAGGTATGAGATCAATGAGGCATTCCTGTGAGCTTTGTCAGAGCCTGCAACATATTTCATTGCAGGTCACATAAAACGGCCAAAAGAAAAGGCAGAGCCACTTTCCATTATGACCCATAATAAGTAATCTAATTATGTCGCTCTCAATGTTATTTGTGGATGATACGTTGTATCATTTGGACACATCCCTCCCCATGGGGGGGTTAGAGCAGGACACATGTTCGCTTAGCTCGAGCAGTTCTCAAATTCAATCCTTTATTTCACTTTCTGATAAATAAAGCATTTGCAGTCAGGTGTTTTGAGTCAAGTGTGTGTCTAGTGGAGCCTGCGGGAAAGTAAATACAATGGTATACACCAAGGAAGCAACATGATTGCAGTTTCCAGACACCAGAAGAGGGGAGTTTCCATGTAAGGATACCGTTGATGTCGTGCAGAAACCTCTTATCTCCATATTCAAACTTTTTTCCCCCATAAATTAATGCTCTATGTGATCATACCGCAGCGTCACACAAAAGCATCAAAAGTATAGGAACCTTTAAGCTTGTAGATCTGCTACTTTTGCCGTTTTTGAAATAGAATCCTGAAAAGTAACAGTTTTGGACATATAAGGTTTCCACCCGACACAGACGATCTGTAACCTATATTCCCCCCCCCCCCCCCCCCATATAGTACATTTTACACGCCCATGCTTTTCACACAGAATGAGTTTCATAACCGTATGTCATGATAATGTTCTATTTATATAGCTGATTTTCTCAAACAAAGCCCTGATGTATTGGGGCTTATCTGGCAGTGAGAATTCTCATCGCCATACTGACAATTATGTGCGAGTATCATCACTATTTAGCTGAATACCCTGTAATATTAGTGCTTCTCACCGTGTATTAAGGACTACGAAAATTACAGGTTGGAGGTCTACCTCAGGGTTTTATGGTGTTTAAGTGCTGATATTGATGGGAGGGTAATGGTAGTCCTCGGCCCTAAGTGTAAATAGTATCTAAGGTGATATTTACTCTGTTATCATGCGAGGTGGAGAGGTACTGGGGTAAAGGCAGGAGAGAGGCCTGAGTGTGTGTGTGTGTGTGTGTGTGTGTGTGTGTGTGTGTGTGTGTGTGTGTGTGCGCACACACACTCTCGCGTGTGTGAGTGTGTGTGGGGTAGCCCTGCAAACCACACATGGGAGGGCCCACTGCCTGAGCAAACTAATGAGGCTTTTGTTTCATCTCCATCGCCCCAGCGACAGAGCCGATAACAGGGGAGGAGGGAGGCTTCTGTGGACAACTGGACATGTTTGTCGAATCGCTTGTTCGCTTGTCCATTCCACTCTGGAATAATAATTCATGAAATAAACAAATGCAGGGGCCAGGCGCATACCACTTAAGCTTTGCCACATAGGCATGGATGCCTGGCGGTGTCGCTGGTTCGATTCCTGATCCGGAATACCTTTGCCGCGTGTCACTCCCCATCTCTCCCCCCATTTCCTGTCAGTCTACTGTCCTATCAATAAAGGCATAAAAGCCCCAAAACAAATCTTAAAAAAATATTAATAATAAATGAATGCAAACATGTGTACAAACACGTTGTGATTAAGATCCGGCGTACATGTAGGTAGGGGATGGGCAATGAAATACTATCACTTGCGATTTCACTTGTCGAATTCCCAGGATAATTTGAAAGCTTGCACAACATATGCCTTGAAGTGCAAGTCCTTAAACCGCAGTAGCTAAGTATTTTTCTTTTTCAGCCTCCTCCTCCTGAAACTTGTTGGTGTTTCTGCAACACAATCTGAGTGTGCGATCAAGAGATCCTGGCTCTGCTCCACGATCTGTTCAGCCTGGCTCCATTGCATGAGAGCTCATAGCGCTGTGGAGGGGCAGAATACAACCTGAGAGGTACAACCGTATAGCTTCTCTGCTACATGTCCAATCAATCTGCCTGGCAGCTCCTCTGTTCATGCTTAAGGAGCTGTTAAATTGTTTTGGTTAATTTAAATCGGGAAGCTCTCGTTACGCAAGATCTCCTGAAACGGCTCTCTTGACACTTGTTCTGAAGGGTTAAGATTTAGGCATTTTCATCCTTGTGAGTTAACCCCCTATTGCACCACTGCCCCCTCTCTCACACGCACGCACGCACGCACGCACGCACGCACGCACGCACGCACGCACGCACACACACACACACACACACACACACACACACACACACACACACACACACACACACACACACACACACACACACACACACACACACACACACACACACACACACACACACACACACACACACACACGTCACTTCTTCATCCCCTTTGCAATCGGCCTCCTCTCCCTAGGTACTAGGTAGAGAAAAACGTATAGCTGATATCTTTCAATCAAGAGCTCTCCTGTCCTTGCAATCACAGTGTCATTGTTCACCTCATGTTGTGGAAAGCTCCTTTGACAGAGTGCTGTGATGAATCACCTGGCTGAGGCTTTTGGAAAGGAAGGCTTCAGATCCCATCGCCCTCTTTTTCACAGTGTTGGGAAAAAAAACAACATTCAATTCATTTCTCCTGCTCTTTCATGTCTCCTGTCGCTTTTCATTCGTACACACACACACACACACACACACACACACACACACACACACACACACACACACACACACACACTGTTTTAAAAGTTATTCACTGCAACCCCTTCTCTTTTCTTCTTGCTGAGCTTCGCAAAGCAAATATCTGGCGGGTTTAGCTCATAAAGGAAGCGCTTTTACTTGCTCAAGGTGCTGACGGCAAGGCACACTCTGTTATGTTGGAGGCTTAGAAAAACAAAACTTAGCAGGGCTGGTCTCGGGCCGCCAAATTAAGTGGCGGAGGCTTTCTAATTCTTCTCCCGTTCGTCTTGTGGAAAAATGAATCCCCTCACTCTTTTGTCCAGTAAAGCCTCAGCAATGTGGAGTAACTTGTGCTCTTTTTTTCAACTTTGTCAATTTCTTCTACCTTTTTTTTTCTTCTTCTAATATCAACTTCCAAGAGTGAAAAGAGAGGGACAAATATAAACTTGCAAGCGCAGCGTGTGAGCACATGATCTGAGGTCCAAGGTGAGTGTTTCTTTTTTTTTTCAAAAGGGTGAACACATCACACAAGCAAACCGACTGACTGAGGGGGGAGCAGTGCAAATGACACTCCCTCCACGGAGGCAGAGGGTGATTTAGAGCACCTGTGATTTCACTGCGTGCACATAATGCAGGGGTGTCGCACCAAATTCTGGGCCCTGGGTACTTTAACTATTGAAAAATAGCAGATATAAAAGCTCACAGCGTGGCACCGAATATAGCACGGCATCTTTGAATATTTCAAATTCTTCTAAGATTTTTTGAAAAACCTATGTTTCTATATGTCAGTGGTGCTCAAACTTTTTCATGTGAAGGACCCCCAAAAAGATATGTATTTGGCCACGGATCCCCATCTCAAAATATTTAGTTACAGGGACCCCCAGAAGCAAGATTTTTAGTTACAAATGTTCGCTTAAAAAGTACATATATTCAAAGATTTGCACCCATTTTCACAACTTAAAAAAGTAGCAGATCTACAAGCTCGCAGCGCTGACTCGGTGCAGCACTGTGAGATTGTATATCTACTATTTTTCAATAGCTAAAGTATAAAATAATTAAGGCCCCTCCACCTTGGGCCCTAGTAACTCAGTCCCACTTTCCCCTCCATTGTGACGCTCCTGTGCGTGCACATATGAGCACAATGTGCACACAAATCACGGCCGAGGCCGCTCGCTCATTGTACCACGTTGAACTCTTATGTGGGCAGAACATGTGTCCGTGCATAATCTAGACAAGCAATAAATTAGCACAAAGTATATCTTTGCTACAACTGCAACGGGAGAGCAGCGTCGATGATAGCAAGTGAGGTTTGTAACCTCCTGCACAGTAGAAAAAAATCACACCCGTGTGAACTGAGCGGTGGTTCTCCCCTCCCCCCCCCCCCCGTGTGTGTGTGTGTGTGTGTGTGTGTGTGTGTGTGTGTGTGTGTGTGTGTGTGTGTGGCCTGGACAACAGCGCCCCTCCCTTAACATGTGTGGTCAGAAAAGGTACTACACAGGCTTGAGGCTACATACAGACCCACCCACATACAAACAAACAAACTAACAAACAAACATACCTACACACACGGCCACGCTATGGAGACGGTGTGACCACCGCTCAAAAATCCTCAGTGATGAATTAGCTCCTTGGGGAGTGAAAAAATTGGATCCTAATGGACCTGCGTTTGGCCAAGGGGGTTGGGTTATAAGGTAAGGGCGGTCGATGGCTGAGTTCCATGCATGGCAGCCAAAGTTAATTTATAGATTCAGACACATTGTACCTGCCAGCGGTGTGACACTCACTCCGCCCCAGTCCTCCAAATGCAGACATAACAAGCTTCCTGAGTGATGGGACACAAACCTTGGAACCGGCCTCAATATTACCTGACACAAAGAATCTTTAACCTTAGCCAAACAGTTCAAACTCCACATCAATAACAACCAGATCAAACCATATAAATACTATTTTACTTTCCCCCCCATATATATTTATCTATCGAGAAATTTCCTAACCGCACAACTGGGGGACCTGCCAACCACCCTCGGGGCATGACTTTTTCTACACTATCGAGCAATTAAAACACTTATTTCAGCACTATACGACGTAGGTTAATCACATTGTGTTGGGGGGGGGGGGGAATTGACTAGAGTACATGATGATTAATGTTTGGAAGAGGCACTTTTAACAGTGCTGTGCACGCACACAGGGATGTGTATTATCCCCGCTTCTGGTCAGACTCAATACATGCATTTCCTTGGAAATATAGACTAATCTAATGTACAGCACATCACAGCAGTTAAGCATAACACAATACAGGTAAAAGTATGAATTATCACACTATCACATCATTTATATCACAATGTATCAATTTAAGTAAAATGTATGTTAACCATATTAACCCTGGTGTCCCTGTTTTGGGCAAAGGCAGCTCAAAAAGGGGACATTTTGTAAATAGCGAAAATAACTATTATATAACTACTATATAATATCTACAAGTTCACATAGACAATGTTTATAGGGCTTAAGTGATGCGAAAAGGCTTAAGTGTTTAAACCCCCCCTCCCCGCTTACATAATAAAACCCTGATCAGGAGTTCACTGAAAGCTAGTATGCATGAGGACAATCGGATTCGAAATGCAATTTGGATCTATTTCCAAAGAGATTTATTTGCTTTTCTCTGTCTTTTCATGTCATAGATTGTATTTATTGTATATGGTCAAGCGTTTTCTTGTTTTGTTTTACATTGCTTCTTCTTCATGATCACATGCACAGTTGCTATATCCAACATTAACGGAGGTCTTTCTTTGCAGATTGACTGAATGAGGTGTTCTGTACAATCGGCGCATAGAATACGTGCAGTGTGTGCAGGGCTTGGAGACCTGGACAAAACCCCGCCGCTGTCTGCTGCAAAGGAGGCCTGACACCTGGGCAAACACTGCATCCCGATGATCTGTCATCAGCTATGGAAACCAGCACCAACCTGGTCGCTTTTGTCAGCGCACAAAAGAAAATGCCTCAAATTAATTTAGCACTCTGCATTCATCTTCGGCGGGGAGCTTAAGGCCTCTTCTGAGCTTGCGAAACGGCGAGGGGGGCCTATCGTGTAAGAAGTTTGGCTCGTAGGCGCAAGCTCGAGCGCGGTTAAGACGTGACATGTTGACTGTTTTGTCAAAGTGTGTGTATCCTGTTAATTCAGACAGTTGGTAATACCTGGGATCTGTTGGAGCCCTCAGATGTAATTCTGTATATACCCCTCTCCTCTGATCTCCTTTCTACTCAGCCTGTCCTCCACAATGACAGACCTCTTGAGGACACACAAGATAATTGTCCCTCGGCGGTCTCTCGCCCACAGACAACTTCAAACGGAGCATTCCAAAATTCGAGATTATTTTAAGCATGGGTAGAGATGACTTATAAGGGCACTCAGCGGTGACATGTTGTTGTGTTTCTAGTGGCCAACTGTCTCAGTGACGCATTGCTCAGACCTAAAGGTAAATATTCATACTGTCTGGAATGCAAATGATTAATGTGGGTGTTGCATCCACACACAGACCTTTAACGTGGCGGTATCAATGGATTCTGGATTAACTGGCCAGTTTGATTCACTAAAATCTACCGTATATGCTAATGTTCTGACATAGAGGCCAACATATTTTTGGGTCTGTTTGATCCCAATTTTGAAGAGTCATCCTCATAGCACACTGATTACCAATGTTTTGAAATTGGTTAACATTTTTTTTAAATAATAATAATACAAGAGTGATTGAAAGACAAACCTTGAAAAACATGAAATGTATGTATTTAAACATAAAACACAAATGTTCTACGCGAGCTGCTCCAATGACAGCACAGCGGTGTGTATCAGCGCCATGTGCATAGCTTTCATGCCAGTCAATAATTGCACTTTCTCTAATAACTGCACTCTAGCACTCTAACTGTATTTATGGTTGTTGGAATGTATTTGCAGGTATGATGAGTGCCACTGTAGTTTGCCACAAGGCATTGCAACACACAAAGGAAGTAACCTGGATGCCATTTCCATGGAAACACAATTTGGCTTGTCTGCAATCACAGCGCCGTATAGCTACGGCTGTCATACAAAGCCATTCAGACTGTTGAATGACGAGAGAACCTTGGGAGAAGATGTAGGCAGACGGAGCCCCATTCTTCTTACTGCTGCATTATAAAAGGCACACTGCTCAGACTTGATTGCACAGCAAAGGAACTTGTCCTATAAGCTCTTTAAACTTGCCCCGTAATCCGCCAATGTGTGCAATATATGACATGGATATTTTTTGGCAGAGAGTAGGCCTATAGGGCATGCTATCCATGCAACATCGACCTGATTACTCTTCACTATGCTGGTTTTCATATCATACACTTGAAAAGGGAGCGTCAGTTGCATTGGTGGAAAAATTACTCACATTTTGCAAAGAGTAAAAAGTACTCAATACTGCAATATAGAAATACTCACTCACACTTCAAATACCATAAGTAGAAAGTACTCATTATGCAGAATGTCCCGTTTCACAAGTTTTCAAATGTATAACAAAATATATGAAATACAAGCCCACAATCCATTGCGATGCATTGCAAGCTTGTAGATCAGCTATTTTTCATTTACAGACCGAAGATTTTTTTGGGGGCTTTTATGCCTTTATTGTTAGGACATTAGACTGACAGGAAACGGGGGGAGAGATGGGGAGTGACACGTGGCAAAGGTCGTCCGGATTGGGAATCGAACCGTACCGCCGCCAGGCATCCACGCCAATGTAACAATGCCTAACTGGTATGCACCTGGACCAGTAGGCCAGCGGGCGCCCATGGATCAGCTATTTTCAAATGGCCGAAATGTATACGGCTGAAGTGGGTAATGTATGTTTTCATTGTTTTGTAATAATAAGTAACTAAAATGTTATTATTATAAGGGCTTTTGGGCAACATATACAGGGCCAGATGTAGAGATATCTGGGCCCTGGTACCTTTTTAGACTTATTATTTACTTTTGAGTGTTTATAGGCTGCTCCTTCATCCCCTCTAATGAGTCTGGGTTAAACAACAGCCTTGTGTCAAGCCGTCATGCTCATGTACAGTAACAGAGCTTAGACATAAGCACAGTATGGATCACTTCTTACAGTTCTCTGTAAGTCATTTCTCAATCAATCGGAACATTTTCAAAGACAAACTTCAGCTGTGCAGGCCACGTCTCCCATGAGCTAACAGCACATGATGCGTTAAAGTTGACGAGGCTGACTTGTCCAATCAAATACCTGATGGCTCCTGAGTTTAAATGCTCAAAAAAGATATATTAAAATACATTGTATACTTGCCAACAATAACACTAAATTATTGAGCAGCTGTTGGTAGTTATGGATTACACACTTTTTGAGCTAGTGGATTAAAAAGAAAATGCAGAGATCAATATATCATTTTAAAACAGGAAATTGTCCTGCATGCGTACATTAATGCACAAAATAATTCATTCATAAACCATTGAAACCCCAGCATCTGTCACATCAAGGTTGTAGATCGGCTATTTTCAGTGAAGATAATATTTAATGTAGAGCGAAAACAGAAAGGATACTGGAACCCTGGTGTTGTTTAAGTATAAACAAAAAGAGATGAAATCTAAATAAGCATTTTCATCAAGCCCTCATCAAGCTAATAACGTATTGTGAGCTTGTAGATCTGCTATTTTCAAAATACTTTTATACATTTGAAAACTTGAAATAGGACCTTCTGCACAATGAGTACTTTTACTTTTGGTACTTTAAGTATATTTAGATGCCGATACTTTTGTACTTTTACTCAAGTACATTTTAAATATGGGACTTTTACTTTACGTAAAGTAATTTCCACAGTATTGATTGCACTGATCAGATCCAGCATTTTCCATCAAGCCCTTTTTTAGATACTTGCTGGGGAAATAAAGTGGGGCAGGAGGAGGAGGAAGGAACAATCGATGCAGCGGAGAATGGCACAGCCAAAAGTCCCATGGCTGTAGGCTCCCTGCAGGCTCTTTTTCAAGGGGAGGTTAGCCACCGGGGCAGATTAAGCACTCTCCCCTCCCCAATCATGCAGTAATACCATCAGGCTGCATGGAGCCCATGTTGGGTTTTGCCTGTTGAATGCGTGGCTTATGTCTGCTAAAAGAACTCTAGAGGGGGAATCCTGAGGGGATTACTTCCAAGTTCTCCATGAAGTGGGAAATCAAAACAGTCTTGAGCGTTTGGGGATGATCTCAAACGTTCAGCATTCCCTCACACACACACACACACACGCACGCACGCACGCACAAACACACTCGCGCACGCGCGCACACACACACACACACACACACACACACACACACACACACACACACACACACACACACACACACACACACACACACACACACACACACACACACACACACACACACACACACACACACGTGTAAATGTGTGCATACACTGTCATGCGCGCACACACATACATACACACGCACATACAACCACACCCACAAACACATACCCACACCCACAAACACACACCCACTTACAGCCAACCACAAACACACACTTGTGTGTACACACACGCGCGCAGCCACGCACGCACACACAACTAAGGACACTCCCGTCGTCCCTCTTCCTTCCCTTAACTCACTGACACCCAGGTTTTTTCTTTTTTCTTTTTTTGATATCCAGGGATAGAGACCGAACAAGGGCCAACACCACTTGGAGAGGATTAGTGTAAGTCGGACTGATAATGAAATCGGGGCCCGAGTAGCTCTCGGAGGATTTTATACAAAAGAGGTCCGAATTACTTTGTCTTCTATGGTGAGAACGTTAAGTAGATGTCATCCTGCCCCCCCCAGACTAGAGTATCCCCAGCCCCCTACCTTCCCTGTCCATAAAGATGCTAAGCCTGCCCTCATCACCAGCAGACACGTTGTCCTGGCATTCATCTTATATGCCAGTTGTAGTTTTACATGTCGAGGACCCCAGAAATTATATGTATTTGGCTCGCGGACCTCATCCAGGGACCTCCAGAAGCAAAGATTTGAGTTAAAAATGTTCACTTTAAAATATCCAATATGTCCGGGTAGCTCAGTCGGTAGAGCTCTCGCCTTTGGACCATATGGTCATGGGTATGATCCCGGGCACCACCAAGAAGGCTCAAAGAAGGAGAAGACACCCACCCGGAAGTTGGCACACCACGGTCCATGCGCCATGACACTTTTGGGTGGCGGAAGTGGCACCACTAATGTTATTCACCGAACCTCCGGTGCCACTTCCGCCACCCAAAGTGTCATGGCGGATGGCCATGGAGCCTAAAATGACGTCGGTGTCCATTCCTTCTTTGATCTTCCTTGGGCACCACCAACTCAGCGTATGAGTAGCAAGGCTTGGGTGTGGCAAGTACTGGGAGCTGATGGTAGGTGTGGCACTCTGTCTGATGAAGAGCAGAGAGGCTTGAAACGTCACGTCCATGATGGTGTAAAAGGAACCATAATAAACCTTTCAACGCATGATCCAGGTGTGTGGACTGGTTATCGAGATGCGAAAGGACAGGTGCACTCATTCACACGCATGCACAAACGCATATTGTTTTTACATACTGCCTACCCACACACACCCGCTTCCAAGAAAGGACCACTCTGGAAATAAGCTATTAACTTTGCTTTTGTCTTTTGTTTTATGTTTAGTTTTTTTGTGAAAAAGTTAAGGCTCTATATTCCGATAATCAATGCTATATGCCTAGAGTTCAATAACAGGGGTCCCTGTCTCTCCAGCTCATTAATAAACAGAACATTCATTTTAATGTATAGGTTGTCAGTTTTATCCTATCAGGAGAGAGTGGCTCTAATATCAATTCTGTCTGCTCATATCTTTGTGTCATCGCTTCTAATTTCACTTGTTTATACTGTATGAGTACTCTCTCCAATCAATCAATCAATCAATCAATCAATCAATCAATCAATCAATCATTAGCTAAGACCTAGGTTATTAGCTACTTAAAGAGGTGCATCAAGGCAGATCCTCAGCTGTCAGACAGATTTATACTTCAAATGACTGGTTTTGTCGTAAAACATAACCAACTTACTTTTTTCATGAAAACCTTTTCCTGAAAGGAAATATAATTGTTACGTTATTGTCATGCAACATAGCGATTCGATGAAGTATAAATCAGCCATAACTCTATTAACTGGACTGATGACGCACATGGTGTGATTCAAATGAAGTTTGTCGAGAATGTCTGTCCTCAAATGAGGACGGACCTTCATTGTTGTCATTGTTCACAGTGAAGAGCAATCCAAAAGCCACCGGGGCAAACAGGTTAATTAGAACTGTGTAGAGGAGTAGACACACCAATAGCACCCCCCCCCCCACACACACACACACACACACACACACACACACACACACACACACACACACACACACACACACACACGCGCACACGCACACGCACACGCACACACAGACACAGACAGAGGGACAGCCTAAAAAAAGGCTTGTCCGTGCACAGCATCAAAGGTGGATCCAATCCTAACGTATCTCCTCGCTTGCATGTATGATGGGAATGAGTCATAGCAACAACACCGTAACACGCTTTGAGGCAACACAAAACCATAAACAGCTGTTAGTTGTGAAAAGAGGGCTTAATGTTTTGTTTGGCCAATACATGACACATTTGTCAAGGACTCAGTGTGTCTTTGGAGTCACAGTTTTGGTCAGATAATTAAGATTCTCTTGGAAAGCGGTGAGATGATGTACTCCCAGTGAAACTGACCTGTAGCCTATGTATGAAATGCTTGGGGAGAAATGTAGGTCAAAAGCTAATTATGTGGTCTGGCAAGTAGGGCTTATATCAAGATATCCACAAGGACTACCACAGATCTGCCTGCACACGCTCACTCAACCACATGAACCCTAGGCTAGCGTGCCTTCATGGGCATGTCATATTAGGTGAATATTTGGACAAAACAAGCAAACATTTGGCAAAAATAGCAAGCACACAACAAGTTCACAACACGTAACGCATTGTGAGCTTGCATGTTGTCCATTTTACCTATCCAACATACAGCAAAGTATGTAGGGTTTAAGTGTTTAAGACACATAGCATGTGATTGGATAGATTATGTTGTTTGTTTGGGTGTGGGATAATGTCACACCTTCACCCCATGAACTTACTCAACTTCAAAAGCCAAGTGTCGCTGCCAAAACACAAACGTCAGTGCGAGCTGTCAAGCCCTCTATTGTGGACGTTATTCAAAGAACGGAGCCGTAGCAACAACAATCCCGCTGGTCGGTGCCATCCATTATGCAGGCCGGGTCTCACAGAGGAGCAGTAATTTAGGGATCAGTGTGGAAGAGCCACCTGTTGAGAGACAGAGGGTAAAAAGGTATATATCGCCAGCCCTACCCTGCATGCCTATGTTCACCATCCAGGAAGACTGTTCACAACCAGGAAGTACAGTTTCAGGGATTAGAAGTTGCATTCCACAAGTTGCCCTGACTGTGATCGGACAGGAATGCCCCTCACACGGCGTCTGAGATTAATATTTAACACAATATTGGTGGAGAACACCTCTCAGGAACGGCTGGGATCTGGTGGTGTTTTCTTAAGCGGGCTCTGCTGCCATCCTTATCGGGTTCTTGTTCAAAACAAAGCATGTATGGGTTGTCTCACATTGATTGATGCCTAGGTGTGTGTGTGTGTGTGTGTGTGTGTGTGTGTGTGTGTGTGTGTGTGTGTGTGTGTGTGTGTGTGTGTGTGTGTGTGTGTGTGTGTGTGTGTGTGTGTGTGTGTGTGTGCGTGCGTGTTGTTTCTGTGTACAACATCAGATGGAGTGACTGTATTCCATTGTCAATAATGAGATATATGTTGATTTTCTGGCGGTGTTATGGTTAACTTCATTCCACTGACTATAAATACAATTCAGTACTAAATATAACCATGCTCCTAATAGTGAAAGGTCACCAGCAGATCTGCATAGAAGAGTCCCAAAATGGAATTAATATTTTATTCTTTCTAACCTATAAAGTATTGATACATATTAGTTAAACTAGAAGTTTGGGCCGCTTCGCAGCCCTCACATCTAGAGTTCGGGCCACTATGCAGCCCTCACAGTTACGTTGTACTGCGTAGTTGTGTACAACGTAACTGAGTAAGGAAGGTGTTGGTTTGAGCAAAGAGTATGAATGATGCATGTGGACAATTGGGTATAAATGCATACGGGCAGTTGTTGATGGAAATGAGATGGCATTTGTAGTTAGATGTCATGATTTATTGTCATGTTGTAATATAGGACAGCAACATACAGATAAGAAAGGAAATAGTACTGAAATGATATGATATCCAGAATGACAGCATGCCATTATGTAGTATTGTGTGTTGTTTCAGGGGGAAATAGCAAAGATCTGTTGAAGAACGAAGGTCATTAGTCAGTATGCATCCAGATAGTAGGAGCAAATGCAAAGTGTGTGAGGTAGGCAAAATATTGGGCAACAGCAACATAAAACAAAAGAATGATAGTCTGCGAAGTGACAGCATAGTAGTAACAGCACAGTGTAACATTTGTAATGTTTAATGTCTTCGGATAATTTAAGGAGTTCACTATAAACAATGTTGTCAGTAATGCTCTCGTCATTATCCACAATGAAAACTTTTACAGCGCTGGCTCTCTTTCCCCTGGAGAAGGCTTTGTAGAGTTGGCCATGAGCGAACACAGGTTGAGTTAAGTAGATGCCAACTCGTTCATTCTATTGGCCCTGACCCTTATTGATGGTAACAGAGAAAGCTAAGGCAGATAGATAAGTCATCTAATGAAGGTGAAGGGAAGCTCATCACCTCTGTCATAGTGAGGTATTCTTGGGAGGGAGATTGTTTCATCGCTGTTTGTGCCTACTGTAATCTCACACTCAATGACTTTGTCCATCATTTGCATTACCACCATCCTGGTGCCATTCTTGAGAGTGCGGTCGTGAACTGCTTGCAGGTTCCTAAGCAGGATGACCGGTGCGCCTACTTTCAACATGAATCACGCATGAGCTGTGTAAACTGCAAAAGTGTGATGTACCGGTAAATCATATCACAGGACTTCCAGGCACATTTTTGGATACAAATATAGTTTTGTATCCAAAAATGTTACATCCTGCAAGTACATAAACGGCAGGGGAAGCAGCTAAGAACAGGCAAAAAAACTGAGCAATATGTGTGAAATGTGTGGACCAGGCGTGAGACCCTATCCATGCTGACTCCAAACTCCATAGGTCTCGGCACGAATTAGTAGCAGGGATGGGGATATGTTTTATCCCTACTTCTGGTCAGATTGAACAAATATACATACATTTACTGACATTTACTAACCCTACTGTATGTTTGATATTTGTCATAATGCTGGGGGCTTTGTCAGCGTACCCTACCCAGTGTACCCGCACCGTCTGTCTAGGTTCCCTTTATGCCCAATGCCCATATATATGGAGATCTCTGTATCTGTCAGTCCTTGTCCCTTTTATGCCCATATATGGAGATCCCTGATGGCATCAGTAGGACTATGCCCAATATGGACATACTGGTTCTACAAAAAATACAAATAAAAATGTTTTGTACAACTGTACAACGTACAAGTACAGTAACGGCAGGGGAACTGGGAAGCAGATAAGAACATAGGCAAACACTGAGCTATATGTGTGGAAAAGTTGGACTCGTTAGAGCCAGCCATGGGCCGCTAGTCATGCTGAGTGCTGACTCGGGACCCCATGGTTCTCAGCGTCAATTAGTAGTAGGGATTAAAGACTAAATTCTGATTCAGGTCTGTAGGCCTATGAATACAGCATCATTTCACATCACTGAAAACCCTAATACAGTCCTTCTCAAACATTTTCAGGTCATATTTGGCAGCGGACCCCCATAAAAAGAATGTTGAACACTTGCTCTAATAGTCTTTATGGCAGTGGTTCTCAAACTTGGGGTCGGGACCCCAAGTGAGGTCCCCAAATTATTTTGTGGGGTCCCCAGACTCAACCAACACACAGCATAAGTGTATACAGGGTATCTGCACATTTATAAAGTGACAATTGAAGGACTTTTAATACCAAACTGGACAAACTGTCAAATATTAAGTAAGCAAGAGGCGAACATTGTGAAAACAGCTGATCTACATGCTGTAGATCTGCTATTTTCACAATATTTATCTGTGGAACCGAGTCACATTAAATGTAATACCTACAATTCCATGTGCTTGTCAGGGTGGGGGTCCCCAGTTCAAATACCGGTATGTTTATTTTGAGGGTCACAGACTAAAAAGGTTTGAGAACCCCTGCTTTATGGAGATCCAGATATTTCATGTTTGAAGAAGTTGACGATGAGATTATTCATTTCCATGCGATATGGATCACGCGGCGGTGTTGTTGAGCGTTTATTGATCGTGAAGCTCCACACTACTGTACCACTACATTACTGTCTGTTGAGATGCAGCCTAATGATAATAGATGGCATTACTAGACCAACTGCTCTGAATAATTTATCCTCCTTTTATTTAACCCGTGTAGCACTCCCACAGGGACCAGTGTGTGTAGTATTCCGAAGCCAGCGAGTGAGAACTCTACTACTTGATTCAAGGCGTTCCACTTTCAAAATGCAGCGTTCCACTTAAAAAATGTCATTTTACGTTCCACTTCAAACACGTACTGTATATATACACAGTATAGCCTTTAGCCTACATGTGTTTTTTAGTACAGTATGTCCGAAAGCGCATTAGCTACTAAATAGATATGTATACTAAAGTGTTACCGCTTGGTGGGATTTGAACCGAGAACCTTGGAACATAGAGAGTGTCTAACAGTTTTTGTTGTGCCTTAAGTTTTTTTTTTGGATGGCACTCATGACACCTTCAAGCAACTTGTATTATTATTCATTTGGAAATCAAGGTCTCAGAGTGTCTGGAGGAAGAGTGAGAGGCACTGAGTCAGAGTTGCTCTGGGTCCAGTGTGAAGTTTACACACTTTCGGGGTGCCATGTCATCTGCTGCTGTTTGTCCACTGTGTTCTATCAAGTCCAGAGTCAGGACGCATGATAGCGTAAGCCGTAAGGGAACCGCATTCTCCCTAGTCCCGGAAAAGACGCATTGTGATTGGCTGGCGTCGCTTTGAATGACAACCGCACAAATAAAAAAATTAAAATAAAAAAAGAAACGCGGACAACTTTTTTTTTTGCCATAAAGTATAATTATTATCCATGACAGAGTCCCTGCCGAGCGAGCGGTAGGGAGTGAGTCGCTGGGCCGAGTGGTGTGATGGTCGCATTAGCCGTTTACCGAGTTATGTGCCGTTATGGACAGAATAGTAAATATTGACCAGGTGGCTGCTTCTGCCTCCGAGGAATGCAGCTCAAAGGGACTTCATCCAATCACACGTTGGCAGGGTGGGATTTGGAGAATGCGGTTGCCTTTCGCTATCATGCAGTCAGGACAGCCATCTAACAGGAGATTTTAGAGTCCTTTGTGTTTCCGTATGTTGACAAGCTTTTTGGAGATGCTAATTTCCTTTTCCAGTTGGAGCTGGCACCTGCTCACACTGCCAAAATTACTAGTACCGGTAACTGGTGTTGTTGACCATGTTACTACTGTGCTTGACTGACCAGCCAACTGGCCTGATCTGAACTAGCCTAGCTCAGCTATACTCTATCTGCCATTGCTAACACAAGGCAGTCTGGCTATGCCAGGCTAGATCTGAACCCCCATAGAGAATCTATGTTGTATTGTCAAGAGAAAGATGAGAGATGCCAAACCCAATAATACAGATGAGCTTAAGGCTGCTATCAAAACAAACATGGGCTTCCATAACACCTCAACAGTGCTCCCAGGCTGATCGCCTCCATGCCACACCACATTGAAGTAATTAGTTCAAATGTTGGCCCGGACCAAATATAAGTAGCATAGATTAACATACTTTTCAGATGGTTGGCATTTCTGTATGACAAATCCTTTTTTTTTAGTGTTCTTATTTAATAGTCTAATATTGTACATTGGATGATTGGATGAATGCAGTTTGAAATTTGCCCACCGATAGATTTACGTAAACGCGAAAAAAATAAATCCGAACGCATACCCTGCACACCCACATTATGCAGACAGTACATTCCTCCCATAATACACGGCGTACAGTAAGTCTCTGCAAAATGCCATTGGTGAGGATATTTATGGAGCCGAGGAGGCTGACCTGTTAAAGACACACACTCACCAAGGTGCCATTTACTTTAATCAGAAGCAATCCCAGGCCCTTGTCAGATGCAGCTATTGCTATAGCAACAACAGCCCAGGACCAGCCTTCCAGATATGAACAATGTGGCAGGGTAAATTGTCGCTGTCGGCCGGAAACCTTGTATGTCCCAAACTGCTGGAGAGAAGAAAAAAAAAGAAGAAGCTGTGTTCCAATGGATCCAATGTTATCATTTAGTCCAGGGGTCTTCAACGTTTTCAGGCCACGGACCCCTTAGTTGAGAGAGAGAGATGAAGCAGGGACCCCCACAACCTTTTTCATAGTTTCCATATAGTTTCATTGTTTGACAGCACAATCAGTGTATTTTGGATTCATGTTAATGTGTGTTTCCAGATATTTAACCACTTGAACCATCAATGCTTAATAAACTTGACCCTTCACTCTGTACTTGGTCTGCTCTTTTTCCCCTCTACACCAGAGCTCTTTGCTGAAAATACCCGATCTACAAGCTCGTAGATCTGCTATTTTTGGCTAAAGTTCTCAGAATTTGGACACTAGGGTTCAAGTGGTCAATATAAAACAGGAGAAAAAAGTTTCTATCACACAAAGATTTGGAGGACCCCCTGTAGTAACTCTGAGGACCCCCTATGGGTCCCCGACCCCCTGTTGAAGACTGCTGATTTAGTCACAACCTCTCGTTAATACTTACCCTCTGTTCAATATTTAAAAACCCCACAGACACACTTACACTTACTTTCACCCACATTTAGAAAAACATTATTTTCACAAAAAGACGATCTTCTAGAAGGTTGTAGATTGGATATTTTGGCTACTGTTGTGAGACACTGTAGCATGACGAAGAAGGGCATTTTCAGTTATGGGGGATTACATAAAAAAGTTGAAATAATGGAGATACAAGGTTTCTGGCCCGACAGCGAATAAATGGAGCGCGGCTGGGAGCCGACACACAGGAGAGATGGGAAACCTCAGCCATAATGAAGATATATTGGATTCCCTCATCTAATTCTGATCCAGCTAATTCAAATGGCCGTCCAGCTTGTCTTTGAAATGGAACTCAGCAGCCTGCAGTAGAATCTAAAGGGACACATTGATTTTCATGAAATTAAATTACAATTCACAATTTAGCATTTGGCATTTAGCTTAATCCAAAGCTATTTACCATAATGCAAAAAAACATGAATAGTAAAACATCAAAATCTGTCTAAAAAGTATGCTAAAATGTTTGACAAATATCACACCTTCATGTCACATATACAAAATGTAAGCATAAGTATTGCATAAATGTTGTTGAAAGCTATAAGTCACTGCACATTAACGTGTATGATACTGGATCAGCAGTTGTTTTTGCTATGGAGCTATAATAGGAAAATCATATTTTTATTATAATGCACGATCACACAGACAAAGGACAGCTTGATGAGAAGATAATCTCTCTTAAATGAAGCAGACACTGGCAAGAGCAGTTACACTGCATATGCATTGACCATTATAAATATTTGAGAGGGCCCTAGCTAACCCTGACACACAGTATGATTATTTCATGTGACACCGTACATCAAGGGTCTTCAACAGGGGGTCTGGGACCCCTAGGGGGTCCTCAGAGTTATTACAGGGGGTCCTCCAAATATTTGTGTGATAGAAACTTTTTTTCTCCTTTTTTATATTAACCACTTGAACCCTAGCGTCCATATTCTGAGAACTTTAGACAAAAATAGCAGATCTACAAGCTCGCAGCGCGAGGCGTTGTGAGCTTGTAGATCGGCTATTTTCGGTAAAGAGGTTTGGTGTAGAGGGGAAAAAGAGCAGACAAAGAGTGAAAGGTCAAGTTTATTTAGTATTGACGGTTCAAGTGATTAGATATCTGATAACACAAATTGATATGAATCCAAAATACACTGATGATTGTGCTGTCAAACAATGAAACTAAATGGAATCTATAAAAAGGTTGTGGGGGTCCCTGCTTCATCTCTCTCTCAGCTAAGGGGTCCTTGGCCTGAAAACATTGAAGACCCCTGCCATACATAACACTGAATCTGTTATGGGAGGGTCTACAGATATGACATCACTCCTTTTAGGAAACCCCTCTTCCGACTTGATGTGATTCAGGAGAAATCACTGTGGTTCAGCCTGGTGGGGCATTATGTTGATTACTACTGAATGTTTACTGAATATTGACAGAAAATATATAGTCTGACGAGAAGTGGTTGGTGGACGAGTAACACAAAACTATTGAGACAGTAAATCCACTGTTACTGTATGTATTGTTATTTCTGTTTATTTTGTGCAAATTATTCTTATTATTAATAAAATATTTGAATAATACGAATACAGTATGTTCAGTGATTATATAATTTTGGTTGTTTTGAATGTTTATCCCTTTAAAAGGAGAGAGGGAAGGAGAAAACATTATAGGAAGCGTTATAAGGAAAATATAGGGTCTTTAAAAGAAACGTAACAATGGCCGGACAAACATAACTTCCTTGGGACATCACCGCAGCGATTGGGCAACAAAGATGAAAAAGGCCTTTTCAATAACTCAGACTAATGTCGTCGGCATAGCTCAGACCGGCTGTTGCCCAGGGTGCGTGTGAAATGCTTGGCGTGGACAAAGTAAACCATGGACGGTGCCCATGCCCCATTGTCCCCAAAGCCTCCTAAAGAGGTCTCTTCACAGGTCCAGCAAACACACTCTCCAGACTCTTGGCATATCTCTGAAGACCCTCCTTTTGTGTGCGGGAACACATTACTCTCTCAAGGAGAGGAACAGGGGAAACAAGGCAAGTCTAGTGAAAGGGCTTAAGTATCTCAGCCCCTCGTGCCCCCCCGCCCCACCTCGATCCCAACCGGACCACCTCCCCTACTTGCTGGATGATAATTGGGACCGAAACACTTTTTTTTTTCCTCCTTAGGTCTGAGTATTTCAGTAATTCAGTGAGTATATTGCAACATGGGAAAAACATGAATGGGACCCAAGCTGTGTGGGGACTCGAGCACAGTGATGAGATTTGCTCTTTGTATCTGTCTGTAAAAAGGGAAATGTTCTTCTAATCAACATTGTTCTAAGCGTGCTTTCAATCAAAAAGAAAAATGTAGGAGTGCGAAATGATTGCTCCTCATCAGGAAATGAAGGCAAAATATTGATATGAATGTAGGCTACTTCATAGGGGACTGCAAACTATTACTTTGGAAAACTCCCAGTAAACTTAGATAATCGAAAATGAAAAGTATATTTGTATCCGTCCACCTATTTTGCATTTCTGTCTTTTAAAAATTGTGTTTGTTGACCTATTTCTGTTTCGAATCAAGACAATTGAAAGTTATGGGTCTGTGGCTTGAGTGCACCATTTGGTAATTTTAATTCCTCAGAGTTGGCATGGAAAACAAACCACAATGCTGACCTGAACAGCTTATGCCGCATTGTTTCCCTCTATTCTATAAAAAAAGAAAAAGAAAATGCAAAGCAGATTAAAATTCAAAGAGGAATGCTAAAAATGCCACTCCGCAAGGATCAGGTACAGCCTAAACTATGCTACAAGCATGTTTATTTCACAGCATTGACCATATCGTCTTGGTAAGAGATAAATTGGTGTTGAATGGAGGAATGGTCTACAATATATAATATTTCCTAACTGTGTGCTGCTCCTCAGTGTACAATACGAGAGTTCAACCGCCTCAAAAGGGTTCTCATAACGCTGTTGGAAAGAACTGATCGAAATGGCATTGGATGTAAGAGTAGAATCACAAACAGAGAATATATAATCAGTTCAGGTAAAGTTTAGGGGCCCCAGCTTCACCTTTAAGCACACCTTTTTGAATTTTTTGTTCTGCCATATAGGCCAAGCCCGAAACACTGGCTATTAGGCCTTATTAAGTGGTTAGAGAAAGCTCTCTCTACAAGCTCTCAAGATCTACAAGCTCTACAAGAAGCTTGCAGCACGGCACCGTCGCCAGCTTGTACAGTAGATCTATTTTTAAAAAATCGTGAAAATGTTTGCAAATCTTTGAATATATATTTTTCAAAGCACACTTTTGTAACTCAAATCTATGCTTCTGGATGTCCCTGGAACAACATATTTTGAGATGGGGGTCCGTGGCCAAATACATGTCATTTTGAGGGTCCATTGACATGAAAAAGTTTGAGAACCACTGATTTAGGAGAAGGATTTAGAAGGCATTTATAGAATCGGGTCAAAATATTCAAAGACTTGCAAAAATCTTCACAATTTTTCAAAAATAGCAGATCTACAAGTTCGCAGCACGGCACTCGGTGCTGCACTGTGAGCTTTATACTTAGATGCACAACGGCACCAATAACATGGTGCACCTGTTCACAATCGAATTGACCCTTCCTTTTTATACACCTGTGTCCTCATGGGGCCTGAAGTGAAGTTAGGATTGATAGAAAGAAGTCTCAGAACGCAGTGTTTCTTAGGAGATATAGCACACAGTATTCATTTGGTCTAACTGGGACAGCTTATAGGACACCAGTTGTGCTGATTTTGAAGTTGGAGGACCGTTTTCCCAAAGGAACACTTTAGGTTGCTATCCTTATTGTCTCAATGACAAAGAAATCCCACCAGTGTGAAGTGAGCGGTGCTCATGATGATGATAGACCCACATGATGTCACAGAATAAGGACATACAACATCAGTATTTGATACAATGGAAAAACACTTGGACATACCACCAGTAAGACTCCCTAATCGGGAGATAAGCGACCTTCAGGTCGCATACACAAACTTTAGAAGAACACCATATATGGGCATAAACGGGTGAAACAGTGCCCAAACTTCTGACATCAATGATACTGCCGCCAGTACTGCACATGTGTCACCACTATGGTAACATCTGCATGCTGAAACAATGTCCAAATTTGGAGATCGACATCACTGATACGTCTAGGTTCTCCAACATTACTTCTGAGACTCCTCATATACTGTGCACACCCCCGGGCAAAGTCCTAGTGAGTGCATAATGATTTGTCAGATATAATGATAGATAAAGATAATGGGGCAAATGTTTGAGTGTTATTATTAGTATTTATGATGTAATACCATAGAATCCAGAGACATAATGTGATTGGCATGGCTCCAGTTACATAGCTCACCAACCACATGACACTTTCTACTCAACAATGACAAGCATGTCTCACCAGCACTCAATGTTGTCAGTGTTGGGCCGTCACAGATTTATGCACACTGACAGAAACCTGACTTAAAATGACTGCGATAACCCACCGAGGGAGACTAATTTCTGGTTCAGACGTATTGATTTGATACTATAATGGCATAAAGACAAGCTCAACACAACGGTAATCCAATAGCCTTGTTCATACAGCCATTGTAGGCTACATACACTGCTATACTGAACCAAAACAAAATTCCTCACACATACTGTACATCTACGGCATGAGTCATAATCCTTGAGTTCAAAAGGCAAAATTATACATTATTATACCTTCTGCATGATGCATTTATATTCCAGAGGGGGTTTGTGGCTAAAGCAAATTTTCGGGTTGACATTACCCTTCCATCAGTGTGAAAGCTGTAGAGATGCAAGATAACGTTGAAAGAAAATTAACCAAATATTACCCAACAAAACACAAAAAGAAAACAGATTGGCAAAATAATCAGATCAATACCGAAGGTATATCAAACACTGGCCAAAATGCATTTGCATTTGGAATCAATCTAATCCTGGTTGAGCATTGTCTTTTGATTGGATTCCTTTTGAACTGCTCAAGGGTATGAATATGTTTTAGTACAATGAAACAGATGTTTGCTTATCTTTATATGCGTATATCCCTGCACATATACAACGTATATCTCCCTGCACATATACAACAAATATTAAACATTCTGCCCATAGGGGGCAAATCACTCACAGTTTTCACCCATGCTTCTTCCAGCAGCTATAGGGCCAGATTTTTACCAGGAAACAGGTTGAAGATATGAACAAGAAAATACAAAAGTATAGCTTTAGGCAATCTCAAGTGATAATTTTCCAAATTGCTAGTCTCCTCTTTCCCCTGTCTCACCGTACAAGTTCAAATCCCTCACTCAGACAGAGACAACTCTCTTATTACTACTCTCTCCAGGCAGGTGACTTGTTGGGTGCTACTCTAAACAGAAGCAATACAATAGAACGCAGAAAGGCCTTCACAACTAAGCTGCGGCAGGTAATAGTTTTACAAAAGAGGCGGGTTTTTCACCAGTCATTGACGTCACTGGCGCTGATTTAGATGGGTGTGTATCTGGGAACCAGCACCTGAAGTGAGCAATTCAGCCAAAACCAAAATGTACATTTTCAGATTGCAATCATAAATGAGCCATTTAATCATGCCTTTGGACGCATCATTGTCTGTCTTGGGCTTTAGCCTCGATGTTTATACCAAGTAAATTGACCCAGAAACATAGACGTGCACAACGTGATCTTAATTGACTGCAAGGAGCCTGGGAAATGTCTCGGGAAGACTTTTAACTCTTAAGTGAGCTACTCTGGCCTTATCCGCGGCGCCCAGGTTTTGAACGAGTAGCATTCAGCAAAAGCTCTGAACGGGGACAAACTAGAGACATAAAAGATGATAATCTCCCAGGAATTCCTAGGCCTTTTCTAATAGAGAGTAAAGGGGTGGGGGTGGGGGGGGGGGGGGGGAGCCGGACAGTGGGGTTGAGAGGTCAGCGGCACCAGTTTGCTGAGGCCCAGCTGTCGGCCCCCGCTCTGTTTACACACCCAGGGGTGTTGCACCAAATTCTGGGCCCTGGGTACAAGGATTCACTGCGGGCCCCCCATGGATGTTCTTCATAGGGGAAGGAGGGGGTTTAACCCATTTAGACTTTGTGCTTTAACTATTGAAAAATAGCAGATATACAAGCTTACAGCGCGGCACAGACTCTGCTAGTCTTTGAAGGTTTTTTGAAAAACCTATGTTTCTATGTCAGTGGTGCTCAAACTCTTTCATGTGAAGGACCCCCTAAATGATATGTATTCGGCCGTGGACCCCCATCTCAAAATATTTAGTTCCAGGGACCCCTGCCAGAAGCAAAACTTGAGTTACAAATGTTCGCTTAAAAAAATACACATATTCAAAGATTTGCACACATTTTCAAAAATAGCAGATCTACAAGCTCGCAGCGTGGCACTCGGTGCCACGCTGTGAGCTTGTATATCTGCTATTTTTCAATCGTTAAATAATTAAGGCCCCTCCACCTTGGGCCCTAGTAAAGCAGTCCCACTCCCCCCCCCCCCCTTGTGACGCCCCTGTACGCACCATCTCCGGACTGAAAGGCGAGTGTCTTGAGAGCCATCCTGTTCTCATAACACTACAGCACTACATAATGGCAGCGCAGAGACGCAGGGTGCTTATGGTCTGAACCGGGCTACCCCCCCCATTCATCATCTGCTAGGACAACAACACCTCCAGACAAAGCCTAATAAGAGATAGAGGAAGCTTCAACTCAGAACAAACCATTCAGTATTGAGGGCCCTGGCCTTTCATTTTTCATCCCAGTGTGCCAAGATATTTATAGCAGCCGACGGCTGGGCGTTTCCATGCCGCTTTGTTCTTTGCATTCGCACGATGTAAACGTCTTAAAATACGTTGAGTTAGATTCAATACGTGCAGCGCAATGAAAAATAAGAGCAAAAAAAAAAGACAAAAAAAGACAAAAAGTCAGTGTGGTTGATAAAATTATATATCAGATTCACATTAAGTGCATGTTTGTTTGTTTATCGAAGCGTGTTGCCAAACTCTGCCCTCCATATCAAAGTAACCGTGCGTTAATGTACCAGCTCTGAAGTGAAAGATTTCATGCTTTTAAACATGACACTTTCACACCCGGAGGCTTGGAACTAAAATAAGTAAGCGCTTCATACATAACTGCCATTTTGACTCGACAGTCGTTTCATTCACAAAATCTATGATTATGCGTTTTAATGATACCATGCCACTTGATGAGAGAAAGGAAGGCTGGTGTGTTCTTCGTTTTCGACTGAATATCAAATGGTTGATAGACAAAATGAGATGGTTTTTCCTAGCCATTTGAAACGCTGATACTGTATTTAGAGCCCATTTTGCCTAAACTTGTAAAAAATTACAGCCCTGTCTATGTATTTAGGAGAGGCTGAACGCAGTCAGAAAGCAATATATGAACGCTCTATGACCACATTAAACAGCACTTTAATATCAACTGACTTCAAAGGGGCATGGAAAGAGCACCAGGAGCAAGTGCTGAAAGCAAAAACAATAATTTAACACATCATTATAAATATTAGGTAAAATTCAAATCTACTTTTAAGTGGGTTTTTATTATTTTTAGTTGTAATAAGAGGTTTGGATAATGATCGTGGCAGGTGAGAGATGAGCCTGACGTCCCAAATTGTGGGATGGAGAGAAAATGACGATGACCCACTTTTCTTTGTTTTTGTTTGCAACTCACAGAAGTAGGTTAACAAAATGTGTTTTTGAAAATAGGTTTCAGTTGATCAAGTCATCACTACACAATTTAAATGGTTTAAAGGGTGCGGCACAGTGGGGAAATCTGTGGTTTGTTGTAATGGTGTTAACCTTGAAGCTGCACTATGAAACGTTCCTCTTCTACCACGGATTTGAACCCGGTTTCCTGCACCAAAAGTGTCATTTTTACCATTGAGCTAATAGAGGCTGCCTGCTTGCTCAGGGGATAAATTGAATCTTGATCAGGTCAAACTTCATGGCAGATCCTGTGTCTAGGTGAGACATGACCTTTGACACATTCTAAATGTCTCAATAGAAGAGCAGGGAGACCAAGTTATATAGTATTAACATATACTCTACCATACAGATTGGACAACATTCAATTTGATTTTTTACAAAAAGGTGCTGCTTCAATGCTGGCCACTCATCAGTTAACCACTTAAACCCTATGCTTTAGGTCCCTATTCTGGGATCTTCATTTATTTTATTTATTCTCTTGTTTTTCGTTTTTTTTTTTTTTCCTTTTCTTCATTCTTTTCTCATATCTGCTATAGGCAGATGTATCCTTAAATTTTAAACACTGCAACAACCAATCATTGTAATTACTCCATGTATACTAGGATAGGCATTCATAAGCTTTCAGCTTCAGCCTATTCCTTTTGATCACCTGTAACAATGAATAAGTGGATGTATGACCTGATAAATGTATGTGAGTGATCAAATAAACTAAACAGAAATAATAATAATAATAATAACAGCTTGCAGATTGACTCTTTTTGGCAACTAGATATTTAGCGTAGAACAAAAACAGGGGGGCCTAGTAGTATAGACAACTAAGTATATAGGGTTTACTGTAAGTAGTTAACGCCTCACTATGTAACTTTGTTTTAATGAATAAAATGTATTGTTGTCCAATCTGTACGGTAGAGTTTAATACAATATAACTTATACAATTGGGGTGGTTGTATTTTGTCTGCCTGCTCTTCTATTGAGACATTTAGATCATGTCAAGGTCATGTCTCACCTACAGTAGACACAGGATCTGACACGAATTTGGACCTGATGGTCAAGATTCAAATTATCCTGTGAGCAAGCAGGCAGGCTCTATTAGCTCAATGCTACAAATATTCAGCCGAAAACCAGGTCAAAATCCGGGGTAGAAGCAGAAACTTTAAAATATACTTTATTTAAACTTTGAAATTGCACTATAAATCAAGTGTGGTGTCTGCAAAAAAACAAAAAACTCCTGGTATAAAGGCGTTTGAGAAGCGCTGGTGTAGGGCGGCTGTGTTTACGCTAGTCTCCTTTGAGTCACCTACCGCAAACACAGCCTGTAATCAAATTATTGGCTTAGGAATACGTCAAAAACCAAAACATTTGCATAAATTCAAGGCTTCATGGGGTGAGTGATTGATAGAAAATAAGTAATTTTTTGGGTGAACTACTCCTTTAGGTGCAGGTTGTGGTCACTTGTAAGAAATAACTTTGGTTGATTGGTTGATTGAATACTTTATTAGTCAGAGATGTTAACAGCACAAGGTACAGTCAGACATTTAGGGTAAAGTAACACAAAAAGGTCCTGGGGACTTGTTTCCATTGTATCCAATTCATCAACATAAAAATATAAAAATAACATAATAATAAAACTCCCAAATCGGGAGATAAGCGACCGTCAGGTTGCATGTATACACAAATTGGCCTGTGAGTGGCATTAAAAGCAACCTCATGGTGGCGCTAGAAGAGGGGCATGTGAGAAATCAGGGGTGGAGGTTGTGGTTTGCCAGCCAAGGAGTGTGTGTGCAAAGTTTGGCATGGATAGGGGCAACGGTGCGGGAGATAAGAATAGGGGCACAAGTGTGACGTGACGTGACGTGACGTGACGTGACGTGACGTGACGTGACGTGACGGAGGGACAGCTGGTATAAAAATTACATAATACATATCAACTAACTAAAGAAGAGGAAGAAAACACTCACACGCTCTCACACGCGCACACACACAAGCAAGATCTTGAATGGGCCAATAATAGTGACGTGTCAAGGAAATTGAAGAAAAACAGCAACACTGCCATCCAATTAGTTATTTACAATGAAGTGAGCTTTGAACCGAGACTGATTCACGATATAAGTTTTCATTATGAGAAAGGAAGCAATTACAAGATAACCAAGAGAATTATCTTAATTACATTAATCAGTCAAGATAAAGCAGGCTTAGTTCATGGTGGATGCTGAGGTAACAGCATTTTCAAACACTTCAGTGGCATGAACCCTTCAAAAAGGAAACAATGAGGGTAAATCTTTAGAGATAACCCTGCTTTGTGCCGGAGTTGTGTAAACTAGGGAAATTCCTATTGTTGGCAGATGTACCAGCAGGCCTCGTAAGTCCTTAGGCATCTAACATGCAAGTCTTGCCTGCACGAGACACGGCCCGGGGACCTCAGACGAAAATACACAGACCAAAAAATCATCAAGATGACAGAAGACACATAAATTGAGTTGTCATGGGGTTCTAATGCTTTTTTTCTTTCTTTAATAATAATAACATATCAGTTATGTCACCTGGATGCCATACCTTCGGTCTGAGTTGGAAACAATGGGTGCACTGCAGACAATGTACATCAAAGGTATAACTCGTCTTGAACATTTAGAACTGCTTTGTGGGTACATGGCAGACAGACTGGAACAAGCCCAGACAAGCGAGGGTGAACATTTAATAAATCTTACACAGAATGAGGAAACCCCTTAACAGATTGATTAACTGCTGACAGTTTTATGGCAAAATTACTATTGTTGCACCTTGAGCACTCATCATTAGTTAAATCAATGGTAAGGTTGGATCATTTATATCTTTACCACACTAGTATCTGTGTCAGCCCTCTCATTTGGTCCCACTCTATCACCAGCCCGTCGGTGCGGCACAATGACACCTCTAATGGCCCCACTTATGACAGCAACTGTCATTTAATAGCCTATGGTAACTAGTTTGTATCTCAACAATATGGAAGTAGAGCAAAGGAAGTTTTAATGGGATAGATCACACGCAAAACACGTCACACACGCTTGTCGCGGTGCTTCGTACAAGTGTCGATTCACATTATTACTATTATCATCATCACGGTTGTACACGTACATGCCATTATGTATGCAATGTTGTGATATCACTGTCTCCAGAAGTCAGTACATAACTAGAGTGATAACCTTTGATGTTATTGCCTTTTATTACCTTGCTTCTGGTTCGGCAACCTGGAACATATACTGTATATAGTATAGTGTACTGTATATGGGGGGGGGGGGACTTTGTGTCATGTTTGTGGTAATATGTGTACAATGGAACTCCTTTTGCGCATGCTCATGTTTGTCATTGACACAACGTCTTACACAAGGTACATATGTGTTTGGTGGGTCCCTATATGGCACCTGCACAAATGTGATAACAACAACCATAAACGTAGAGCGTCAATAACATAATTTGTTGTTTTAGGGCTGATATTGCTGAACGATTACACTTTTCACATGGCAAGTAAAAAGTGGAAAAACACTCCAAACAATAGCATCTTGTTTGAGCGAAATGATTAGTCAGGATCACACTTGGTTGGCTAAAGCGGCTTAAAGCAAGGAACATTCATAGCCAACAGTGAAATAACTCTGGCTGGTGAGGAACAACACAGCAAGTGACCTCATTCACCTTATGACAGGTTCATGTTCAATATTATCACTCTGTCTGTCTGTCTGTCTGTCTGTCTGTCTGTCTGTCTGTCTGTCTGTCTGTCTGTCTGTCTGTCTGTCTGTCTGTCTGTCTGTCTGTCTGTCTGTCTGACTGAAAAGTGAATTTGCTGTCAATATTCAATTCCATATTATAGTACACACAGCATTCTGGGCTACTGCATGGCAAACTTTGTGTGTGTCTGTTGTGTATAGAATAATAATACATCTTGACACTACTAAATGTACATCAATGTACAGTAGCACAATGTAAGCATCTAAACCAGTAAGACTCCCTAATCGGGAGATAAGCGACCGTCAGGTCGCAGCGTGATTTTAGGCCAAAATGTGTAGGAGCAGTGTCCAAAAATGTGTTTGAAAAGATTGGCTTGATGGTTGCACTATATGGGACAAATCCATGTTGATGAGATGAGTGTAGACATACTGTGTACTGATTTGCGTGATTTTAGGGCAAAATCTGTAGGAGCAGTGTCCAAAAATGTGTTTGAAAAAATCGGCCTGATGGTGGCGCTATGTGGGACAGATCCATGTTGATCACATGGGTGTAGACATACTGTGTAGCGATTTGCGTGATTTGAGGGCAAAATCTGTAGGAGTAGTGTCCAAAAATGTGTTTGAAAAAATCGGCCTGAAGGTGGCTCTAAATGGGACAGATCCATGTGGATGACATGAGTGTAGAGCAAGTGTGTACCGATTTGCGTGATTTTAGGGCAAAATCCGTAGGAGTAGTGTCCAAAAATGTGTTTTAAAAAATCGGCCTGAAGGTGGCGCTAAATGGGACAGATCCATGTTGATGAGATGAGTGTAGACATACTGTGTACCGATTTGCGTGATTTTAGGGCAAAAATTGTAGGAGCAGTGTCCAAAAATGTGTTTTGCAAGAATTCGCCTCATGGTGGCGCTAGAAGAGGGCCATGTGAGAATTGATGGGTGGAGGTTGTGGTTTGGCAGGCAAGGAGTGTGTGTGCAAAATTTGGCATGGATCGGAGCAACGGTTGCGGAGATATGAGCAGGGCAAAAGTGTGACGTGTGATGTGTGACTGACTGACTGACTGACAGACTGACTGACGGACACCTGGTCGAGGTTTTGACAGTAACTGCGACCTGACGGTCGCAATAAAACCTCAACACTGGCAGGTTCTAATGAACTGGGACAGTTTCCCTTTCGACCAGCAGTTTGAAGAGCGTGAACTATATCTAATAAAGGCAGAAAAAGGCCCAAAAATCTTTACATCTTTAAGATGGTGCATCAAGCCACATGCTGAGGTCTTCTTGAGAACTAGTTCAAGTTGTTGTGTACTGATGATCATTTGGCCTTATGGTTGATGAATGGACAGAATAAAAGCTTGATATACATCCCTATTCCCTACCCCCCATGATGTTAGTCTTTATCCAGAGCTTTTCTGTATCTTGATCGCGCCTCATTCGTGCTCACTTGTCAAGCCCAGTAATGATAGGTGACACTCATGACACAATTTCACTCGACACATTCGAGCCGTTCAAAGGGGGCAATCTAATACGCCCTCAGCTGCGGGTCATCCCCTTTCTCCATCACAACGACGTCTCAGCTGCCGCTGCGGAGCTCCAGCCGCCCGGTAACTTCATCTCGCTGTGCGAACTCTTTCACAAAAATGGTGTGTGTCTGTTTACAAAACGCCTGGCGAACGCGACACTTAACCAAAGACGGCGGCTATTACAAAGCCTCGAGTCGAGTGATCTGGGCCCGGGCAATGAAAGATGAAAGCTACAGACCGAGGCCTGCGCTCCGGAGCACGTGTCTGGGTGATGCTCTCATCGGCCTTCAATTAGACAGGTGGAGTGGGCCAGGAGAGACCTGAGAGGCTAGGTTGGGAGGACGGGGCGGAGGGGAGGGAAGGGGATGTTAAACCTTGGCCATGCAGGGTTGGGCTAACTTCAGTCCTGTTTGATAGACTTTGATATGTACACTTCACCTGAGCCCAGACTATGAGTGTGAGGGGGCGATGAGCAGGGACTTGTCGGACGCTTTATGGGATGCGCCGTTTGTTTATTAATCACTAGGTTCTGTGATGTGTCTCTCATCACCCCAACAGGTATAATTAAGCTTTAAAGGGCATGGGGAGGCTTGATGTGTCTGCAATTCATTTTGTTTTATCTCCGGGTTCCTTTTGAAGTTAGTGCAGCTTGGGTACATTGCGAGCGTACGAGAATATTGTGTAGTGTTTGTGTGTACATGACTTTGTGTGAGTGTGTAAGTGTGTGTGAGTGTGTGCGCGTGGGTGCACGTGTGGTCAGAGAGCTCCTATCTGGCCAAGATTAAGAACTGTGATGTGTGAGATGTCTCGATGTTGCATGTTCCTCAAAATGTCTGCTAACACGCCAGTGTGTTTAGCCTGACGTGTCAAGTTCAGCCCCAACGTATTCAGTCATTGTGAAGAGTGACAGTTCAAAGGTCGTCAGCTCTTGATGGCTGGTATTGTGGTGCTCATATGACTATGATCTTGGGTTCCCAGCAGCCAGCTGTGGCAGCCTGTTCTCAAACAGAGGTATGTGACAAATGTTGTGTATGTGTGTATGTGTGTGTGTGCGTGGGGGGGGGGCTAAAAAATAAACACAAAGCTGACATGTCCTGACTGACATGGCACCGTTGACCCCACATCGAAAGGTCAAGCGAATTGGAATATACATCAGAGAAAATGTTTGAATTTCACGAGCTCCTCTCCACTTCATCTCCACCAATATTGATTCACGGCGTCAAATGAGAGATGTTGAGTGGGGACATCACGGAGGAATGTAAACACGGCAGCGCTGCGCTGCTGTTGGCCTTGATCTACTGTTTCAGCTCTCTTCCCAGTAGGACAGGTCCTCAGACTTTACCGTAACACGTCAGGAGAAAACACGGCAGCCAGTCAGACCTGCTGCCACTCAACACTCCTCACGGTGGTGGAAAAAGTGCTCACATTTTTCACTCGAGTAGAAGTATCAATACTGCAATCTGCTGCAAGTGAAAGTCCGGAATTCAAAATGTACTTGTGTAAAAGTACAAAAGTATTGGTATCAAAATGTACAAAAAGTAAAAGTACTCATTATGCAGAATGTCCCAATTCACAAGGTTCAAAATGTATATAATATTTCTGCTATTTTCAAATTATGGTTACTGTGTTATGTAATAAGGATCCAAATCTACAAAGTAACTAGTAACTAAAGTTTTCCAATAATTGTAGTCGAGTAAAAGTACACCATTTGCCTCTGAGATGTACTGGAGTACAGGTACTGAAAATTGGAAATACTCAAGTAAAGTAAAAACACCTCAAAACTGTACTCAAGTACAGTACTTGAGTAATAGTTACTTTTACACCACTGCTCTTCAGCCTTTATTCTGGTTTCAACAGAGACATTCGAGCTACCTGAAATGCCTAACTTGATGATACGCTCCGCTATGTGTGTTAGTAAGCCAAATAAATGCCCATATTACGGTAAACAGTTGGAAGAGTTTGCTGCTTCTTGACTTTTAACATTATTATTTTATTTTTGTTCCATACCGTTGGTTCACTACCGGGCCTGTCAGGCGAGCGACTACAGGAAGAGGTGAGAAGAGATGAGAGGCTCACGTGTTTACTTTGGCAATGGAGTACTGAGCCGGCAAACAGCCAGTAGCCTGTCACCTCTCTCCTCGTGGATTCTACAGGTAATGTCCCTTCACAACATGTGAGTGACTGAACGTAACCCATGCAGAAATGTTACCTGACATTGCACTTACCCGTACGGAGACTGGCACGGACCGTCGGAATATTTCGGTAACCACGCGGCTCCGCCTGGAGAAGCTTACATAGATGACAAGAAGGACAAAATGTCAATGAGCGTGGACATTTCCTATAAGCCTCAATCAGTCAGGCACTCTGCAATAAACATTTTTAATTGCGACCGTAGGCCGCATTTAGTATGAAAACCTGCAGATCGTGTCCGTCCGTCTGTCCGTGCATCACGCCTCATGTCACGCTCCACGCCTCATATATGGCCAAGATCCGTGATGTAATCAATATTAAGCCCATATATGGGAATGTCCATATATGGACATATTGTGTCAGTCTCATGATAACCAGCATGGTTGCTGTGACGCGAGTCACACTTGAATTCCGTCCTTATCCCTTTTATGCCCATATATGGAGATCCCTGATGTCATCAATATTAAGCCCATATCTGGGAATGCCCATATATGGACATATTGTGTCAGTCTCTGTTGTTTCAGCGCGACCTCGCCCTTGTCGCGATGCGAGTCACACTTGCAAATTAATTCAGTCCTCATCCCTTTATGCCCATATATGGAGATCCCTGATCTCATCAATACTAAGCCCATATCTGGAAATGCCCATTTATGGACATATTGTGTCAGTCTCTGTCGTTTCAGCACCCTTAAGGGCGAGGTCGCTTCTTGCCCTTAGGCCGTCTTACTGGTTAATGCAATACAGTAACAGATTAAAGTTCAACCATATTGTTTTTTATATTCAGGAAATATCACTGATTGCCTGAAAAAGACGTTGCTTGCGAGGTGGGGTGCAAATATGTTTTTCTGTGGGGGGAATGCAGATGTAAATTATTACATTGCATTGTTGTGTGATGTAAATAAACAATAAATTAAAGTAAAAGCAGAGCTCGATCTGCAGCACTCTACAGTAGTGTTATGTAGAGTAGAAATTCATATTGGACAATATAATATATGAATTTCTTACTGGTAGTTGATACTGTGACTGAGATCATGCTCAGTCATGATACAGTACATGTGTTAAAAACAGTTAAAACAGTTTGGCAACAGATGTTGACTTTTTTTTCTCCTTTTACACCTAGTAGTCCATTACACAGTAGTATGTTCTGTATATATGGCTTTGACTGTGGTTTCTTCTAACATACAGTGGTATGAAACTTCACATGACTCTGATCTGGTTCATGGCATATGCTATTCAAGCCCGAAAACGTTGTTTTTCCAATATTAACTGCCTGCAACAGAGCAAATCAAACTATCCTGTCTTGTTCCAGTCAGCATACTGACTTTCAAAGTCTTCCCTATGCTCAGCATGAATGCATCATGGGAAAGGCAATTAAGTGGTGACAGTCAAACGTCACATCAGCTACTTCAAGCTTACAGTTACGGATTCACTCCGCACCACACGAAAAACTCTGACACCGACGGTGAGTTCCCATCATTCACAGAAGTTATTTTACATTATGTTTGGCCAGAGGCTACAGAAAGACATTATGACAACAGTAGCAGCCCCTGCAAGGAAAAACAGTGACTGAACGCCACTAGCCAGCAAGGCCATTACCATACCATTATAGAAATAATAGTAATTTCATAATTAGTTATTATAGATTTATAGGTTTATGTTATGAAATTGACTCATATATCACTCTTTATTTCTGCCACAAAAGGCAAGATTCATAGATAAACATTCATTATTCGCTGGAGGAAGAGGTTTGATCAGACTGATAGTGGAAGCACAAACATCTCTAACTCTGCCTTTGGCACACATAAAAACAGGTAAATAAGTGTTGCTATCTCACCTCTCATCACTCGCTGAAATTACAACAAGAGGCTAAGAGAGTGAAGAGACTGCTTGTTTGGCAGAATCTCAACAAGCTTTGAAGCATCAAAGCTGTGGTGAATGACTTGCTTTCTGAATGGTTAAGCAACATGTGTCAATTGTGTAGGCCGGGCCAGTATCTGATAGCTAAGCTGTGCATCTTCTACAGTACATCACAAAGCATTTTATGTGAATTTTAGGGTCCAACGGTGCATCTTTAACCACTTATAGCTAGAATAAATCTCGAGCGTGTAGATTTGCTATAACATTTCTGAAAACCTTTGAAATGTTACTAAAGGTTTTTGAGAACATATACAAACGACATGCCCAAAATAGGGACGCCATTTGAAAGTGGTTAAAAGAGTTTCACCAAATGCAGCATGTTGTCTTTTTGTCAGCACAATAGGATGTTGCTGTTGTTATTGTTTTTGAGCAACGCTGTCGAACCTGTTGTTGAACTCCCATTTTTGGTAACAAAATATCCCCTCTTTTCCGTGGTCGCTGCCACCCCTCATCACCTGGAACATGGACTCATTCATTGCAGTACATGGAGGGGTGGGAGGAGACAGCGGGGTCCTGTGCAGACGCGGAAAGTCCCCAATTATGTGGTAATTCTAGAGAGTGGTTGTGATATTTATTCTTATTGCCCAAAGAACTTGGCATTTACGAGACTCACCACAAACACATTCCGTGCTGCACAGGCAAACTTCAGGCTCCTGCACACTCGTTTCAATCAGATGAAATAGCTGCTGCTGCTGCCGTTGATTTATGGCGATGGTTTTTGAAGGAAGTCTCCAGGCTTGTTTATTTACTTCATGTGCTCCTTTTAAAAAATGAAATCAGTTAATTACCATTACAGTACCCGTCTCTTTGAGGAGGTCGGCATTATTGATGAATATGTTAACAAATCCTTGTCGACAGACAGCATGCCGTTGTCAGTCTAAACCTTTTCCCACCCTTGATTATATTCTGATAGCGTCACAAAGACAGATCATTTCTGATGACCTCTACAGTATGTGCATCAGGTGTCAGTGAGTGGAGGAAAATATTTTAACCACGTGAACTCAAGCTTCCCTATTCTGGGGTGAACATTAGCAGAAAATAAGCTTGTAGATCGGCTGGTTGTGGCAAAGAGATTTTGGAGAGGTTAGGGTTAGAAGAATGGACCAATGGTACTGTGAAACAATGGATCCGTTGGCATGGGGAACTCCGGTCAACGAATTATATAGGTTCAAGTGGTCAAATCAACCCCTTTTCATTCATTCAGCCTAAATGCTGCACATGTACATCTTTTTGATAACACTCAACATGGGTCAATCTACCGCAATCACAAAAGGTATGATTTGTCTCAATTGCGTATCATTGTAATCAGCATGCAGTCAAATATAAGCATGAACGTGGACGTTGTGGAAGTTGCCATGCCTCTCAGGCTCAGCGGGGGAGATCACATTTTCTGTGCTCACGCCTTCGTGGGGAGCAATTTATGGCCATTATGTTGTTCTATTTTTGGCCATTGTGATGGATTCTGCTCAATTATTGTCCATTATGGAGAACGATGGCCACGCCACCAGAAATGATTGGTTTGCTGCCACAGTGACATTACGCTGAAGTCTCTATAGCTGCGGCATGTTGAGCTCTGGAAAACCTATCTAGGATTTGAAATAATGGTGGAACTTGTAGCAGATTGATGCCTTTATACTGGGATATTGTGTGATAAAAGATTCATTTCACATTGATTATTTATGCTTTAACTTTAGAAAAATAGCAGATATACAAGCTCACAGTGCCGCGCTGCGAGCTTGTAGATCTGCTATTTTTGAAAAATCGTGAAAATGAGTGCAAGTCTTTGAATATCTTTGACCCGATCTTTGACCTGACTTCTAAATCCTTCCTCTAAATCATGCTGTTCTCAAACCTTTTCATGTCAAGGACCCCCAAAATTACAGGTATTTGGCCACGGACCCCCATCTCAAAATATGTTGTTCCAGGGACCACCCAGAAGCAAATATTTGAGTTACAAATGTTCGCTTTTAAGTAGATATATATTCAAAGACTTTTTTCAAAAATAGCAGATCTACAAGCTCGCGAGTGCCGCGCTGTGAGCTTGTATATCTGCTATTTTTCAATAGTTAAAGCAGTCAATAATCCTAGGCCTAAATGGGTTGTTAAGGGAAAGTATCCTACCCTGTTGTTGTCTGTTCATCATGGCGTTGCTTCGCGAACGAAGATCTAGGGAGGCGGATGTCCACGCTGCTGCAAGCACGTTGGTGACTGTTGAGGCCTATATGTGACAGGCAAACTCAGCCACAACCGCTGCAGGGAAACAAATGCACAGATGTTGGTGCTACAAGCTAAAGTTAATACTTTTCAATATTCATTTTCACTTTTACTTAAAGATGGGGTGCCGTGGTGTTTTTCCTAGGCCCGTGACGATTCACTTTTTCCCGATTCGATTCGATTTCGATTCATAGGGTGACGATTGGATTATATCACGATTATTGCGTTTTCCTGCGATTTGCGATTCGAATCACGATTATTGCGATTTCTCCCCAAAAATTACAGCTTTTTTATATTGAAACATTTTAAAACAATTCTAAACAATATAAAACATTAAAAGTTGAATCATATACTTCAAATCAATGCAGCCAAATAAAGTCAGTCAATCTTTCTGACATTTATTTCAGCCAAAGTGCCAGTGGTACAACATTACAAGAACATGTTCCTGGTCAAGATGTCAGAAAACACAGAACACAACAGTCATAAAAAAAAAGAAAAAAAATCGCTGTGCTGCAGGCCTACAGCACTGTGCTAGCTTTAGCCATAACATGACATCCTCATGACCTAAAACTGTTCCTTTAGGACCTGTACTTACTCTGACTGAAAGTGGTTATTTCACCTTCAGGTTAATTTCGCCTTAAAAAAAGAAAAGAAAAAAGAAAATCGATTAATTGAATTGCCGGCATTAACATCACGATAATATAGTAAATCGAGGCCTAGTTTCCCCCCCCTACAACATAATCATCAGGTATTACAAAGTAGGGCATTCATTTACGGCAGTAAAAAAAAACATCAAAAGTTGAAATATGGACATACAAGGTTTCTGCCCAACAGCAACGATAACGATATTGTGCAGAGTGCAGCTATTACAATCATGCTACAATTGTACTATAAGTCAGGGGGTCTTCAACAGGGGGTCCGTGCGTTACTACAGCGAGGCCGCTAAATCTTTGTGTGATAGGATTCACAGGCTAGGATCCTAGCATGCCTATTCTGAGGGGAACATTAGCCGAGATTAGCTGATCAACAAGCTTGTAGATGTTCTATTTTCAGCAAAGATTGAAAGACTCTTTCAGGGGTTAAGTGGTGAACTCTCTGAAAATACATATTAACAGGCTACGCAACACCACATATAGTGTTGTCAAACACGTCTATGAAATCTATGAAAAGGTTTAATCTGCAACGCATGTAGTGCAGGGGTCGCTGCTTCATCTCTCTCTCTCTCAGCCAAGGGGTCCTTGGCCTGAAAAGGTTGAGAACCACTGCTATAAGTAATGTCTTCCTTTTCTTCATAACTAATAGAGAACAAGTGGGAAGCAGAGAGAGAGAGTCTTGTATTATTATGCCTCTGGCATCACCAGGGTACTGCAGAGGATGTCCTCTTGCCAGGGTTCAGGCAGGCAGTCAGCACAACGTCAAGGTAATTGAGAGGGAGAACTCTCAGCCAGTTGTACAGTAGCAGTGGTGGAAAGTAACTAAGTACATTTACTCAGGACAAGTGCTGTACTCAAGTACAAATTTGAGGTACTGTAGTACACTGAACTAGAATAGATGGACAAATTTGAAAACAGCAGATCTACATGTGCACAGCATGTCACATCACAATGCATTGTGAGCTTGTAGATCAGCAATTTTCAACTTTTCAACCAGTTGCAGTTTTACTTTGGTATACTGTAAGTATATTTTGATGCCAATACTTCTATACTTTTACACGAGTCGAATTTTGAACACGGTACTTCTTCCACTACTGCTCTGTGGGGCCTCAAGAGTGCCGCGGTAGCCCCCAGCAGACATTAATCAAAATGCCCGATCAATAACTTCTCAAGTGCTAATAAGCGCTGGCACATTTTGTGATATGTGAGCCCTTTCGTTATTTCAACTGTCCGGAGATTTATGGGAAATCCATTGTTAGGTCCAAAGTATGAGGTAATGTAGCACTTAGTAAATGAAGTAAAACCCAAAGCCCGGGGTGATTTGTATTTCATTTACAAAGGACATTGTCTAATCATTAGGGGCTCCATCTCTCGGAGGGAAACCAAACGGGCTATAATGATGGCCGTGTTCTTTTATGGCTTCCTTACTCAGCAATGACGCAGGAGAGAACAGCAAACAGTGTGGCCTGTCTGTCTCGCACTCCTGATTGGTTCCCTCCAAGATAACCACCGGTGGGGGACTCTCGATTCACCATGCAGTGATTAAAGTCATGTTAGGGAAGGGTTATGGGACAAGTCATAAAATAATTTGATTTTCCACTGTCTCCTATCAAAGTGATTGGTCTCCCTGGTCATCTCGCAGGCTGACATAATTGTTAATTAGCCATTATGGGCTGCCCTCTCTCATCCATATCTCAGGGTAATTACTTATTTGACAACAATGCAATATATCACAGTGTATATGATGTATGTTCACCAGACCTGTTTTATGGGTATGAACCCGAAGCAGTGTCATGAGTGTGTTATGTATTTACTCGTGTCTAGGTGCTTTATTTTCTCGCATATTGATTGCCGTGACAATGCTATATTTTTGTGTGTGTGTGTGTGTGTGGCGCGTGTGCACACACACACACACACACACACACACACACACACACACACACACACACACACACACACACACACACACACACACACACACACACACACACACACACACACACACACACACACACAATTCTCGCTTGATGAATCACTGTGATTTGGCGTGAAATTCTGCCAGGTCCATCGCAGTTAGCAATTAGCATAACTGAGATATAGGCTAACTGTAATAAATGCACAGTACTATATGTGATACAAAAAAACAACAACCAAAAAAATACTATACAGCATTCATCAGTGATGAATGCTGTATAGTATTTCACTCATTCTGCTAGTGTTTACCAAGCTGTTCTATCATTATACATGTTTATCTGACTGGACAAACATGTGCCATGTCAGAAAGATTGCCCGTATTATTTTACTATCTGAATGTTAATCAGATCAGAATCTTTGTATAAACTATAGTCAAATTGCGGGATTATTCTTTTCCCTTTCAAGCTCTCATGGGTACAAGTTTGCGAAGCAGTTCAGCAAAGGGTTCGCTTTCAAATCTCCATTATTTTCCTGCCTATCTCTTAAGTCATCAACTCCACACGACAAGGTGAGTTTTTCTTTACGAAATACCACAGATCAGGTAAAGAGGTTCAGGGGTTGAAGAAAGTTAAATAAAAAGCTCTTTAAAATGGTATTTATAAAGAAAAAGACAAACAGTGTTGCTATTGAAAGTAAAGGTGCACACTGAAATCCATTCAGATGACAGTTGGAAGAATGCAGGCTTTATGAGGGCCCTGAGCCCCATCTTTGCCATATCTTTTAAGCGTGATTATTTACTTTGAAAAAAAAAAGAGAAAAAAAAAAGCAGAGGCCCCCGAGTCTGGCATTGTGGACGACAGCCCTTTGATTGAGCCCTGGGCTTGAATTCTTTAATAAATTGTTCCACGCCTTTGTCTGGGGCATTAACGGCAGTGGTCTGCGTTTTTCTTGCCCTAATCTCAAGAATGCAGCAGCCTCTTGAGAAACGCAGGGGTTTCCTCTGCTCTTCAGTGCTGCGTCTTCATCTTGTTTTCTTAAGAGGACTCCCTGGATTGACAGGCCTCACCGTTGGCCTGCTCCTCGACCATCTGTTTTCACTGATTCTGTCTGAGCACATCAAAGTCAATCAAGGCAGCAAAGCATTTTAAAAAGACGGGCGCGCGCACACAAACACACCTGTATTGTGTGTGAGAAATAAAGAATACTTTTCATCGCACTTAGAAAGAGAGACAGTGTGTGTGTGTGTGTGTGTGTGTGTGTGTGTGTGTGTGTGTGTGTGTGTGTGTGTGTGTGTGTGTGTGTGTGTGTGTGTGTGTGTGTGTGTGCGCGCGTGCGCACGCCCATGTGTGTGCGACTGTGCGCGCATGCGTGTGGACTCCGGTGTGTCTGTGTGTATGGTTTTCCATGTAAGGGTGACCCGGGAGGGATCCCTTAGCTCAGAGCACAGGTATGAGCAGCTTAGCTTTGTTCAGCGACTGCTCTGACGACAGCTTGGTGAGTCACCTAGACACACCGTAGACTAGGCTTCTTTGGTCAGGTTCCAACAATTCCCTGACACCTCTTCCTGACAATAAAATAATCATTACTGGCATCGAGCCATTGCAGGTACTGGTTTGCAAATAAATGCAACGGAAAATAAGCTTTACTGTGAAAGCAGGGCATATGCAGCAAAAACATTTTTGACAAGAAAGATCAAAGGACAACGTTAGGTAACTAAATGAACACTGGATGAATCTTGCCGATAGTTGTATCTTCAATCATGCACTTGTCTGGTAGAGCACTCACGTTTGGACCACAAGGCTCTCTATTTATCAATAAGAATGCACTGAGGACCATAGATGGAGCACTCATCCAGTGTCATTTTGACTATGCATGCACTTCATGGTACTCTAGCACCACGATGTCACTAAAATCAAAACTACAGACTACTCTCAAACTAATTACCGGTAGATCACTACTGACTTCACTCCCAGGACTCAGCTAACCCCAGCTCTCTTGTACATTGTGATGGCTCAATGTAGACAGAAGTACAGCAACTTGCAATGGGCCAAGTCTTCAAGATGCTCAGGGGATCAGTGCCCAATGCCCATGTATCCGTCAAACTACTTCACTAGAGTGAGAAGACACCCACGGGCACAACATCAGAGCGAGCTCCACGTACCCACCAAATTCAGCACAGACATGGGGATGAATGCATTCTACTATTCTGCCACCACAACGTGGAATTCCCTACCATCTCCCTATATCCTCATTCAAAACCACCATAAAAGAGCACAGTGCACCTGTCCTCAACAAACAAGATGACCAAGTCCCCTCCTGCGTCGTTTTCTATACCTTTTATTTCTCCTGGGAGTGATTATGAGGATTTGTATTGTTTCTTATTTGATTATGAATTTAGGCTTTTTGTGTTATCCTTTTAGTATTGCTTGCTTAATTGTACTTGCTGTACTATTTGCAAATTGATTTAATCAATGAGCTGAGCAAACAGGGTTCTGGGTTTGATCTAGGAGTATATGAGTAGCACAGCTTGGGAAACTATTAGACATGCTGTAAATACTAGGAGCTGATGGTAGGTGTTGCGCTCTACCTCATCAATCCATCTCAAAGGGGTCTAGTCAAATGCATTGAAACAGAGAGGAGAGAGTTCTCGGCTGATATACTGACAACATAAGTCTTTCCGACCTACTTACTTATTCTGTATTCACTGCAGATGGACTGTGGCAAAATTATGTTAGTCCAAGTGCAGATGTCTAGTGTTTGTTGTTGTTTGTCTAATTATTTTATACTGATCTTAATCCTTATCTAGATTGGTTTGGCTCCTGACTCTTGGTAATTATCCTTGCTGCTGCTGTTGCTATAGAGCATCGCAGTGAGGTGTCGGAAGCAAGCTGGCCATTCATATTTACCATAGGGTTTTTCATTATCAGCCACAAAGTCGTAGCAATTCAATGTACACTTACCGCTAGGCTGGTGGTTGTAAAAGGTCACCAGCACTTTCGCCTGTAACATACTCGCCTACACGCATTTGGTCCTTTCGCCTTGCATTTTCGCCTTGGAGGAGAGTCTTTTCACCTACCTGTCTGAGCCATTTCGCCTGCCCTCAATTCTGCTGTCAGACTGTCCATGTTTGCAAATTATCTCTTTGTCATTTAAATATTATAATGACTGTGACAGTGGTGTCAAGTGAATCTAACAGTTTACTTGACATTTATTATTTACATCACATTTTATTCCTAAAAAATGACAAAATAGTTTTTTTATGCCTGTTGACAGGCAAGGTTGATTCTATAGGCTATTTAGGTGTAGCATATATCTTATATAGACCTATAGGCTAATAGCCTAGATATATATTTTGTATAGCCTAATGTTAAAACAATATAGGCCTACAATACTGTTCATTTTACAATACTGTTCAATACTGCACCAAAGAATGTATAGTATCGGGACATGGATTAATTAATTATTTGGGCACACCTGATTCCAATAGCTCTGTATTTATGTGATTACTATGGAGTGCATAGGATAGCTGTGTGTAGGTTTGACATGTAACACCACAGTCACAGTCACTATAATATTTAAATGACAAAGAGATAATATGAAAACATGGACAGTCAGAATTGAGGGTAGGCGAAATGGCTCAGACAGGTAGGTGAAAAGACTCTCCTCCAAGGCGAAAATGCCAGGCGAAAGAACCAAATGCGTGTAGGCGAGTATGTTATAGGCGAATATGCCTGACACCGTTGTAAAATGGTTCCATATGCTCCTGTAGAACCCCCGAGTATGTATGCAATCACTCTAGTTTTAGTAAAAACACGTTTTAATCAAGATCGCACGGAGAAGAACTGCATTTCCCATACTGCTAAACGTAAAAACAACGTCTGTGATTGGTCTAGCTTCTTCTTCTTTCACATATCTTGCGGTTACCGCGGAAGTAGCTTACTGCCCCCTGTCTTCCTGGCAGATTATTGCACGTCAGCAGAACTCCCGTGAGCGAATACGTTCTTTTACAAATATGATGCACTAGTTAAAGATGACGATAAGAGAGTCCACAGAGATGACAATCACTACATTTCAGGCCATATGCTGGCCTGGATAACTAAACTGAGCGTGATTTAACGGCTATATTTCAGGAAACAACAACAACATTCGCAAAGCATTCTGGGAGTGTAGTTTCCGCAATTTTAAAAATAATGATGTACACAGTCTTGTACCCTGCCATTTTTTTCAGCTTTCGAATTAATCTTTGCATTCAAAAAAATGTGAATATTGTCTTGATTCCTCTCCAGCCGAGGTGGCTTTGTCCAAGGCTTAAAAACGTTTAAATAAATACTTTATGAAATGTCTATGCAAGAAATGAATGGGGAAAACACTTCCGACACCAGAGTGAGGACGGGGTGGGGCTTCAACTGCGATGCTCTATACCCAAGCCCCCAGAACCCAGGGCTAGATTTGAAGCAGCCCCGATGGTGGCCACAGTTGGAACTGCAGCCTAAACGCGCATTTTGGCCCCGCCCCCTCCACTACAGACAATCCTTCCTGTGAGCAGAGAGCAGCGTGACGTCATTTGTGGTCTCGAAATAGTGGCCAATTTCCCCCAGAATGCACCTGGATTAGCTACATGCTAGCACGTAGCCGTTGCTTCAAAACGCCACTGAGCACTTGCATTGAAATGATAGTGGGGGCGGGGCTCGTCCGCTCTCTATTTTATATATACTCTATGTCTATACCTATAAAATACATTTCTCCACTGGGATCAATACAGGTTCACATCTCTATTTTATCTGAAAGCGGTATTTCACTTCTGGGATCATTTCCATGTCTACTCAGACTTTTGTGTGCACCCCAGACAGTTTTTAAGTTCCTCCAATAGCCTATTTGGATATTTCATATAGCTACGTATTTAGATACCTATTTAATTTTCATTTGATCAAACATAGTAGCCTACCTAAGCCCATTCAACTTCAAACTCCAATAGACTAATTCATGTTAGACTCATTGAAAACACATCCCAGAAAACCATCTAATGCAGAGGAGACCATCACTTTTCAATTGGTTATTTCATAATTATGTTAATATTTTCTGTAGGCTAAATGTAATGTTGCATCATGTCCATGCATTAATTAAATCCATGAAACTCATGCATGAAATGACTAGCCTAATTGAAATATGATAGGTTCCTTAATCCTCATGCTTTAGTTTAGTAGGACAATATCAGTCCACAACCATGGACTTCACTTCACAGATGTTTTCAAAACGTGTGATAGCGCACGTTGGCCATAACAATGCACTGTGTTTTTATTCATGCGCTGTGCAGATTACAAATGGCTAAATGTTACATAAAGGTATGTGTGGTTTTCTAGACATTAAAGAATACAGAAAAAGTTAACCACATGTAGGCTATCACAGTTAACATCAAATATAAACTCACTTGTGCATAAAACTCTAAGCCATAATAGCTTATAAAACTTACCTTTTAAATGGACAACACACCCACCATAACATGAAAAGAAGCAGCTGCTGCTGGTTTCACTGAGCTAAATGGTAAAATTACGCTTTCTTCTGACACAGGTGCAAGGAATTGCCAATCAAATAAGCACAGGCACAGCAACAGGTGCAATGACCAATTAACTAACCTCGTGTAGCCAGGCTTAACTGGTCCACTAACACATGATAGGCCTACACATCCATAGATCTTAGCCATTTTAGAAAAAGAAAAATCATAAAACGTAGAGGCCGGGAAAATGTGTAAAACTGATCAAATGAATATCTAAATATTCAATATTGAATCAAGCACTTTAAAACGGTCAGGGTGCACACAGAAGACGTGGGAATTTCAATTAAATATGCACCCCTTTGAGAGCACTAAAGCCTTCAGAATGCAACATCACAGAGAGTTGGGTTTAAATTGTATTTATGTATTAACCTATATTGATTCTAACTGAGATCACTGTCAAGTGTCATCAACACTCAACACGGTTTAGTCAAGACAGTAGACAGTCCAGGCATGTGGAAGACTGTAGGAAGAGAAGGCGTGGTCTGTCGCTTAGCAACCATAAAACATTGACCCTCCAAGGACGACAATGCGGAAGGTTTGGATTCTAGATTCATTAACTGTATCAATTTGTTCATTCGTGAAGGCGCTAGCTTGTGTGAAACGGCAACGTTTGTTTCTGTTTTTTGTTTGCGTGTGCTTTGGACGCATATATGCATTGATTGATTCCCTGAAAGTGCGCTAGTAACGTGTTGTTCACTATATCATTGTTTGTTTGACATTATTTGCGAGCCGAATTGAATAAGACAGCTACATGCCATTTGTAAAAAAATATATATAGGTCTATAGGCCTACGAATAAATATAAGTAGACTACAACATTTGGAAAAATAATATAGCCTATACAAGATGACTAATGTCAATGGGGCTTATCATTCCAAAAAAGTCACATTCTTGAAGCTTTTGTTGGAGCTGTGTGGAACACAAGCTACCCTATACGTGGCCGTGTGTGTAGGTATGTGGGTATGTGGGTGGGTGGGTCTGTGGGTCTGTATGTAGCCTGTATGTAGTAACCCTGGGTGACCAGAGAGGTGCTGTTGAGTCTAGCCTGCCCTGAGCATCAACTGCAACACACACACACACACACACACACACACACACACACACACACACACACACACACACACACACACACACACACACACACACACAGCTCCACTTCGAACAGAGGTTCGATTTTTGACATTGTATCCCACATTTATTGATTTACACATTTTAATTATAATATTTGTTTTGATAGAATCAATTGCTTCTCGGCTAGCAGTAGGCCTACAATTCAGGCTATTATCATTTTAACTTTGCAATCATGTGCATTATCACAGGGTGAGAAGAAAACGACAGACAGGTCTGACAATTTATGAGTTTGCATATCTTAGATTTAATACTGCAAACTGGCAGTGGTGGAACAAGTATTGTCATGTTTTATTTGTATAAGTAGTAATACCACAATGTATAAATACTCTGTTACAAGTACAAGTCTGGTGTTCAAAATGTAGGCCTACTTGAGTTAAGTACCAAAAGTAAAGTATAGGGTTTAAGTGGTTAATGTAGGCTATGTTTTGTAATAATATTAAAAATCTTCAAAGCACTGTAACTAACTAGTAGGTCTAACTAATGTTTTCAAATAATTGTAGTGGTGTACAAACAGCAATATTTGTCTCTGAGATATAGTGGAGCAAGAAGTAAAAGTATTGAAAACTGGAAATGCTCCAGTAAAGTAAAAACTGTACTTGAGTACATGTACTTAGTTACTTTACACCACTGCAAACTGACCGTGTTTGCAGGGCATGACTGCAAAGACGACTGGCAGCAACCACCTGGTCATGGCCTCGGCTGCCTTCCAAGACCACATATCACGGAACCTGCTGGATCAGACGCTCTCGTCATCATCATCACATAACCCTGTGAAGATGAACCACGGTAGAAAAGCATCCACAGACACCGCCAGGAAAAGGGTGAGGGACACAGGGACTCTGAAACAGAAACATCTGCCAAAGTACCAAAGAGAAGAGGAGGAGGAGGAGTACGTGCTTGACCAAGCACCACCTCGTTTAACATTAGGTACAGTGAGTGGAGAACTGGAAATAACCACATGGTTTAAATATACCTACCTGTTATGTACAGCACTGGAAAGTATAAGCACAAATACTGTAACATTTTGAGTTAATATGTTTTACTTTACTGGGGGTGTTTCCAATTGTCAATAGTTTTACTCCACTAGCCTACATCTTCAAGGCAAATATTTTACTTTTACTCCACTATAATAATTGAAAACTACAACCTCAAAAGCTTGTAGATCTGCTATTTTCAAAAGATTTTCATGCATTCTACAGTATACATATGAAAACATGTGAAAGGGGACCTTCTGCATAAAGTAGTACTTTTATTTTTGGTACTCAAGCACATTTTGAATGCCATACTAATTCCTTCATATTCATGTGTGTGTACATGTGTGTGTACTGCAAGCAAGGGTCTTCAACAGGGGGTCCGGGACCCCTAGGGGGTCCTCAGAGTTACTGCAGCGGGTCCTCCAAATCTTTGTTTGATTTCTCTTTTTTTTTTTAAACCACTTGAACCCTAGCGTCCATATTCTGAGGACTGTAGTCGAAAATAGCCGATCTACAAGCTTGTAGATCGACTATTTTCGGAAAGAGGTTTGGTGTAGAGGGGAAAAAGAGCAGACTAAGTACAGATTGAATGGTCAAGTTTATTAAATATTGACGGTTCAAGTGGTTAAATATCTGAAAACACAAATTGACATGAATCCAAAATACACTGATGATCATGTTGTCAAACAATGAAACTATATGGAATCTATGAAAATGTTGTGGGGGTCCCTGCTTCATATCTCTCTCAGCTAAGGGGTCCCTGGCCTGAAAACGTTGAAGACCCCTGACTGTACTGGATCTGTCTCTGCTATAATATCTTGCAGCACAGAAGATGGGTTTGGTGGCATCCCCACCTAGAAGGCTGACGGTGGACGAGTGGACTCGGGTCAAGGTTAGGTCTGCCCGGCAGGGGGACTCGACCCAGCCCTGTGTGATATGCAGGGAGGAGTTCCGCCTTCAGCAGCAGGTAAAAAAAGACTTAACACACAATATGCCTGCTGTTTGTTTTCTGTGAGAAACCCTTTCCTGAATGTTTTCAATGTGCATCATCACTCCGTTTCCCACCCACACACAGACCCACCCACCCACCACACACACACACACACACACACACACACACACACACACACACACACACACACACACACACACACACACACACACACACACACACACACACACAGAATATCCCCCTCCCACCGGCTCCTCTATGTTCTAATCTGTGTAGACAACTGTACAAATTTACCCATACTGCCTTGGAACTCAACTGTGACGCGATGATGTAGCAATCAGTGTGTTACTGTGAGGGTCATTCAGTCTTTTGCACCTTTCTGATCCCCTTTTAAGATGCCAATCTCCTCAAGAATGCAGCGGCTAGAATACATGGCCTCACAAAGCACTAGTTGCCATAGACGCGCGTGTAAATATTAGTTTGACTCAGGGAAAAAAATGTTAATTAGTGCCTGCTAACAAGGAGAAAGTGACAAGCGGGGAATCTCTGTTGATTTGACATACATCCGCAAGCCCCTGCATTCATCGTGAAATGGTGGTGGTGGGGGTGGGGGGTGTCATGGGTTGCTTTCTTGTGTTTTCCAGTATTAATCGGGCCGTTCAAAAACAACCCAATTATACACCAGCGATCGCTCCAGTATTTATTTCTTCTAAATCCTTATGTTTTTATATCAGTGTTGCACAAACTTTTTAATGTCAAGAACCCCTAGAATTATATGTATTTGACGGCGTCTAAAAATATTTGAGTTACAAATGTTCGCTTTAAAAATATATATTCAAAGATTTGCACACATTTTCAAGGTGGCAGCCTCGAGTATGTGCTATTTAAGTACAAAATAATGGTTAAAGTGGTTAAAATCTAAAATGACACAGATGCTCTCAAGGTCTAAATGGGTTGAATTATTTTAATATCAACCACACCTGGTATTGTCTGCGATTTAATTTTCCGTTCAGTTTCTATTATTCCCTCTGACAGGGGTAGCTTGTAACCTTGAGTGTTTCTAAGTGAGAAGTGGAAATTCTCTCTGGTCTAATGGTTTGTCGAGCTGCTGGAAATTGTGCACTGCAGGGGGGCCCCTTTCTCTGGTGATGGAGTGTGTGTTGGTCAGGCCAAAAAACAATGGGAAATCAATGCCCTCTAGAGATCAGAGCAAACTGGTTTGTGTGCCAAGCCCCATCGCGGCGACTGTGTCCTCTCAGACGATAAAAGAGACCCTGTACAGGTTTGTGTGTGTGTTTGTGTATTGGAGGGGGGTCACAGCCAGCACAGTGGGGTTATGCTGCGTCTCATTTCTCTCTCTGCAAAGCACACACACACACACAGCACAGGTGCGTGCGTGCACACATACACGCACGCACGCACGCACGCACGCACGCACACACACACACACACACACACACACACACACACACACACACACACACACACACACACACACACACACACACACACACACACACACACTACCCCTGTACCACTCATTACTCAGTTCAAGACAGAGAATGAGAATGATGAAGAGATCTCGACAATGAATGTGTAATGGACAAGAGAGAAAGATGGAGAGAGGTATTAGGGTATGCTCTATTGAGCACACCTTTTGATTTGGGAATATCTTACCCTTGATGGAAGTTCAGAACAAAAATCTATATGTCACCAATTTTGCTGTATTGTGATAATAACGCCACCATTAGGCAAAATAAATTACATTAAATGCAGGACTTTTGTAATACTGGTAGAATCCCCTTTGCTTGTGTTTGTTTAGGTGCTAAAAGAGATATACAATGACACTGAGTGGATTTGGTATGTCCGGTTCCTTGATCACAGAACACAGAAGCAACAGATAAACAGCGATTGACAGTATATCATGGCTAAAGCAAAAAAAAACAAAAAACATGATTATCAGGTATTATGATTATACTAGGAGGAAGATTTTTTTTTCTGCAAAAAAGTGTACAGAAAGAGTTAAAATTAGGTTATGTGGCCACACCCACCAGTTCATTAACTCTTATACTGCTTTGGACGTTCCTGTTCGCCCCAATTCTAGAGAGTGAGGCGCGCCAATACGGCCGTTCATTCGTTTGATGTTTTTAATGGATTATGATAAAAGACGTCCTTGCGCAACTTTTCAATGTATAATTGGTCGTCGGGTCGTTTTGAGGACAGCCGGAAACCGCGTCATAAAAAAAAAATCACACCCGTGTGAACTGAGCGGTGGTTTACCCATCCTCCCCCTTTTGTCGGAAATCAGTTGTTTTATAGTATTAGTAGTATAGTAATTGTAGTAGGTAGTAGTATTTAGCAGTACTAGAATATTGAGATCTATTAGGCCAAGTAGTAGGCCAACTCAGCCTCAACTTGCTGGTATCATTCCGCCGAAGCGCGACCCAACCCCCCCTGGCCGAGGAGCAGCAGTAGCAGATCCACGGATAGAAATAAACTTTGTTAGAATTAGGATTACACAACCTACCCGTGTTGGTGACCCAGGACCAGCGCTCATGAATGGTGGTGGTGGTCGTGATGATGATGATGATGATGATGAAGAAGAAGAGAAAAAGATCACTGTAGCCGTTGGTATTGAAGATAAAAAGATTGAAGATGGTGCCAGTCCACTGTAGCCGTTGGTATTGAAGATAAAAAAGATTGAAGATGGTGCCAGTCGCGAAGAACCGGGGTCCAAAAGTGGATCAAGAGCCACCTGATATTGTGGAAACCGATCCCGACGGAGCTCGACCCCCGTGCAGGATGTCCCCCCGCCCGGGGGCTCACATCGCCGCAGCAGCAGAGACCATGTACCGCCGCCACCGCCGCGAAGAGACAGACGAACTGGACGATTTGGCCAATGAAGAATGGCTTCTCTCCGAGAGACCCCTCGGAGAACAGAGGCCACGATTCTACTGTCCAAAGTGGTAAGACTTAAATCCAGTGCATGTATGTATTGTATAGTTGTATACTGTATAGTTGTATACTGTGTGATAACAGAGCATCCGTGTGGAAGCCTGGTCTCTATCAGTGAGATGGGGTAACGGTTTTCCATTGCGACGTGTTGCCACTCCGACATTGGGATCCGGTCTAGAGCCCGCCTACTGCATCCGGCTATTTACACGTACACATACATGCAAGAAATGTTTCCGTATCCGGACCGGATCAGTAACTTGATCCAAGCAGTTAGGATCCACGTGCATGCGTTTGTTTTTGTCGCTACACAGGACACACGTGGTGTGTGAGAGAGGGAGAGGTTTCTTTTTACGTGTGGTGCACGTGCGGTGCACGCGCGTGCACGTACTATGCACGTACGGTGGACGCCCCGCACCCACCTCGCTATGTCGTCGTCATCATCATCATCATCATCAGTAGGCCTACATCTCTGATGTCTGATGATGTAGCTTTTCAGTTCAATTCAAAGGAGCTTTATTGGCATGAGAAAACATACGTTTACATTGCCAAAGCAAGTGTTACAAATAAAAACTGTTGAAAATGGGGAACATATATACAGTTGGAGGGAGTACAGCTTTGTGTAAACAGAGCTATGTTGCATTGTGACATTTTATATATTATACATACAGGGTATAAAGGGCATTTCACTGTGACAGTAAATGCATGGTAACTATTTACTATATCTGCATTTTATGTATTACATATGAACTTATTGTAAGTCATTTGCTAAATGTCAAAATTGTAAATTGATTTGTTTACATATAAACCTTTTGATAATTTCCTGGCTATGATTTTAGATGATGAGTCGACGATGATGAGCCTACTTCTTCATTGCCACATCGTAGTCGTCCAAGGACAAGGATAGGAACAAAAACCTTTTTTCTGTAAAGCAGACTTAGCACCAGACACATGCTCACATAGACATCAAAGGGGGCTGGAGCCCCTGCCCTTTTATCCATCTGTAAAAAGTGCCCTCTCCAGACCATGAATGCTGTTTTTACATAATTACTATATATATATGTTTATATATATATTTGTGTGGTAAGCAGTGAAGTGCATAGAATGTTAGAGAATTTCTAAAACAGCCTTTTGATGAAAATATTAGGCCCCCAACCTCCACCCATTCTGCTGTGACGCGTTGTGAGCTTGGAGGTGTACTATTTTTCATGTATTTTATAGTAATTATGTATTTGTATAATTTACAGATCGACCATAGGCTTGTGTACGTGGTAGGGGTGCAGAGTTCAGCAGACTCGGTGTAGCCCTTCCGGAGGAGCCTGGCTGTAGTGAAACAGAATGGAGCCCCAGGCCCTGTGCAGGCTGAATGAAAAGCTAGGTCATTCACTTGCGACCTTACAGCCCACCCCCCGTAAAACTAGACAATCATTTGTACTGTACTTCAACCTAAAAAGTGTGAGATAAAGAGAACCCTGAAAGCTGAAGCAGGATTCAGGCTGAATCTCATGTCACTGTGTCAATGTTCTGCACTGCTCTTACTGCTCTTACACACTAAAAGTGTGTAAAAAAACACTTTTTCTTGTTTTTATTTTTTTGAATTTGTTTGTAAACAACCACTGATCATAGGTGTGATGTTACTGAAGCCAACAATAAAAGGCTAAAGAGAGATTTCTGCCTGAAAATGTCTTCTTCACAAAAATGCATTTTTCTCAGCTTTATGTTCTCAAAGAGCTGTTTTTAGGCCATATTCTGCAGCTTCTAGCTAATGGACAGAACATGATAAAAACTCGAAATCTTTTTCTGTTACAAAGTAGACATTCTATTCTTCGTTGCCATATCATTGTTGTCTTTATAGTCAAAACAGATTTTCTCCAGTAGGCCTTCAAAGATGAGCGACAATTCTCAATTTAGCTGGCGGTGGATTGAGCTTTTTGTTAAATTCTGTGGCAGTAAAATAGTTAAGTATGCCTGGTTGTCATGGTGGGTGGTGACCCAGCTGAAGTTAGCCACACCCACAGTGTTGGGTGAATGGTAAAAGGGGAGGGGATGATTCTATGATGTCACTCTATCTGTGTTTTTGGATCGGCACTTTTGACCCACAAGGTGGCAGCCTCGAGTAAGGAACCCAAAATACAAAGGGAATACATAATTACTCATAACAACCACACCAGGGGGTCTAATGAAATACTGTCAACCTCCTAGACACATGACAACCAGAAAAGGTACAACGTTATGGCACCACCTCTTTAACATTAGCTGTCTTTCCGTTCTAGGTGTTGCTGTCGTGCTCCCACGTGTTCCACAGAGTGTGTCTGCAGGCCTTTGAAAGGTTTTCGGGGAGGAAGTGCTGTCCCATGTGCAGGAAAGAGCAGTATGAAACACGGCTGATCCACGATGGGGCTCGCCTCTTCAGACAGCAGTGTGCCACCAGGTAATAGATTAGTTGAATACTTTATTATCACGTTTGGCAGTGCAGTTACAAAAGCTATGCAAAAATGATAACGCAAAAAGCTCTTGGGGACTTCCGTTGTGGTCTCAATTCATCAAGAAACACAGTACATACAATGCATTAAGCACACTTTTAACCGCACAGATTCGGCCATGATTCCCGTCGAAAAGCATCGGCTGCCGACAGGGAGCCATCGGTAGCTTGTCGGCAAGAGACGCTTGCCGTCGATAAAGCCGGCGGGACCCGTCGATAAAAACGGAACCTGCTCAGTCTTTTGCAAGAGTTGGTAGAATTGAGGAGACTCGATACTCCTGTAGAGTGGACCTTTAGTTTGCTGCTGCTGCAGAAACCAAGCCTAAATAAGCCAGAGACCATATAAATACCATATTCTCAATCTCAACTCTCAAAGCAAAGTTAGTAATAGTGCGTGCTTTGTTTTGGTGAGAGAAGAGAAACACCGCTGCTGCTGCTGTGGAATATTCTCCCAATTTCTCCGGTTGCCAAATTCTGTGAGTGAAACAAGTGACCAAGTCTATGAAAACAAGCCCAAAGGTTTCACCACTTGAGCTCTATTACATTAGCTATTTTCTAAAAGAATGTTGAAAGCAAGGCCAAATAAGCGACTACACTTCAGTAACAAGCCAAAACAAAAGCAACCCGCAACTGACTTTACAGGAAAACAAGACCAAAGTCGGTTATAATGAGCAGACCTGGCAACACACCAGTGCAGCGCTCCAGGCTCATGTGCAGGCTACAGAGGTCTCGTCTGAATGCGATGTTCCGTCGCCCGACTTTTAAACGCCAAGTTTGCCAACTAACACCAACAGACTACAACAGACTGGCAGTCTGGGGCCATTGGAAGTAGACTGTTTGGTGTGAAGTCACCTTAAGGCTACATATCAGCAACAATACTAAAAGCTATTCTAGATATATTTATAGGATGGATGACACTCCTATAGGGCTCCTTCAATGGTAGGGACAAAATAGGGGGTCAAAATTACTTAAAGTTGTACCATGTAACTTTTTTTATAAAACAAATCTTAAAATTGTCCTAACTGTTAAATCGCTAAAGTTTTAGAACACCCACTCCGTTATTTTCAGCTTCTGAAGCCTTCTCTTTATATGTTTTCTATGATCCTGGCCGTGGACCGGATTTCGCGCCAAAATGACGTAATCTGCATCATCTGTATACGTTGTGTATACGTTGCCCAATCACATCGCCGATCATGCACACATGGTACACTACCGGCCAATCACAGCGCATCTTGAAGTGGGGTCGCCATATTTGTAGTCGCCCGTGTGTCTCTTTACTCAAAAGGTAATCTCGCCTACCAGGCAGGGTGAAGTAGCCCGTTTCTCCGGAATGCCTGAACGCACAGGAACCAGGGACCCCTCTAAAGATAGCTCTCGGCGTTGTGGAGGCAGACGCGGGGGTGTGAAGGTACGAAAAATGGGCGAAAGACGCGAACGCGACCGCGGTTTGCTATAGGGCTACTGACCACTAGTTGAGCATCTTACACAGTATAGCTTTAAGTCCAATTATAATTTTAGGATAGCCATGTTTTTAGGTCAGTTTTAAATGTGGATGTGGAATCTAGATGGCTGCTGAGATTTTGTTGGCAGAGTGGTAGAATGCATTTTCCCCCAGTCCTGGGATTGAGGTTTATTAGTCTTATCAGTTGTAAATGTGCCATATTATGAAAACTATCACTGTTTGGCTGTAGTGAAGTACTTTGGCCCTCGTTTATCAATGGTGTGTAAAAAACAGCTTATTTGTTTCCTTGGCATTTACAAAAGTGTCCTACCTGGCCAACCTTGCCCTACATTTGATCCCAGCGTTGACAGCTGAATTTAAATAACATGCCCTTAAATATACTCGAGACGCCACGATTTTGCGACCAGAACAAACGGAATACGTTATAGCAACATAATGGAAGCCAATAGGAAAGGGTTTACCGCACGCCTCACTCCCTTTCGTGTCCGCGTTAAGGTCCGCGTCCCACAGTGTAGTCACCACCCACACTGCAGACAGTGCACACACACAAGCAAAGCAGTCTTTGACAGTGGGCCACTGCTGGGATTACCATTTATTCTGTAAAGTAGCCTACATGAATACACCACACCAGCAGGCACATCGTCATGAATGGAATTACGTTTGGATTTTAATTTAACCCAATATCAGCGATGAGCGCAACGCGCGTTTGAGAGCTTACACTAAAATAAAGCAATACATTTCCCCATGAGCCATGTATGGGGCTGGCCATGTCCCCGTTGGCCAAAATAAATCATCCACAGCGTGCGCCGTGCGGGGCACAGCCAGGTTTGGAGTGGGTTTTATAGGACTCACTTCACTGTATAATATGGAGACCTCACGGTCCACTAAAAGATTACAGCCGCACAGCGCCGGTCCTGACTCCTGAAAATGCTCTCGCATAAGCGCTCATATAGCCTAATATGGGAGTGTTAATATATCCTTGTTCTGAGCTGGCAATTTTATCTGAATGACTGTTAAGCACTTGTTAGATTTCTTCCATTATCATTATGCTTGTCATTGTAACTTGGAAATAACATTGGTGTGCATGTCCATGATGTATGCCTTTATAATAATGTCAAGGACCCCCAAGATGATATGTATTTGGCCACGGACCCCGATCTCAAAATATTTAGTTCCAGGGACCCCCAGAAGCAAAATTTGAGTTGGAAATGTTTGCTTAAAAAATACATATATTCAAAGGTTTTCACACATTTTCACAACTTTTCAAAAAATTGCAGATCTACAAGCTCGCAGCGCGGCACTCGGTGCCGCGCTGTGAGCTTGTATATCTGCTATTTTTCAATAGATAAAGTTATTAGGGCCCCTCCACCTTGGGCCCCAGTAACTCAGTCCCACTTTCCTACCCCTTGTGACACCCCTGGATACATGTGTCAGATAGTTAGACAATGCTGCTCTGCTTGTCAACAATAGAACAACGTGGTGTAAGATGAATCCTACGCCACCTCAGAACTTGATGTGAGATCTGAGCCTACCCTACGCCAACGTCAAAGTCACATTGCGATAATAAATGATAAAACTTTTGAATAAATGCAGACACTTGCCTAAATTTTGGTGTACGCCAACATTTTGAAAATATGCCAACACTTGCCTAAGTTTTGGTGTATGCCAAAATTTTGATCTGCACCATGTTGATAAATGAGGGCCTTTAAGTCTGACAAAATAATCAAATCAAATGTGAAAATATTTAGTTCACATGGAATTTGGCACTGATAAAACTAGTGGTTTCCCAGATTAGCCCTGGACACGCACACGCACGCACGCACACACGCACGCACGCATGCACGCACGCACACACACACACACACACACACACACACAAAGGTGATCACTCAGAATAACTTTGTATTCATTTTCAGCGATACACTTCCCTCTAACCCCAACCATGCCAGGAAAATGCCCCCAACAGCATAACAGACCCGACCCCCTTCCCTCTCTGTAAGGGTCAAGCATTCAGTCCTCTACCATTCTCTTGGTGTATCCATGCTGTCGCCCACTTGTGGAGAATATGGTGAAGGATGATTCATCTGACCATATCATGTTTTATTTCCACATCTACTGTATGTAGAGTAGACCAATGCCTATGGTTTTGGCACCACTGAACATTCAAATAGTCTCCGTCGGGTGGAAACCTCATATGTCTCTGGGCAACTGATTTCCCCCCCTGGGATAATAAAGGTATCTATCTATCTACCTATGTCCAAAACTGCCCATTTAATGATATCTTTCACATAGATCGAGTCAGTTCCTATTGAAACACTAGCCAATTGAGCATTCTTTGTGTGACCTCCCTGCCAGGAGGGGCCCAATAATGAACCCTCTTTCATAGTCACTTGGATCTTTTACTCTTGCCATCTTGATCCAAAATCAAAGTCCACTGGGCACTACACCTTGGAAGGAACTGCATTTGTTACGTTTCTGCACCCATTTTTTCAGCTGTTTTCTTTGTCTGTAGGATTCAAGCATGCTGGCGGGGCTATGTGGCTCGGAAGTGGTACAGTAACGTGAAGAAGACCAATCCCCCAAAAGATCTAAGGCTGCGCCGCAAATTCTTCGAAGCAAAGGTGCGTTGAGCTGCATCTGTGGCATAAATACCAATGGGATACATATGTTCAGAAAACTCTCAGGATCTAGAAGGCGTTTTTAGAATCAGGTGTAAATGGGTTAAACAAACAGGCCTCACCGCCTCAGTTGAAGATGGGATTGCAATTAGTGTACCGTAGACTAGAGGGAGACATTCTTGCAGGGGCGTAGAGATTTCAGTATGTTGATTCTAAGGATGTGTCATCTGTATATTAATGAGGGCTTGATTCTACAGGCGTGGCATATTGGCATAATGAATAGGTCCTATTAATTATGCTAAGAGAGGGCAAAGATACTGTAGGTTAAAGTGTGAGACACCATAAAACGCATTTAGGGATGTTTTTTGGGGAATAGAAATTCTGTACATGAATTTTCTAGCCTGATTTCAGACTCAGCTGACGCTTGAGTCTTCATTGTGCCCCATCTGAACGATTTCTGGGTGAGGGACTTTTGTGCGAGCATGCACGCACGCGAGTGATCGCGATGCACGGTGATCGCGACGCACAGTGATCGCAACACACGGTCGCGGTGTGTGTGTGTGTCTGTCTGCCAGTGACTGCTTCCACACAGAACTGCGACCAGTCACCAGAAACGTGTAATCAACATTAACAGCTTGGTGAAATCAGTGCGCGCGTGTGTGTGTCTGTGTGCCTGCCTGCCTGCCTGGTGTGTGAACTTCCTGAAATGTAATCGTTTCAACTGCTGTGCGGATTGGATATTCGTTAGACCCACCCCCACCCCCCGCACTCATTGGAGGAGCCGCAATTTTGGATCGGAAAACGGCCGATTCATTTGCTCAACTCCAGACCAGAGAAACAGTCTACTCTGAGAGTGGGCGGGGTCTATGGGCTGGAACCAGACTTTCATACGGCTAATTCATACGGTTTAAAAGATGTCATTCAACAAATTAGGGATTAGCCTTTAGTTCACATCGAACACACAAAGGTCACATGGCCTCTGTACTTCCTGCAGCCTCCACTGACATTCACTGATCATTTTGCAGTATCTAAGGGCTCTGGGTTTCCACTACAGAGGGACTCACTGACCCCAACGTGCACTTATTCATATACATGGGCACGCACAAATACACATGCATGCACATTGCTCATGCACACTCCCCCCGCCCTCACCCTTTCGACCTCCTTTGATGCATTGTGAATCATACACTGCTTGTCAACTAATTATGGAGAGTGTGTGTTTTAGTCAAACAGTCTGGACATTCCAGCAGGGTCCTCGGCTGTGGCCCGACCCCTGACCGCCTCTCGACTATGCGATAGGTAAGGACAGGTGAGTGAGGGGAGGGGACGTAGATAGGTAAGGACAGGTGAGTGAGGGGAGGGGACGTAGGGACTGAGAGTCTGGCAGTTTAAGCTGAGGAGACCTGATGCTTGTTGTCATTGCAGCCATTGTTCTCTTGTCCTATTTCACAAGCTATACATCCCAGGGATACTTCGACTTATTGGACAGAGAATGTGAGCTCTGAACCCTGGAGGCCAGCCAGCAGACTGCGCTGGTTGACGCTCAGGCTCGGGCTCTTTTGTCTGTGTGTGTGTGTGTGGGGGGGGGGGGGGGGGCACGGTGGAAAGGGAGAGTGTTTTTTGCAGGTCTTTCAGTCCGAGTGTATCAAAAAAGCAACTGGGTTAAGCACCGTTGGTCCGAACAGTTTAACATTCACCAGGTTAGCATTCACCAGCGTCGGCAGGTTAGTATTTCAACAGGTTAGCATTCACCAGCGTTGGCAGGTTAGCATTTCACCAGGTTAGCATTCACCAGCGTTAGTTTTACTGTGGTTAAGGTTAGGTTTAAGTTTATCTCTGTCCCCCCGACTTTCGGCACCTCTGAGCAGCCAATCATAAGCTGCCTTAACCCAGTTGCTTTTTTGATACACTCGGACTGAAAGAACTGCAAAAAACACTCTCCCTCGGTGGAAAACCTCCCCTTACGAGGGCCACAGGGGCCACGTCTGACCGCCAGGATGACCGTGGGATCACACCATAGCCACCGATCCCTTCCACTGCTCACTGCTCAAGTCAAATGTTATTTTAAAATGTCAAATTAAATAATTTCGGGAGACGCTATCACAAACAACATCTATCTCACAAGTCTTAATTCCGGTGTGTCGACGGTATGCTGTATGTCTGATGGCTTGTTTGAAAGAGAGGCCACATGTACGACTACGTACGTACAGTATGTCTGAAGTGCAGTGTAATCAGGCAGAGTGGCTCCACGGTCCTGATGAAGCCAGGCTGACGACTGCAGGCGGGCAGGCCGCACAGTACTAGCGGTGGAAAGTAACTAGGTACATTTACTTTATTTATTTTGAGGTATTTGTTTGTTCAACCGTTGTGAGCTTGTAGATCACACTCTGCTCGGCTCGGCTGCGGCGCCGGAACTGCCGCCCACCTTCTGCGCAATGCACGATGCACTAGTGGTGGAAAGTAACTAGGTACATTTAATTTATTTATTTTGAGGTATTTGTACTTTACTTGAGTATTTCCAATTGCCAATACTTTTACTTCTACTCCACTACATCTCGGATCCACTTTTTTACTCCACTACATTTGAGAACTTTTAGTTACTAGTTACTTTGTAGATTTTGATTATTATTACAAAACATACATTAACTACTTCAGGCCCTACATATATTTCGACCATTTGAAAATAGCTGATCTACAAGCTCACAATACGTCGCATCGCAACGCATTGTGAGTGCGCCGCATCGCGACGCATTGTTCAACCGCTGTGAGCTTGTAGATCACACTCTGCTCGGCTCGGCTGCGGCGCCGGAACTGCCGCCCACCTTCTGCGCAATGCACGATTGGACGCTGGAAACTTCTGGATACTTTTGAAAACTTGTGAAATGGGACATTCTGCATAATGAGTAGTTTTACTTTTGGTACTTTAAGTACATTTTGATGCCAATACTTCTACACAAGAACATTTTGGATTCTGGACTTTTACTTGTAACAGAGTATTTCTACATTGTAGTATTGATACTTTTACTTAAGTAAAACATTTGAGTACTTTTTCCACCACTGACTGTACTGTACTGTGATGTATTGTGAGGGTCAGTGTGTCCTACACATCGGCCCCCCATCGTTGTCCATCATCTTGCCTGTAAACCATGCTGTAACATGCCACGTAAACAAAAAGACAGTTTATTGGTCCAATTAACTCTGTTCTAGCAGAGTAAGCTGTGGTAAATGGCCCATGTGTTCAGACCCCTGTCATGGACCCGAGTTTCAATCATTATGCACCAGCTGGCCTGGGATTGGGTGGCCTGGGACGGATGTGCTTGAAAGATCTCACACACCTCTGAAGCCCGATTTATACTTTGCCGTATGGCGTTGACGCACGCTGCAAATGGACGATCTACAAGCTCACAACCGTGCCGTTTTTTCTGAGCGCATGGTTTGTATATATCCCCGCCGTACGATGGAACATAATTACTCAGGAAAAGGCTTGTCATCTCCGATCTGTGAGAACTACAGTGTTGGACAGTAACTAGTTACTACTGTAATATTATTACTTTACCCAGTAACAAGTAGTGTTACTGGGTAAAGTAATAAAGTGTAAGGGAAAATTGCGGCCAAAGGTTGCAATTTAGTCGTGAAACGGCACATGCTGACTCCGTCTAGACGTGTACACCTTTTTACGGTCTATGGGTTTGCTGCTCTGACATCATGCTCTGACATCACTGTGATGTCAGGGGAACCGCTCTAAGAGAATGGGTTTGCCGCTCTGACATCACGCTTCAGCCCATATCTAACAGGACTTCATATGGGAATGCCCATATAAAAAATTATGTAGGCCACATCGGCCACACACCACACTAACAGAATCCATACTGTATGGCCAAGACAGATGGCCAAGACAGCCCATATCTGTGTGGCTGGTTCCACAGACAGGGATCTCCATGTATGGGCATAAAAGGGTATGATGTCAGATGTCATAGACATCATAGGACTTTCACATAACGAATAACTGAGTAAGCATGTTTGGGCTCTCACAGCATATCTCCATATACAGTACATGGATCTCCATAATATGGGTAATTGGTCCGATATACATCACTGGCCAGATGGCCAAGATTCCCTGAGGCGTCTTACTAGTATATTACTCTCCGAGTAATAAGTAATATAATATTACTTTTTAAGGAGTAATATGTATTAACCCATTTAGGCCTAACCTATAGTTAGGCCCAAATCAGAAATTAGCCAACAAAAACAAATATGTTGATACATACTGTACATGTACTGTAAGCCCCTCCCATACACTAAAATGTGTACCCGGCCTGAATGGAAGTAACATATTACTCTCCTTAGTAATATTGCCCAACACTGGAAAACTATAAGCTGGGATTACACACCGCAGTGAGTGACGTGTCTGATTCACCTGATTTTCAGCAGGAAGACTATTATGCCTAGTTGACTGTACAGTACAATGGAGGGGCCGGGGATGGGGGGGGGTTCTGGATGGAAAGGTCTGTACTGGGAGCGCAGAGTAGGGGTGGGCGATATGGAAGAATACATTATCACAATATTTTCCCCAGCTGTATCACGATCGTAGACCTTTTTTTTTTAATGTCGGTTTTTATGGCTATTTTTTCAAGTTACTCAACAGTACAACCACCTACAAGGTGACAAAAACTAAAAGAAAAAGTGATACTCAAAGTGAGGTCCGGGGACTCTCTGGGTTCCTTTTGGCTTTTGGGAGGTCTAAATTGACTAAATTGAACTCACAAGTGTGTAACTCTGACAGTATACAAATGAAACCAAATGGACCCTTACTTACTTACTTATTTACCACCATATCGCCCACCCCTAGCGCAGAGCCACACGCTCCTCATCCTCGTGTTTCTGGTGAACTTCCTGTTCAACCCGACGTCACAGCAGGTGACAATAAAGCATCTTTGTCCACTGAAGCGGCAGCAGGTGTTCGTGTAGCAGCCGATCTGCGAGCCTCGGGAATCTTAATCTTATCGGGAGGGCTGTGATCCCGATGGCCAGCTTTCCATTTCTACCTGTTTTCGGAGGTCCGACCCTGTGTCAACACATTAAGGGGATAACTACTGACATAGATGGATTGCCGCAAGATAACACCTCTGCCTCCCCCCTCTGCTCCCTCCCCCGGTCTGCTCTCCTGTGCACGTCGTCTGCCGTGGGGCAGAGACAAAGTTCACCTGTGTTGTTTACCATAACTGTAGAAGTCGTCCAGGCTCATAAACCCCTCCTAACAGTTGTTTAATTTGTGGTAATAAAGAATCTGAAACGCAATTCTGGTGTATGGGATGAATACGAAAGTGCTCGCCCCAAAACACGATCGCACCGCGTCTAATCCGACAACCTTGGAACGGTCGCCACCAGGTATTCCTGACCTAAATGTAACCTGAACGTAATCTCGCCTACTACTATGCCAAAACCTAACCTTATTCCTAAACATAACCTCAGTAAAACTATGCCTAAACATAACCTTATTCCTAAACGTAAGGTAACCTCAGTAAATGCCTAAACCTAACCTTATTCCTAAACTTAACGTCAGTAAAACTATGCCTAAACAACATGTTCCTAACCTTAACCTTAAAAATACAAGAATACAAGAAGCGCTGGGGGTGAGTGGTCAGAGAAAACAAATGGGGGCGAGTGTGTTTTGGGGGGATGGGATGTGTAAGAGACAGACTGATAGAAAGAGAGAGAACGTGTGTGTGTGTGTGTGTGTGTGTGTGTGTGTGTGTGTGTGTGTGTGTGTGTGCGTGCGTGCGTGCGTGCGTGCGTGCGTGTGTGTGTGACTGGACCCAGTAGACGATAATAAAAAAATCACACCCGTGTGAACTGAGCGGTGGTTGTGGAGGCTGCGCAACAGCAAAACAAATATAAATATAATAATAAAAATAATAATAAAAAAGATTTAAAAAAGATTAAAAACAAATATTAAAAAAAATAATAATAATAATATGGTTGGGGGGGGTGCTTGTGTGTGTGACCCCCCCCCCCCCCCCCCTCCCCGTGTGTGTGTGTGTGTGTGTGTGTGTGTGTGTGTGTGTGTGTGTGTGTTGCAGTTGATTTTCAGGCTAGAAGCAACAGCACCCTCTTTGGTCAACCAGTGGTACTAGGCTACAGACAGACATACATACATACATACATACATACATTCATATATACACTGATACACACATGGCCGTGCGTGCGTGCGTGCGTACCTGTGCGTGCGTGTGCGTGCGTGTGCGTGCGTGTTTGTTGCAATTGATGCTCAGGCTAGATTCAACATCAGGCTACAGACACATACACGGATACACACTCCTGCATACACCTCAGGCTACAGACATACACACACGGCCATTCTAAGGAGCGGCGTCACCACCGCTCAAAAGGGACCCGAACTCTGTGGAATCACATGGATATTATACAAGACATTCTGATCGCATGGATGTGATGCCAGTGGTGGTCAAAGCACCAGAGGCAAGTCAACCTTCCTTGCGCCATCATAACATTAACAAAACAAAACAAAGGTTGTATGTTTGCATATTAAGGTTTAATGAGACGTGAAGCCAAAATCATATACTATTAACTATTAGCATTTCTTTCACCACATTAATTTGTAGGCCACTGTGTGGCAGGGTGCGCAAACGGTTCTCTTGAGTTGCGCCCATTTTAACCTATTCACTTCTTTTTTGGCAAGCGATACCTCTACATAAGTAGATAGTTAGGCTATTATTTTGTTAACTCAGGAACAGATTGCAATTGCATCTGTGATAAAGAGGAAAGAAGCCCAGCGCTAACATAAAATGGTGTAATTATCAGTTGGGTCCCCCAGGGCTCTATACTAGTGTATTTTCTGTTAATGTGGGGAAAGCTTTCGCTGAAAATAGCAAAAATAGCAGACCTCCAAGCTCGTTAGAGCTTGAAGGTCGGCTATTTTCGATGCTTGGTTTCGACACAGAGCATTTCTTCAACATAAGATGCTGCGTTCAAGCTCAGGAGAGTTTGGACAAGGATTCAAGGTTTGGACAAGGAAGGCAGCATTCTCTTGAATGCTGCCTTCATGTATGGCATGGAAAGAGGGCATTTGCATTTCTTTCTCCACAGTAAAAACTGAATTCATCGTCTGGAGAGGGCATTCTTTACAGAGGGATAAAAGGGCAGGGGCTCAAGCCCCCTTTGATGTCTATGTGTGCACGTGCCTGCTCCCCTAATATTTTGTCTCTGATGATGTGCACTCTTTCTATTTTCTAATCAGCTGGAGGAGTTAAACGACAGCTTCCTCCAATACTGTCACACGGACGTCGAGGCTTTTCTGAGCGATATGGACCGCACCTTGTCATCCAGCAGGCGGGTGCTCAACCAGATGGAGAGCGAGCGTGTCTCCGAACCACGAAACGAGGACTGGGACAGAATGCAAAACCAGGTTGGGAACTAAATGTACCACCCTGAACCGAGTAAAATGAGAGCATAAAAAGAAAGAAAAAAGGCACAATATAATCTTAGTCTCATTCTCCTTGTGGCCTTGCCACGCCACGTTAACGTGTCATTGCTTGTTGAGCAGCAACTGCATCCCATCTGTTACTGTATATAGAAAGAATACAATACAAAATAATCTCTCTCATGGCGACCATTCATTTAAGAATAAGTGGCAGTGGGTAGGTTAATAATCCACTGCTTTTACAACAAAAACACACTCAGAAAACGACCTGGTCTGATAACACACGCCAGGCTTTTCAACGCCTTGACTCTTCCATGGAAAGGAACAAAAAGTGTAGATTTGATGTTCCATAGGGCTCCATTGTTGCTGCTGTCTGTGCACAAGACTTTTATGGCAGCCAGTAGCTTTTTCCACTGAAGGGTGGGGGCACGAAGGGTAGTGGAAAGGAAGACATCTTTCCTTTTTCCTTCATCTGGTGTGAAAAGGGTTACACACAGGCAGGGGCGTCACAAGGGGTAGGAAAGTGGGACTGAGTTACCAGGGCCCAAGGTGGTGGAGGGGCCTTAATTATTTTATACTTTAGCTATTGAAAAATAGCAGATATACAAGCTCACAGCGCGGCACCGAGTGCCGCGCTGCGAGCTTGTAGATCTGCTATTTTTGAAAAGTCGTGAAAATGTGTGCAAATCTTTGAATATATATATGTATTGGCTAAGCGAACATTTGTAACTCAAATTTTGCTTCTGGGGGGTCCCTGGAAGTCAATATTTTGAGATGGGGTTCCGTGGCCAAATACATACCATTTTGGGGGTCCTTCACATGAAAAGGTTTGAGCTCCACTGACATAGAAACATAGGTTTTTCAAAAAACCTCAGAAGGATTTGAAATATTCAAAGATTTTCACGATTTTTCAAAAATAGCAGATCTACAAGCTCGCAGCGCGGCACTCGGTGCCGCGCTGTGAGCTTGTATATCTGCTATTTTTCAATAGTTAAAGCACAGGGGCCCCGCAGTGAATACTTGTACCCAGGGCCCAGAATTTGGTGTGACGCCCCTGCACACAGGACAGAGGCTGCTCAACCTTGACACAGGAGTATCAAACGGTGAACACGTTTTTGACACATAGCTTTGAGCTTACTCATGGGAACAAACACTATAAAACAGAGCGCTTCTCGTTATCAAACAATTTTAACGGTGACTCTGTGAGGCCTGTTGATTGTCTCTCAATATGGAATAGGAAGCGGTCTTTGGGTTAATCATTGATTGAAGCTAGCTATGGAGACCTCCTTCATTTTTATTGGGATTGCAGCAGATGTTGTATTATTACAATGTAGGCCTGTCTTTGCATGGGAGTGTTTTTTGCAGGTCTTTCAGTCCGAGTGTATCAAAAAAGCAACTGGGTTAAGGCAGTGTTGGTCCGACCAGTTTAACATTCACCAGGTTAGCATTCACTAGCGTCAGCAGGTTAGCATTTCACCAGGTTTAGCATTCACCAGCATTGGCAGGTTAGCATTTCACCAGGTTAGCATTCACCAGCGTTAGTTTTACTGAGGTTAGGCCCCGTTAGGGTTAGGGTTAAAAGGATCCCTGGCTAATACGACGAATATGCCTTAATACATTATAATTGTCCTCTATAACTACAATGTAAAATTAAAAACACCTTAAATATTTTATTTCTTCTAGAAATAGCTGATCTTTCACTCAAATAGGGGAAATGCCTGTTGCAAGTTGATGATGTCATAAATGTCATGTGTCATTTTTTTGGCATGCATGTGCAAAAAAACAAAACAGAAACAGATTTGAAATATTGATTTGATGCTCATATTAACCATAGGAAGTATTACGATTGTTTTTATTTGCACATGCATGCCATAAATTCCATAGGGATAGATCACAAATTACATTTATGACATCATCAACTTGCGACGGGCATTTCCCCTATTGAGTGAAAGATTAGCTATTTCTAGAAGAAATAAAATAATTAAGGTGTTTTTGAAGCGGTGAAAACCGCTTCCAAGGTATAGCTTTTATAATGTATTTGGCCCGGGGGCCAAATATGGCTTGAAGAAATTTTTATACGGACCGCAGCTTTATTCCTAAATTGTATTATAAACGGCCCGCCAGCACTGCCAAACAAGAATATTTTCACAGAGTATAATTGGTCAGGATTGTTCCCTGTTGTCTCATTCTGAAGGGGTCAAAGAAAGGCTATTTTATTTTATTTTTAACCTTGCACGTCTGGTTAGGTACATTTGGTAATGTGAAATAAGGCTTAGTTATTTGTGTTTTGTTCAGAGCACACACCTGACAAAAGACCATTGATATTAAATATTGATGATGATAGTTAAATAAAATAATTTAAATGCGATGCATATGTATGTGGCTTTGTTATGGTCCGACCGAAAGTACATTGATAGTTGGCTCTTGGGTGTTTTAATATGTTCTAATGTGGCCCCCTTTGAAAAAGGTTTGGACACCCCTGTCATAGACCAAAGTCTATGACTTCTGACATCATACAATCCCTTTCATGCCCATATATGGAGATCCCTGATGTCATCAATAGTCACATTTGCAAATGAATTCCGTCCTTCTCCCTTTTATGCCCATATACTGTATGGAGTCTGATGTTATCAATATTAAGCCCATATCTGGTAATACCCATATGTGGACATATTGTGTCAGTCTCATAGTGGTCTGACACATAGCTTTGAGCTTACTCATGGGAACCAATCTCCATATTTGGGGAAAATATGGCCACATATTGTACCACTTAAACAACCAACCAGGTCTGTGCAGTGCCAGCGCTCGCCCAGCAGTCTCCTGTAACCCAGGCGGATGCGTGCATTCTTATTCTTTTTATACAGTATTAAAATGGTCTTGAAATGGCATCAGGACAAGTATAATAATATGGTGACCCCCCTGAGGGGTCCTCCTGACCCACAGATTGAGAACCACAGTGATAATACAGAGGTTGCTTTTCAATGTGTGGCTGGCAGGTCATTCAGAAGGATGTGTGGGAGTGTGCCATCTGTCTGACGTCACTCTGCAGCCCCGGGCAGGCAGAGGGAGGTGAGGCAGGGAGACGCAGCGTCCTCCTGTCATGTTCCCACCTCTTCCACCAGCGCTGTCTGGAGGCCTTCGAGTCATTCTGCGTGGACAGGAGACCCACCTGCCCCCTGTGTAGGTCTGCCTACTACAAAAGACTTGTCTGAGCCCTTAACTCATCCACTACATTGGACGAGTTTGACGAGCTATAGTTATGGGTCCACTCTGCTTATGACGAATATGACGAGCTATCAATTAGCTTTAATAACTATAAAACAAAAAAGTATGATCGCCGATTCGCCGTCCATAGCGCTCTGTGGACCCGCCCTATTCACAAAAAACGGATCTGGATGTTCCAGAACGGAAATGGGGGGGCGGGACAACGACGCCTGTATCCTGTCTGCCGAAATGTCATCCGGTTTAATGTTGTGCAACACCAGCGTGGCGCTCCGTCGGTTTCGCTTTGAGCGATGGAAGGCTGTAGTGCTTTGTTGCTTACCCTGCCTGGATCGTATTGTGAATGCAATCGGTGAACCATCGCGCAATGGATTCGCGCGCGCGCCCACGTTAAAGGTAGGCAAAATCCTGGCGGTGTGGACCCTCAGAAGGGTCTTAAAAATAGCGGTGGGTGAGTTAAGATCAAGAGCACGGTGGTGCAGTCGGTAGCGCTGTCGCCTCACAGCTAGAAGGCGCTGGGTTTGATTCCCGCCGGGGATGCTGTGGGCGTGTTCTCTCCTCTGCTTCATCAGTGCCCACACCCTAGGTGTGGAGTTTGCATGTTCTCCCTGTGTCTCCTAAGGTAGGTACCCTCACCAAAAACATGCAGTAATCCTGGTCTCTATACTGCCTCCCCCTGGCCATCCGGGGTGCCTGATGGAGGGGAATGGAACTGGTTGGAATAACGTGTTCCTTCCACGCGCTACGTCCCGTCAGGTGTAAAAAAAGCAGCTTGGACTCCTCATGCATAGGATGCATGAGGTCCGTTGCTCTCCCCAGGTTGGCAGAGGGAGTGTAGTGCCCAGGATTACGCTCGATAATTGACAAAAAATGGGTTTGTGGGATAATTTCCCCCCCCTGATTTAGTGATCTCAATGTTGATAAATGGATTAATTTTATGTTGTTCATTTTGTATTATGCATTGTAATTATGTATTTTCATGTTTTTACTGTATATTTCTTCTTTTCTTATATGGACCCTAGAAAGATTAGCTGTCGCTCTGCCGTCAGCTAATGGGGATTCATTCAATAAACAATAAAAGCAGACTTTAAACCTAATTTACTCTATTGAATAGAGTTTCTAAATAACCCCCCGAAAAAATACAAGCAAAAATTAAAATGTCTTCCCTTTTATTTGCAAACAAACCAACATAAAAAATAACAAAAGATACATACAGCAAACTAATTTGCTAGTAAAAAACAAAAAACACACATTCACAAACATTACATGGAGACTGACATACAGACGGATGGACATAAAACTGCTTGGCCTGTAATGAGACCAACTCCCAACCTTAGAAATCACAATATGCAGAAATACTATAAAAGGAAACTAGAAGTGCTTGTTGCGATAGAAACAGAAGCCCAGAAGCTATGGTGGAAGATTGTGATATTATGACCTCTGATCACCATTGTGTTCCAAACAATACAAGCACTTTGACATTGAGAGACCCGTGCAGAACCCAATGTTACCATTTGTCAGTGGCTGAATGAATTATGAAGTACAGGAACAGATACAAGCCTCAAAGATGGTTATTGTAGCCATCTCATCCATATTCTGTAATTACCTTAAAAGGGATAGTTCTACTTTTTTGGTTTGTTTAACATTTGTGTTTGATATCACTCATCCCACGGATAGTCAAATATCTTCTTTTCCTTTTTATTGGCACAATGGTTACTGAGAAATGTCCACTGAAAGCTTGTTAGCATTTTGTCACTATGATAATGGCCACAAATGGGGTCAGCCTACTGTCTGACCATTAACATTAGCATTGCTGCAAGCCTGGTGGATTTCTGAGTGTAGAGCCAAACTATTTGACAAGCACCTTGGCATGTGCAATATCAAATATGTAAAATTGGAACTATCCCTTTAATTATTCTCTGCTTTAGCATATCAGTAACTTTGGATCATCTTGATTTTTCACAGTGTATCCTAATCTGAATGTATAATGTTGTTTTTGAAGATGAATCGAATCAATGATTGCAGACAGCAAATGGAACAGGACAAGCCAATATGTTAGAAAAGCAAGCACACTGTCTGCTTTCAAAGACTTGTGGATAAAGCTGCACTTTTTCCCCGATATCAGATTTGCTAAAAGTTATAGGGCCTAGCAGTGGCGGTCAATTTGTGCCTCCACGGATAGAAAGTTTAGAAACCCCATTCATTTACCCATAGAGATTTCTGAAAATATTGATACGAGAAGGTTGTCTTATTTTAAGCCTGGAACCAAGCCGTCCACGCTCCTGGTGAATCATGACCATAACACAGGGGTCTTCAACGTTTTCAGGCTAAGGACCCTTAGTTGAGAGAGATATGAAGCAGGGACCCCCACATTTTCAGAGATTCCGTATAGTTTCATTGTTTGACAGCACAATCATGTATTTTGGATTCATGTCAATTTGTGTATTCAGATATTTAACCACTTGAACGTTCAATACTTAATAAAGTTGACCTTTCACTATGTACTTCGTCTGCTCTTTTTCCCCTCTACACCAAACTTCTTTGCCAAAAAATAGCCGATCTACAAGCTCACAACGCCTCACGCTGTAAGGCGTTGTGAGCTTGTAGATCAGCTATTTTTGGCTAAAGTTTTTGGATAGCTTGGTTCCAGGCTTGAAATAATTAATATAAATGTTTTGGGAAATCTCTATGGGAATGAAAGATATGGGGTATCTGTGGAGCATACCTAATTGCACGTACATCGACAGTGGGCCAAATAAACTAATATTAAAAGCTGTAGAGCACCGTCCTTTACCTGGAAGACGGTGTGCGGGCTCTACCTCTTTTAACACATTCACCGCCAATGACGTAATATGACAAGTTCTTTTGACGCTAGATGGCGCTGTTTGCTAACCTATGAGTCACCATTTGTTTCTGAGCCACATTTTGCAAACCATACATTCCAATCGCAACATGTCACTGAACCAGCCTGCAGTCAGCTCCGTGTAACTATGCATTGGATTACCGCCACCGGTAATCTTTCATTTCCTATTTAGTTTTGATTTCCTCAAACAGGGGAACTTCTGTTAAACTGCTTTTTAGTTTCTTAAATAAAATCCATCAATGTAAAAGTGTCCATGTGCAAAGAAACTCAAAAAGGTTTCGAATGCATATTCAATATACATATATATTTTAATTCCTTTTCTCTATACCATGTCACATTAACGACCTTGAAAACACATCACATTTACATCGCCATAAAACTACCAGCTTGCTCAGGTTTTTCGTGGAATGAACCAGTGCGGATAAACGGAGCTCCACAGCCCCATTGTGTGGAACTAGAAAAGGTTCACTTCATTCACTTGCAAAGAGCAATGTCCACAACGTTATAGCCGGCAGATTTTCAGCTGCAATTTTCAGAGATGTACAGGGTTTCACAGTGGTCTAGGGACGCAATGCACACGTGTGCACGTGCGTGCGCACAAACAAACACACAGGACGGCGCACAACGAGAGACAACCTACGTACTGTATAACACGAAGCCTGTGAGATGGTCTTTCTATAAGGCATTAAAGGTGGTGCTACAGACGGAGAACATCACACGACACGTAGGGCCTGAGTCACCAAGTTTTCGTACCAACTGCACGGTTCGCACATTTATAATACAATAGAGGTACAAAATAATTGGTGCAAACTGCTTAGTGAGTCAGTCCCTCAATAGGCTAATGGCCTAACTATTTACATCTAAATAATGCAAAAGACAAGAGGTATGAAACATAACACATTATGTACATAATAATAAAACATTTTACAAAAACAGAAAGATGGACATGGACTCTTCTTAAAAAGCCACTCTAGTTTCCACATCTGCAGAGCGGTCTAAGTTCAATGTAGAGCACCTAAAAAAGTTCCTACCTCAAAGTGATGACATCTTTCTATATTAAAGCGCACTTCAGTAAAGCCAAATAAAAGAACAAAATATAGCACGTAAGTGCTAAAATTAGAGGCCTATCAGTAAGGAAAATTATGCAAATGCTTACATTTACATTGTAATAGTTGAGTGCCATTTTATGTGCTGGCTGCGATGGGTGAGAGAGACTAATACATGTCAGCACACTCTGAAGAGTACCTCTGTATTTTCACATTTTGAGATTAAAGCAAATCAAAAGCACAACTAAAGAATGAGACATTGATGGTTTACCACACGCTCCGTTTACAATGACGCCAATCAAAAAAGTCATACAATGTAGACTATACGCAGTGAATGCTCCGTCTATCAACTGATGCCAAGTAACTTGACAAATGCCAACGATAAAATAATAATAATGACATCCTTTTAACAAACTACCATATTTGGGGTTGGTTGGGGGCAGTAACAACTGTCACAATGAAAAGCAGAACAGGTTATGATGTTTTATAAAAAACAAAAAGCTTGACTTTGAAACGGGGCATGAGAACTTAAGTTTAAAAACTAAAACAAAACTAAAACAGCCAAAAGAAAACAACTTGTCTCACAGTTGCTTTGTCCGATAATGTAGCCTTGTGGTGTTGAGGTGGGCCGTAGCAGAATGACAGGTATACAGAGCAGCAGGGGGAAGATAGTGTCCTCTGAAGCCCAGAGATGGGTGGCTTTAGAGTCACCAGTCACGGTTTGAGGTCAACGTCAAGGTCACTGCAGTGATGCCAGTTCTATTTCATGCCACCGTCTCCTCAATCCTCCTGGTCCCCGCTTCCACCCGAGACACAGAGGATGGAATGTCATGAAGCTAAATTGCTCTCAGCCTCCGTTCTTGCAGCATCCGTCAAGACACCGTCTGGGTTTAATAAGTCTCTTCCTATCCTTTTCACCTTTCAGCAGTCGGGCAGGACTGGAAATCTCCCTTTGGCTGCGCTATGATGTGTGTGTGTGTGTGTGTGTGTGTGTGTGTGTGTGTTGATCTATCGTCCCTTTCACAGAGTTTTCTGATGCCCGTTGGCGGAGAGCTTTCCAGACTCAGGGTCAGTGGGGCTGTTTGACAGTTGCAATTTATCCAGACCTGGGCAGGGGGAGATAAGGGAGAGAAATCTCATTAAAGAAAAAAAAAAAGCCTCAGACTTTTCACTTAGACGGAGGTATTGATGTGCCTTTTCTCCCCTCGGCACCCCCTGTCTGATATTTCTTAACCCTATCACTCTCTGCGTATCAAACATGTCACAACAGGCCCCGGAGACTAGCCACCATCTTTCCCGTCATGTGTCATTCCGGACACATTGGATTTGTCCGCAATTTCCTCCATTTTGTCACTCCAGGTCCCTGTGTCTTGACATGAATCAACACACTCTGCTCAAAGCCACAGAAGAGGATATTGCTGTCAGTCCCGCACGCCTAACCTCTGTGGACATAAAACTAAGGATGGGATTGGTTTGACAAAGTTTTATTACTGCATATAGGATGGACGTGATTGCTGTTATTCTACGATGGGTCTGACATCACAAAAGGCACTGTTACTTGTGCCTAAAATTGCAGGATATTAATTTTCAACAGTATTCTCGAGGACACCACATGTGGAATTCCCCATTGTACTTTTTGGTTGGTGGAACCGACAACTCGCTTAAAATATGGACCTGGGGTCCCATGAATAACACATAATGAGATGAAACACACTGATAATGTTACCTAGGGCCTTGAGGAGCTCTTCTCGTATCGCTGAGGTGAACTTCCTGACAAGGCAGAGCGTTGTCACAACTGCAAACAACATGTTGTATGACAGGACGATGTAGAGGTTTCCCAGCCAGTTAAACCTCCCGAAGTCTCCCAGGAGATCAAACCTGGTGATACCTGTGAAGGGTATAGTCGGACGTGTCAGCATTTCAGAGACGCTGTGCAATTATAATAAATAAATCGCCACTGAGAACAAAAAATACCCGAAAGCCACACTATTGCGTGTTGTCACCAGCAGCTTCATTAGCGCACATTTGTAACTCGCCGAAACGTTGTCATTGTCAGCATTCATATACATGTAGCTGATTTGTTTTTTTCTACTGTCAAAGCCTGAATCAACAAAATATGTCATACCTTTACTCAAAAGACTATGATTAAAACTAAATCAATATTTGCTGTCAAAATGAACACTGCGGGGAGCAGTTAGGGGTCAAGTGTCTTGATCAGGGATACTTTGACACAAAGACTAGAGGAGCCGAAGATCAAAATGGCCACTCTACCTACTGAGCCACTGACAAATTGCTTCTCACTTCAATTCATGTTAACATGAGGTATTTTTTAGATATGGCCATCTTCCTTGGTAGCAATAACAAGCTGACAGCACTAATAATTAACCACTTGAACACCAACATCCATATTCTTGTGTTACAAGGGCTGGGATGCGATTAAAATGTTTAATCTAATTAATTAGAGGCTCTGTGATTAATTAATCGCAATTAATCGCATTTTAATCGCACATCGATATTTGACCTGAGAAGCATTTTTTTCAAGTAAAACACATTTTGTTGTACGAGTGAATCAACAAGTGAGTTTTTTTAATCTAAATTTCGCATCCACTGGGCAAAGCAAAGCACTCTGATCGGCTACTTCTCCCTTTGCGTTTGTTGTCTCTTCTTGGTTGGTGCAGCGCTATGATTGGTATGCCCGAAACTGAAGGTTCTGTGGTGCAAAAACTAAGTGCGATTAAAATGCGTTGATTTTTTTAATCGCGTTAATTTTCTGTAATTAATTAATCGCAATTAATCAGTTAAAGTTCCAGCCTTATTACAAGCTCACAACACCGTGGATCAGCTATTTTTGGCAAAGCGATTTGGTGTACACATAAAAATGTGTACAGAGTACAGGTAATTTACTTAACACTACTGTAGGTGGTTGTTGCTAGGCACTTCCCATTCAAGTTCTATGGTACACATGTGGCTACGAGACAATTGCTAGACTGTTGCCAAGTGGTTTCCAGGCTTCTGATCTCTTGAAAAACCTACGTTATCCACCTTGCCTGACATTTCTCCATTCTTTCCTCCCTTCTGGAACCACCATTCTAGGTCCTGTGTGAACCCAAAGTATGTTGTTTCCATTGTTTTAAGTAAACCAGTTTTTCCTTTTCATGCTTACAATGTGTTCACTAATTAAATAAAGAAGAACTAATTATGAAAAAAGGGGAGATGACATGCACATCCAACTCGAGTTGGGCAGGTGCTGAGCGAACGAGTAGAAAAAAATAAACAAAAACACTCGTTGCACACTGTGGGCTCACATGCGAAAAAGTGCTTTATTGCACCAAATAAATGTTGTGACGTTTCGAGCAACACTTTCGTATACGTAGAATATGTAGTTCTGACCCTGATTTTCATGTACATAGAGCTGATCTAGAACAACGTTTTCTGCAGAGAAATTATAAAAAAGAATGGGTTACACAAGCTTCTGAACGTTTCCAAAATATCACACAATCTGAGTGTCTTAACACTTATATTTGAGGTTGCCGTAGGGCACTACACAGGGTTAATCAGGCAAGTAGATGGGGAAAATAAGTGTTTGTTACTGTTTATATTAATAAATAATGCTCATTATTTTGCTCGCGCGCTGGTCTTTATTATTTTTGTGGTCCCCCATTTCCTTCTGGGTTCTTATAGTGCTCGCTTTGTATATATTGTACCAATGTGTAGAATAACGGAGGTACACTTTATGACGGCTCTTCAGCCCGATGTCAGTGTTGTTCACCTATGGAGTTATACTCCTTATTTCAACTGTTTTTATTGTATTAGTAGTGGTCCTTGGTGTTAGGGGTTTATATATATATATATATATATATATATATATATATATATATATATTTTTTTTTTCCTTCTTTTTTTTGTACTTAAATATGACCATTGCAAATGTATTATACTTGTCTTTGCATGTCTGTATTATCATCCTTATACACACCTTCAGTTAGGACATTTGACTTTTTGTATTGCCTGGTAGACAATTAATTATGTCTTAACTTTTGATATCTCTGACCACTCAGGTGGCAGTGTTTTGGTCACATGTATAACTATCCACAGCTGTACCCCATGTGATCGTGATTGAATGTTTGCTGGTGTTTGTATAATTATGTGCTCCTCCCAATCTAACTTCAGTCTGAAGAAGAGCAGTGTTGCTCGAAACGCCACAACATTTATTTGGTGCAATAAAGCACTTTTTCGCATGTGAGCCCACAGTGTGCGAGTGTTTTTGTTTATTTTTCTAAGAACTAATTATGCCACATTCCAAAAAAGGTCTAGGAATCAAGATTTTTGGACAGAATCTCTAGGCAAACATTTGGTGTTTTTATTTTTTTTCCAAGCACCCCTTCACAAAACAACTATTGTGTTCATAAGCAAAACCTCTTCTTTCTCCACAAAGGCACGGGACTATAGCGAATGGGCCCATTTAGGAATGTCTGCCCTGTCTCCAGTTGAGGCTCTCCGAAGAGTGTCTCTCTTCAATGGCCCATCTCTTTCAACAAGCCAGAAAGGCCAAACTGAAAGAAGGGCTTACATGCCAAAAACCATTTGATGTACATTGCATGCAGAATCTCAGGACATGGCTGACTGAAGACGGATGAAAACAAACACTAAACCTGTACAGACCTCTATGTAAATGACTTTGCAAACAGTTGTCGCACTTCCTGGGAAAAAAAGGCTCTGAAAGACTCCTAGGTCCGGATCGTGTCCATTCTTTTCACAGGGAAGGTTTCCGTTTGTGGTCTCATTATAGGAGTCATTTTCTTAGCGTGCAAAACAAGGCGGTACGAGAAAAGAAAAAGACGCCACACCCGAGCCAAGGCAGTGCAGTCTTCAATGGAACCACAGTCACCTGTACACACATCCACCTGAGTCAACCGCTGAGCTAACTACATATCTAATTCAAACAATAAACAAGCACAATCTTGTAGGTTTCCGCTGTGCTGATGGCTTGTGCAATTCCTGGCAGATTTCGACCCCATCAGAGATGGGGAAACATCCATGGAGAGGCGCTTGGTGCCTGATATAACCACGGACGGCACCATACCTTATTCCATATGTTATTACACAATGGGAGAGGCATTATATAATATTATAGCAATACAAGACAAAATAAAAAGTTAAAACACAGATTTAAGAGCTTTCTGCCCAACTGCAACGATATGAAATCATGGACATGCACTGAGGGAGCGTGCACTGTCTGGGGTTTATATCCCCTCCCCAATGAACAAGCAGTAGGTCAGTGACGAGGACCCAACCCCTGCTGAAAGTGTGAACCTGCCTAATGTATTTTTGTTGGAGCCCCCGGACCATTATGAAACTTTACTTGACGATTAACTGTCGTTCAAATAGTAGCTTCTGTCGTTGAACACTGTCTGGAACATCACGAATAAAACATTACACTTCTGGTTTGGCTTTTAGGCTTCATAAACTCAAGTTGCCCAGGGCAGATATGACAAATAACTTTTAATTTTATAACTTTAAAAAACATGAATAGTGGACATAGCCGGTGTAGCTATTTCCACTATTTCTGAAAATACATACTTTTTCCAATAAATTACCGTATTTTTCAGACTATAAGGCGCACTTAAAAGCCTTTAATTTTCTCAAAAAACTACAGTGTGCCTTATAGTCCAGTGCGCCTTATATACAGTATGGATCATTCATTGACATTGACATTCCCTTTAGCACAGCTCCATCTGTTGGATGCATAACGCAACGGTAGTGTCTATTATGTGCGCCTTATAGTCCGGTGCGCCTTATATATGAAAACAATTCGAAAATAGACCATTCATTGACAGTGCGCCTTATAGTCCGGTGCGCCTTATAGTCCGGAAAATACGGTATAAACAATAAACGATTGTTTCCAAAATGGAAACAATCATTTACGATTATCTCAAATAATTGCGATTAGATGATGAAGTAATAATTGTGGCAGGCCTAGCCCCGGCCAAACCAGAGGTACCTACTTGCTGTGCCAGTAGGTCAGTTTGTCCCCTCTATGCCACCCAGGCGGCACCCGTCATCAGTGTTCTCACTAGCATTATCTTGTTTGGTGAAACTCTAGGTTTTGTTGGAATGCTTCCTAGTATTGCAGCAGGGAGACATTATAAACTTGCCCGGGAAATCCAGAAGTTGTCGTTTCAAATCATAATTATAATTTTATAAATCATCATCAAAAAGTGGCACACTGTCTCTGAACATTTTATAATTCCCCTGTAGTATCTTCACAACCTCTGCTCCTCAGTTAGATTAGTCAATCGATTGAGTGTCTGGAGAGATGTATTTACAGTCACAGTAAGCAGTTTGTGAGCATCCAGGGCCTTTAACTAAATTGCCTGTGAAGACACGGAGGGAGAGAGATGATGGAGCGCCTTGTCTCTTGCCACTGCAGCTAAATTCAAATCTAATGCCAGAGGTTTTGATCTTGGTTTGGTAATTTGAGGAAATCTAATTGGAGGTAAAGAAAAAGAAAGAAAGAAAGATGTTTGGCATTTGAGTGGAAGACATTAGCGTGCCGCTGGCAATGATAATGCCTCTCTCAGAAGCCTGCCCCTGGTCCGCGAATGCTTCTGATGCAGGGACGTGCAGAGAATGTTAGAGAGGTGGGGGCTGACATTTCTAAAAGGGCCTTTTGGTGAAAATATTGAAAATAGCAGGTTGTCTATTTTCGGTACTTGATACCACACTAAACTAAGCATAAGAAAGGCAATACTGGAGAGGTGGCGTACAGCATTTATTCCAGTACACAGTGAGAGCAATTCTTTTAACACGAAATGTTGCATTCAAGTTCAGGAGAGTTTGGACAAGGCAATTCTCTTGAAGGCTGCCTTCAGGTATGGCATGGAAAGAGGGCATGTCTTTCACCATAGTAAAAACTGGATTCATGGTCTGGAGAGGGCACTTTTTACAGACAGGTAGCAGGGCAGGGGCTCAAGCCCCCTTTGATGTCTATGTGTGCATATGTGTGCATGTGCCTATTCTGATAGTGTAGTGCTGTCAAAGTGTGACATTTTTTCTTAACCCATTATTACATGAGGCCGATTCTTCAAAATATGATTTAGAAGACATTTAATGTCTTCTAAATCAGTAGTTTTCACACTTTCAAGATTTTCCAAGAAATGTGACGCTCTGTGAGCTTGTACATCTTCTATTTTTGAATAGCCAAGAATTAATCTAGAATGATGCTTTCCCGGTCTTAATGGCTTAAATACCAGTAAGACGCCTAAGGGAAAAATGGGGCGAAGTCGCGCAGAGGGCGAGGACGGAATTCACACAGGACGGAATTCATTATTAATATATTTCAGACCAGTTACCCATATATGGAGATCCTTGATACCATATATGGAAATCCATGTATATGGAGATATGGACATATTGGTTGGATCGGCGGTTCTACAAAAAAATGTTGTTTCATACAACTGTACACTGTGCAAGTACAGTAACGGCAGGGGAAGCAGTTAAGAACATAAGCAAATGAGCTATCCATGTGCAAAAGTTGGAGTCTGTAGAACCAACCGTGTGCTGTGAGACCCCAGACATGCTTACTCGGTTACTCGTTATGTGAAAATCTTGTGAGAGTCTATTACGTCTGACAGCATACAATCCATTTTATGCCCATATATGGAGATCCCTGACTGTAGAACCAACCTTGTGTTGTGAGACCCCAGACATGCATCTGTGCGTGTCAGTATCTGTCTCTCAGTCCTTGATTAAGGGATTCTATTAGTGTGGCTGCCCTAACAGGGCATCATCTGGGAATCAGATGTAGAGGTCAGCTCTATATATGAGATCTAGGTGATGATCCAGTTGTCTCCATGTATGGATATCCAGGGTTTGATCTTTGATGAGGTGATGTCACAATGTCAACAAAATGTAGACGTTACAGAAGGACGTACTGAAAAGATGTGTCGGTCGCAAATAATAACTATTTGGAGCACGCATTTCGATAAACAAATTAAGGTACACCCGAAAAATCGGGTGGATGCTACATTTATCATTGATCAATGTAAACCGATATTCTGCGCATGGAGATGGTATTATAATGATAATAATTGAATAGCCCTCTGCTGATTAAGGATAGCCTTGCCATGACAGTTTCTCCTGTACTCCCTCATTGTGCATTGGTAGCTTTGATGCTTAAGACTAACAGGCATGTGCTTGCAATGTTATGGGTTTGAATCTAGCTGGTGACCCTTTTCCACCATTAGATTCTTTTATTTTTTTTTGGAAAAAAAGAAAAAAGGAAAGTGAAATGGGACATTCTACAATCCCACTACATAATCAGAATCGCCCCAAAAAAATGCGTGTGTGTGTTTCCATCTGTAACTCCACGTTCAGCAGTTGTTCAATTGTCTAAAAAACATAATACAAAAATCAATAACGCATGTACCTTGCCCAACATCAACTTTATCACCTTCAGATGTGTCTCTACTTCTCATAATCCCAAAATGTTTAAAATTTTTCCCCACATTTTGGCCTGTAGGCGGCATATTGCGCAATCCATAGTTGGGAGCGAAGTGTCATTATCATCACCAGGTCTCAGGTTACAAGAGGGAAGGGGGGGGGGGGGGGGGGGTCAGATGCACACACACACACACACACACACACACACAGAGAGAGAGAGAGAGAGAGGGGGGGGGGGGATCTAGAACAAGAATCAAAAACATAGATCTAGAACACAGAATTCATAGTTCTAGAACACATAGAATTCATAGATATAGAACACAGAATATGTACAGTACAGTACAGCAAGGTACAGTAGAGTACAGCAAGGTACAGTAGAGTACAGCAAGGTACAGTAGAGTACAGCAAAGTACAGTACAGTAAGGTAAAGTACAGTAGATTACAGTAGAGTACAGTACAATAAGGTACAGTAAGGTACAGTAGAGGATGGATGGATGTGGATGGATGGATGATGGATGGATGTGGATGGATGGATGTGGATGGATGGATGTGGATGGATGGATGTGGATGGATGGATGTATGGATGGATGGATGGATGGATGTGGATGGATGGATGGATGCATGGATGGATGGATGCATGGATGGATGGATGGATGGATGGATGGATGGATGGATGTGGATGGATGGATGCGGATGGATGGATGTGGATGGATGTGGATGGATGGATGGATGGATGGATGCAAGGTACAGTAGAGTACAGCAAGGTACAGTAGAGTACAGCAAAGTACAGTACAGTAAGGTAAAGTACAGTAGATTACAGTAGAGTAAGGTACGGTAAGGTACAGTAGAGGATGGATGGATGGATGTGGATGGATGGATGATGGATGGATGTGGATGGATGGATGTGGATGGATGGATGTGGATGGATGGATGGATGTGGATGGATGGATGTGGATGGATGGATGGATGGATGGATGTGGATGGATGGATGCATGGATGGATGGATGCATGGATGGATGGATGGATGGATGGATGTGGATGGATGTATGTGGATGGATGGATGGATGTGGATGGATGGATGGATGGATGGATGGATGTGGATGGATGGATGGATGGATGTGGATGGATGGATGGATGGATGGATGTGGATGGATGGATGGATTGATGCATGGATTGATGTGGATGGATGGATGGATGGATGGATGGATGGATGTGGATGGATGGATGGATGGATGGATGGATGGATGGATGGATGTGGATGGATGGATGGATGGATGTGGATGGATGGATGCATGGATGGATGGATGGATGCATGGATGGATGGATGGATGGATGTGGATGGATGGATGGATGTGGATGGATGGATGGATGGATGCATGGATGGATGGATGGATGGATGGATGGATGGATGTGGTTGGTTGGATGGATGGATGGATGTGGATGGATGGATGGATTGCCATTTACACTATTTTGCATTTTGGAAAAAACTGCATATTTAATGTTGAGCTATCCTAAATTTGTATTGCTTAGCTGCCCACTGGACTGTATCCATCTCTGGGTACAGGGGACTTTCACATAGGAAAGGGGGCCAGGCCCCCGCAGGGGGCTTTTTTCTAGTCTACATAATGAGTACTTTTACTGTTTGTACCTTAATTTGCTGGTGCCCATGGCAACCCGCCATTTTGCCTACCTTCGATGTCCTGGCAGAAAAAGAAATCTGAGTGAATGTAATCCAAGCATGTCCTGTTTATTTCGCGAAAATTTTTTCTTTCAGTCAGGACCGTTTTTTTATCAATCCTGCGCCACAGCGTTTGTGTGACGGCCGGTAGAAGAGGCCGAGTTTTGAATGTGAAAAGAAAAAAAGGAAAAGATCCGGAGAAAACTGCATGTTTGTGCAGCAGCTTTACAGGGCAGTGAACGAGGCAGACAGCACTTCCTGGTCACGTGATTTCGCGCTGCATTTTGGGAAATGGAGTTTGTTTCATCACCGCGGTAGCCAAGTACAGTAGCTACAGTACAGTATAGTTTACTGTACAACGCGTCAAACGCGTCGATGGGCACACGTAAACATCAAAGAGATTGGCGCGTTGACACCACATGGGCATCCGATGAGTTAAGTACATTTTGATTTTTGATACCAATATGTTTACTAGTAAATTTGTAATTCCGGACTTTTCTTGTAACAGAGTATTTCTACATTGCAGCATTGATACTTTTACTTGAGTAAAAAAAAACGTTGCACTTTTCCCAGCACTGCTCTCTTCCCATCGACATAGCAGTAATCGCTGCTTCGAGAACATAACGAGGAAAATGGGATTTAAAAAAACTAAAAACAAACTTTCTATCTTTCTGGTGCTCTTAAACAAACACATAGGGAAAAGCGGGCATTTGTTCAAAGGGTCTGCTGCCTCTTTCGGGGCCACGTCTCTGTTCCTCCTGAAATAAAAATGGTGTTATGGGCCTCTTACCCAAGCCTGCACTCTAACCCCCATCGCCGCTGCAGAGGAACAAGCAGCACTTCTGTCTCTCAACACCATTACAGGTCCCACGAGCCTAAATAAAACATCATGGAATCCCAAATGGCTGGACTGTATCTTAAATGGTTAGGGCGGCAGCAGCAGAAGCAGCAGCAGCCCTCTTTCCCGAGTCTCAAAAATGGTCATAAAATCTCTGTGCGCTCTGTTCGAATTACTTTGTTAAGCTGTGCAAATATTGCACAAGAAATTACTTAAAAGGGGCAAGCTGGTCGGTATACAGTATAAGCAAAAACTGAATTTAGCCCTGTATTTTCCACACTGTTGTGCATCGTTCCTCTGCCTTTATGAGGGGGGTTTTACGTCTCACAAACCCGTGCTCTATTCTCAAACTCCTCGAATGCTGCATAAAGTCTCCCTTCACCTTGACTTTACTTCCCTGCACGTTTTCATTTCTCCCCTAATGTAGAGGGGTTGCTCTCTCTTTAAACCCATCTAATGCGTTTATTCCTTTTCATCTATTCAGTGTCACAAAGCAGAACCTGTTGATGTTTTGTAAAGCTTCCAATGACGCACTGTATGCTTGCTCTGCACCTCTCTCTCTCTCTCAGACATGCAGTAATGCTATTTGAACAGCTGTGTCTGCACTCTGCATGTTTATTAGTGCCATTGTGATGCCGCAAACCCCTGTCATTTTTACCCTTTCTCTCCATTCTCCGATCACTATGGGAAACTATAGAGGAATTCAACTTTCTAACCTTAACAGTCCGTGTGTGTCTATGTGTAAGTGTGTGTGTGTGTGTGAGAAAGAAGGCTGCTGCCCACACTGCTCTCCCTCTCGATGTGGTCAGCTGTTAGCATGATGTACAGACTAATCAACTTTCCTTAGGAAAGTCTCGTCTTATCCTTCATTTAGTAAAGTCTTGTCTTGTCTACATTTCTTAAGAAAGTCCCAGTGCATTATCACAGCACGTTCATGTCATTAGTGTGACACCAATGATTCAGTCAGATCAGCTTTAAAAGCCACTAAAAACTGTGACGGAATCAAGCACGTTTGATTCATTCACCAGTCCTCGAGGCACTTTTGTCTGTGACAGTCAGCAGCTAATCTCAATTTTCGCTGAAGAACCGCCCACCCATAATTGTCTCAACAAATGTGTTCTGCTTCTCTTTTTCTTGCTCAGTACAGACGAGGACACACACTGCACTGTGTTATATATGAGTGTTATATTGGAAAAGTAGTTTACTTTTGTGGTGTTCCTCGAATTATTCCAATGTGCTACACAATGATTGGCTACCATAATGAGGACTCTCACGGCTCAATAGATGTTGGAACCGCAGTGAAACATCCTGAGGGAATCCTGAAATTAGTCCGCCCCGGAGATTTTTAGTTACTTACCTAGACGTCCTTGCCTGGTTCTAGACCATAGACCCCGCCCACTCTCAGAGTGGACTGTTTCTCTGGTCTGGAGCTGAGTACATGAATCGGCAGTTTAGCAGCCAAAAACTGCGGCTGATCCAATGAGCGCAGGGGGTGGGGTTGGGTTTAACGAATATCCAATCCGCGCAGCAGTTGAAACGATTCAAACAAAGTTTACACACCACCAGGCAGGCTGAGGCAGGCACATACACACGCTGATTTCACCAAGCTGTTAATGTTGATTACATGTTTCTGGTCGCAGTTCTGTGTGGAAGCAGTCACTGGCACAGAAGAGACACAGAGACACACACACACACACACACACACACACACACACACACACACACACACACACCGCGACTGTGCGTCGCGATCACCGTGCGTCGTGATCACTCGCGCGCGTGCACGCTCGCAAAAAAGTCCCTCCCCCGTGAATTGCTCAGAATAGGGCACAGTTTTCAGACTAAAGCATGAGCTGAGTCTGAAATCAGGCTATAGACATCCTTTATGACAGAAAGAGCAGTGAGATTCAGATAGTGCTCTCTGACAGCAAGTTGTAAAATGCACACCTGGCATTAAGACATCAGTGCAAACTTCAGTGTCATTTGAAAACCTTTACAGTACATGTTGCGGCCTGGTAGGGATGACACAGTTTGCATGCACATGACACGCACAGGCTCACTCACACAACTCACCTAGCGTTCTGGACATCACTGGCAGGGCTGAACTCAGCACCAGGATTGATACACAGCAACCAATGATCTATGGATCAGAAAGGACAGGATAAAAAAAAGAGGAGAAAATTTAAATTTCCGTCTAGTTTTAGCAGTGATGCGCTCGCGGGCGTGCGCACGCACGCGCACACACACACACACACACACACACACACACACACACACACACACACACACACACACACACACACACACACACACACACACACACACACACACACACACACACACACACACACACACACACACACACACAGCACTTGAGGTTAAATAGGTTCCACATATTGTACAATTAGTACCTCTGAAGTTGCTCATTACCAGGTTTGGCTCTTTGTGCGTTCAAGTCCTTTCACGGAGGCGTCATGGCTACTTAACAAGCCTCTCCGTGCTCTAACTCATTACCAAGTGAATTGATGCCACCAAGGGCCAAACAGAGCACACATCCTTCACCCCCCCCCCCCCCCCCCCCCACCCCTCCAATCCCATCCCATTCCACAAAAAACCCTGTTCTCTCTGATGTACAAGAAAGGAGCTTGCACTGTGTCCCTGTTTACGCAACCACACAAACAAATATTGGATGGATGGACTAAAGCCATTGAGGGGGGACTAAGGAGCGAGGTTGGACTATAGTAGAAAGAGAGGGAGGAACAGAGACAGACAGACTGAGAGACAGACAGGTAAATGGAGAAAGAGGGACAGAAGAAGAAAGATCTCTGGACTACAGGGCAGGGAAGAGAACAAGGCCTAAATACATCAGCACTTTGTGACCTCCCCGACCCCATGCTTGCCGTTGTCATGGTGGTGTCATCCTTCCTGGGGGTGAGGCTCTCGAAGACCCGCAGACTGTAGAAGCCGACGACCGAGGACACCATCAGGTAGCTGTCCGGCAAACCAGTCAAGGACAACCTCCACTGGGAGGGAAAACAGATGAATTTAAAATGTTTTTTTTCCCCCCTGTTTTTGTTTCAAGTTTGCACCTTTTCACTCGACGATAATAGGTGATGAAACAGCCAAGAAGGCGTCTTCCGGGAGATTGTCTGGCTGAGCTATGTGCTGAGTAAACAAGACTGGCCTGAGAATGTCGCTCTTGGCTGTGGAGCATGAGACCCCAGCAGGCCACGGACAAAGCTGGAGGTGGGGGATGGAGGGGGGTACAGGGAGGTGAAGACAGTGCGATGGGTGTCACTGAAAGGATACAACATGAGAAGGATCTCCAGGGCCGCCTGAGCCACGCCAAATGTGGACAACGAGATGTTCCCGAGACCTCGATCCTGCAAGACAGAAAGACAAGACGGACACATAAACATATCACACAAGTAAATAAAGGAAAAGGGGATAAACGACATCAGCGCGGGCTATTCTGCGCACGCACACATGCTATTACAGAACTCCTGCAAAGTAAGGAGTCGCTGCATGAAGAATTTCCCCACTTCAGACAGACAGAATCAAATTGGCAAAGTAATGAATGGAACGAGATGAAAGAGGCCCTTTTCAAATCACTGTCGATCATACACTATGTGAACAGGTGTTCAAACAAAAACGGCACATTGCTTACGGTAAGGAGAGTGTACAGACGGAGAGCGTGCCAACAACATAAAAACAACGACACAAATACTCCGGCAAACATGCCAGGCGTTTCCCCTCGCCGTTTTTTAGACATACATCTACATACAAAAACCACAGAGGCTGGGCATCTGTGCTGTCAAATGATAAATATTTGCTTTTGTCAAACTTGGCATTGGCGGGGAGTCGTTTTAAGAATAGGGCGTACTGTTATCAAATGGATCAGCGCTGGAGTGAACCTTGACAAACAATAGTTTCTGCAGCGGTCCACCTGCATCACTGCATTACATATCGTTGCCGTCGGGCCGAAAACCTCTTATCTCCACATTCAAAATGAGTGTTTTTATAATTTATGATACTGGATCAAACTACATCACACAAAAGCACCAAAAGTAGCAGATCCATAAGCTTGAAACGTGGCACGGAGCATCACGTTTTGAGCTTGTAGATCTGCTACTTTATTTGAATCCTGAAAAGTAACAGTTTTGGACATGTGAGGTTTCCACCCGACGGAGGCGATATCTATACAGCGGCTGACCATTTTCCACCGTGCACATATTGTACATGTCAGCAGATCGCTGCTTTACAATATATACTGTATATATATATATATATATTTATATATATATACTTAAGACGCCAAGAAAAAGTATGAAGGGAGAGAGAGAGAGAGAGAGAGAGAGAGAGAGAGAGAGAGAGAGAGAGAGAGAGAGGGAGGAGGAAAAAAAAGCAGGCTGGCAGGTTGTTTCACGCCTTTTTATGCAACTGTCATCTGTGGGAGCTTACTGCAGAGCCTTGGTGCAGAGCCCATCTCTTTCTCTCTCCCTCTCTCTCTCTGGGAATTAGCAGACACCATCTGATGTCATTTTATAATGGAGGGAGGGTGAAAGAAAAGGAAGGGGCACCCAACAACACAGCCACAGTGTGAATTTAACCCAGTGGGTAAAATTGGTACACTTGTATGCACTGTCAGGGGTGTCACACCAAATTCTGGGCCCTGGGAACAAGGATTCACTGCGGGCTCCCCATGCATGTTCTTCATAGGGGAGGGGGTTTAACCAATTTAGACTGGGAAGTGAACGCATTATTACGCATTATTTTGTGCTTTAACTATTGAAAAATAGCAGATATACAAGCTCACAGCACGGCACCGAGTGCTGTGCCGCGAGCTTGTAGATCTGCTATTTTTGAAAAATCGAAGTATTTGGCTACGGACTCCCATCTCAAAATATTTTGTTCCAGGGACCCCCCAGAATTTTTTTTTAGTTACAAATGTTTGCTTAAAAAAATACTTTATATTCAAAAAGTTGCAAAAATGTTCACGACTTTTCAAAAATAGCAGATCTACGAGCTTGTATATCTGCTATTTTTCAATAGCTAAAGCAAATAATTAAGGCCCCTCCACCTCCACTTGGGCCCTAGTAACTCAGTCCCACTTCCCCCCCCCTTGTGACGCCCCTGGTGTCACAGTTAAATGAACGAACACTAAGGATTTTCCTGTGGATGTATATACAGTATGTGTGGATGTATATACAGTATGTGTGGATGTATATACAGTATGTGTGCGTGCAGGATAGCTACCTTTCACATTACACCTCCTTTCAACTCTGTCCTTTTCATACTTGCGACAGGCGAGGCAGAGATGGATATATGTGGGTACATGTGTTTTTTGGGATAGGTTTGTGTGTGTGTGTGTGTGTGTGTGTGTGTGTGTGTGTGTGAGCGCGCGCTTGAGTACTTGTAGGTTTGTCACTACAAGCTGCCATAGCCCAGACAGCAGACGCATGGTTGGATTTGTTCCTTCTAGGATTAGCGCCTCGCAACACCTGTGTGCAGGTGAGGTCGTCAGCTGCCACATTATGCACACACACACACACACACACACACACACACACACACACACACACACACACACACACACACACACACACACACACACACACACACACACACACACACACACACACACACACACACACACACACACACACACACACACACACACACACACACACGGCCCGACCAGTCTCTTTCAGGTGCGCCAAGTCCGTCGCCACACTTTGATGTCAGTGGGGAATAGTTCTTAATGACAGATAATAACCTCCCAAAATAATCACGGATTAGACGGGGGCGTTCAACTCTTTATCATCATCATTATTCCCAGGAAAGAGGTGCTAACTGACAGGGAACAAAGTGTCATCGGCCAAAAGTTCAGAGGTTGTGAGCCAAGAGTGTGTGTGTGTGTGTGTGTGCCTGCGGTAAAGTTTGTACGTACAATTACGCTAGTGTGTGATTGTGAACATGCTAGTGCCAACCGCATCATCCAATTGACCCGTTTATGTAATTACAGTGCGGTGGCTTCTTCCACACACAGAGGAGAGGGCCGGCAGTTACCGCTTTATTGGTCCGTCTTAAGAGTGGCTGCTCATCAAGCTGTAAAATGCTGTGTCCTTTGACGGAGACACCTCCACAACTCATCATCCCCCCTATCCCTTGTCTCCACATGCTCCTGCTCCTCCTCCTCCCTTTTGCTCTTCATCTCCCCACCAGGGAGGTGCAGAGAATGTTAGAGAGGCAGGGGCTGAAATTTCTAAAAGGGCCTTTTGGTGAAAATATCGAAAATATTTTTGGTGCTTGATACCACACTGGACTAAGCATATAATCAAGTCAATACTGGAGATGTAGCGTACAGCATGGATTTCTACACAAGGAGGGCAATTATTGTGGGCTCGCCAGAAAGGCGAGAACACTATGTTATCTTCATTATTGCCAGACCCATGAAATGGGTAGGCCTACATAAGCAAATGTCGGTCTGTCCGGGTTTTCTATATAAAGGGTATATATGATGATGACATGATGATGACATGCCTACAAAAGGCATGATGTCATAAATGATGATGACAGACAGGGGGTTGGCAGAACCGGGGTTCTGCCAACCCCGGTTCTATAAAGCCTATAAAGGGACAGACAGCCTATAAATGTACCATTAAATTTATAGGCCCAGAGGGTTGGCAGAACCGGGGTCTGGCACAACCAGGTTGACCTGGTCTAGTTGCCAGACCCATGAAATGGGTAGGCCTACATAAGCAAATGTCGGTCTGTCCGGTTTTTCTCCATAGATGGTCATGATGATGACATGATGATGACATGAGGGAGGGATAGACCGACAGACAAAGCCTTCATGTCATCACTATGACATGAGGGAGGGACAGACCGACAGACAAAGCAAAAGGCTTTGTCTGTCGGTCTGTCCCTCCCTCTTTTCTCCATATTTGGTCACAATGATGTCACAAATGATGATGACATGAGGGAGGGACAGACAGCCTATAAAGGGACAGACAGCCTATAAATGTACCATTAGATTTATAGGCCCAGAGGGTTGGCAGAACCGGGGTCTGGCACAACCAGGTTGACCTGGTCTAGTTTATTTACCAAGTTCCGCCACAACAGTACAAAGGCAGGGCCCTTAGCCAATGAGGTGCAATTGAGGTGCGGAAATGACAGTTAGCACGCTGCAGAATGTAGTCACGAGCGAGCCCACACTGTTTCGTAGGAAAAGTATTTCTAGTTTCAACATAAGATGCTGCATTCAAGTTCAGGAGAATTTGGACAAGGCGATTCTCTTGAACACTGCCTTTAGGTATTGCAGCATTTGCATTTCTTTCACCGTGGTAAAAACTGCATTCATGGTCTGGAGAGGGCACTTTTTACAGAGGAATAAAAGGGCAGGGGCTCAAGCCCCTTTTGATGTCTACGTGTGCACGTGCCCGCTCCCCACCTCCTCCATCTCTGTAGGAGCTGACTGGGGGGTGGGGGGCTTCTTACGCAGTATGCTAAGGGACTCTGTGTGTGTGTGTGTGTGTGTGTGTGTGTGTGTGTGTGTGTGTGTGTGTGTGTGTGTGAAGGATGCTAAGCACAGAGGGAGGGATAGACAAACATTGACAGGGCACTTCCATTGTGCTGCCCTCCTCCCTCCCCTCCAGTGCCTCCCCCTGCCAACATCACCATATCTGGGCCTCATTTGACTTTCCCACAGTCTGGACTTTCTGTTCTCTCCCTGCCAGCAGCAGCACCTAGAGCAGGGGTCTACAACAGGGGGTACTCTGAGTTACTACAGGGGGGTTCCTTCAAATCTTCCAATCTTTTGAGCGGTGGTCACACCGTCTCCATAGCGTGGCCGTGTGTGTATCCGTCCGTCTATGTATGTGGGATTGTGGGTGGGTCCGTATGTAGCCTAAGTACCCCTGGTGACCAGAGAGGTGCTGTTGAGTCTAGTCTGCCCTGAGCATCAACTGCAATACCAGTGGTGGCCTGAGTGACATGGATGGATGGATGGCTCTCTCTCTCACACGCAAGCAAGCAAGCAAGCACCCCCCCCCCCCCCCATATATATATATATATATATATTTTATTATTATTATTTTTTTTTTCATATTCTTTTAATATTTTTTATTATAATTATTATTATTATTATATATTTGTTTTGCTGTTGCGCAGCCTCCACGACCACCGCTCAGTTCACACGGGTGTGATTTTTTTTTATATTAACAACTTGAACCCTAGCGTCCATATTCTGCGAACTGTGGCCGAAAATAGCAGATCTACAAGTTAAGTTCACAACACGTCAACGCCTCGCAGTGAGCTTGTAGATCGGCTATTTTCGGCAAAGAGGTACTTGAACCCTAGCGTCCATATTCTGAGAACTGTGGCCGAAAATAGCAGATCTACAAGTTCACAACACGTCAACGCCTCGCAGTGAGCTTGTAGATCGGCTATTTTCGGCAAAGAGGTTTGGTCTCAACTAAGGGGTCCTGGGCCTGAAAACGTTGAAGACCCCTGACCTAGAGCCCACAACCCCCTCCTCACCCCCTGACTCTTAACCTCATTTTCATCTCCTGCGTGTGCGTCCTCCTCGCTCCCTCAGACTTGCCCTTCACTCTCACTAGACTCTCGCCTTCGACGCGCACGGATGCTAGTAAGTACGCTAGTGCATTGGCTCTCAAAGTGGGGTCTGGGGAACCCCAGGGGTCCTTGAGCGAGTTCCAGGGGGTCCCCAGCTAAATGATTGTTAGGAACCAAATGGACCCTTATTGGGTATGTAATTCAGAGAGTGAAATAGAATATAAATTGAGGTCTCAAAGATAGAAATGTATCATTAAGGGGGTCTTTATACCAGGACGATTGGAAACGCTGCCGGTCTCGTTTTGGGTTTATTACCCAAAAAACGTCGCATTTACACCTGGTTGTTGGTTCGTTTTTCTGTGTTTATACGACAAGTTGACAACGCATGAATTCAAGCAAAATGTGTCATGTTCCCAGCCTACATAGGCCTATACTGTGTATTTACCCTTCAACTATAAAATATATATTGTTTTTAATGAGACATGCTTTGTAATTAGGCTATGCTCCCAAATCCATATTATTATCTTCTGTTCGCATATTCAATGAGTCCCGCAAAAGGAGGTTTTTAGCGAGGTGAAGTGAAACACCAACAAAAGTCACCTGGAAGATGAAGTTCGGAACATTTATAGCCTATGGAGCATATTTCTGGACATTATCTATCTACGGGGATGGGCTATATAAAGTGAGTTCTGTCTTCTATCTGCAACACAGAAGTAGACCTATAACGCAACATGCTGCGAGGCAGCGAACGCAGTAGCCTACAGAGGCACATATGGGTATGGTAGTCTACCATACCTTGATTACAAGGGGAAATAATAAAATGTACTTCTTAAAATAAATTCATCATGCCTGTTGCTAAGTATTGGCAACATGACTGGTGTATTGCATGCATGCCTTCACACGTGCAAGACAACAGCCATGTTGCCATACCTTTGCATTTGCAGAACTGACGCTGCTGGCGGCCAGCAGCGCCGGAGGAGGAGGAGGAGGAATTTCTTTCTTTTTTTTGTGACATTATGAGCGAGTGGCCTATTCGTGGACTCTGACTGGACAGTAAAAGTTAGGAGCGATAGGAGGACGTTTTTTTTGTGATATGAGCAGTTTCTTTTATCTGTCTGTCTGTCTGTCTGTCTGTCAGCATATTCATTACTCGTGTGAGTAGCCTAATTGCAAAGCATCTGGATAAGTCACAATAATTACCTTGAGTGCGCTGCATCTGTGACGTGGGATGTAGTCCACATTTTGAAGAATTAATCCAGTTTTTAGGTAAAAACAAGGGGAATGCATTATTGCCTGGAATACCATAAATGTTACATGATAAAGTGTACAGTTTACAGCTCCTCGCTGTCAATCAGAACAGCGCACGGCTGCACTGCAAGTGGATGGATCTGCACATGAAGGCAGAGAGGGACGCACAACTATGGGCTTTAATAATCATTAAATGGTCGGTCTCTTGGAAACTCGGAAATAAATGGATTTAATAATTAGTTGGCTGAGAATGGAATACTGGTTTAAAGTAACTTTGATGAGAGGAGAGCTGTTGGTAGCCTAGTGGGCTTGCGACTCCTGTCAAACGAGCTGTATAGTAGCCAGCTGCGCTAAATACTAAATTGATCGGACCTACATAATCTTTACGTCTTTTGCTGGCAGTTGTAATTGATTGGTTTGGAGAAGGATTCCAATTGTAGGCTATAAACATTTTTAAAAGGCTTTCATATAGGCTAGCCTACTCCTGATATTTTCCAAATGAGGTTTGGGCTAATAGATCACTATGTGTTCAGTTTTGGCTATTTTCTGGGTTTTAATTAGGCCTACAACAACACAAATAATAATAATACATTTTCGGTTAGTATGACAGACTGACACTGTATGCAGCAGGGGAGGGGGAGCAGGGGGCTATGACATCATCGCACTCTCCCTCGCCGCCGATTTCCTATATTACACCGGTGCGAAACCAATGCGAAACCGCAGAAATGCACTTTCAGAGCCGAATTCCGAAAAGTATCGGTTAGGGTCATGAAACCGCGTCTCCGTGTGTCAAAATGGCCGAATCAATAGTAAAAACTATCGTCTACAAAAAAATCGACCTCATGTAATGACCCCCTAAATGGGGGTGCGTAGACTAATGCATGTCAAACTGGGGGGGGGGGGGGGGGGGGGGTCCTCGAAATTATAATGGTTGAGAATATTCTCCATTGGGGGTCCCTGGCATACCTTTTCAAATGGGGGTCTGCAGGCTAATAAATGTCAATTTGGGTGTCCTTGACATGAAAAAGTTTAAGAACCACTGCAGTAGTGTGAGGAAGTGTAAAAAGGGAGGGCACTATAAGGGCATTTGCAGGGGTGGGGGTAGACCAGCAGGGGTGTCGCACCAAATTCTGGGCCCTGGGTACAAGGATTCACTGCGGGCCCCCCATGAATGTTCTTCATAGGGGAAGGAGGGGGTTTAACACATTTAGACCATTATTTTGTGCTTTAACTACATAGGTTTTTTTGAAAAACCTATGTTTCTATGTCAGCAGTGCTCAAACCTTTTCATGTGAAGGACCCCCAAAATGATATGTATTTGACCAAGGACCCCCATCTCAAAATATTTCGTTCCAGGGACCACCCCAGAAGCAAAATTTGAGTTACAAAAGTTTGAGTTACAAAAATACATATATGAGTTAAAAAATACATATATTCAAAGTAGGGTTGGGATGCGATTAAAAAAATGAATCGAATTAATTACAGGCTTTGTAATTAATTAATCGCAATTAATCGCATTTTAATCGCATATTAATATTTGACCAGAGAATCTTTTTTTTCAAGTAAAACATATTTTGTTGTACGAGTGAATCAACGAGTGAGTTTTTTAAATCTAAATTTCTTATCCACTGGGCCAAGCAAAGCGCTCTGATCGGCTACTTCTCCCTTTGCGTTTGTTGTCTCTTCTTGGTTGGTGCATTGCTATGATCGCTATGCCCGAAACTGAAGGTTCTGTGGTGCAAAAACTAAGTGCGATTAAAATGCGTTATTTTTTTTAATCACGTTAATTTTCTGTAATTAATTAATCGCAATTAATCAGTTAAAGTCCCAGCCCTAATTCAAAGATTTGCACACATTTTCACGACTTTTCAAAAATAGCAGATCTACAAGCTCGCAACGCGGCACTCGGTGCTGCGCTGTTGTGAGCTTGTATATCTGCTATTTCTAAATAGCTAAAGTATAAAATAATGAAAGCCCCCTCCCTCCACCTTGGGCCCTAGTAACTCAGTCCCACTTCTCCCCCCCCTTGTGACGCCCCTGTAGACCGGTGAGATGGATATCATATATGGGTATTGATCGTGTCTGAGGATGAGACGCTACACACACCCCACCCCCGCCGCGGCGTGAGATCAGAGGAGTGGCACGGGTCCAGCTCATCAAACAGCGCAGGAGCGTTTAGCGGGCCCGCGCTGTCAGGGGAGGACAGCCCCGAGCCAAATGACAAGTGTAATTTGGGGGATTTTCTTGCGACGCGTCATGCCAAAGAAAATATCTCTCACACACTCTCTCTGTTTCTCTCCTCCGATAAAATAATTGGAATGTCGAGGAGGGCAACTCGGTCGAGGAGCTGCGAAATAAAGGGAGGGGAAATAGGATACATTATGTTGCCCTTTCACGGAGAAAAGAATGCAACCGCAAAAACACGCACGTACGCACACACAGACACACACAGACACGCACACGCACACACACACACACACACACACACACACACACACACACACACACACACACACCTCTGTCACTGCAGACGAGATTAGATAAGCGGGCTTAAAAACACATTGCATGTAAAGGTAAGGAGATGAGAGTCATCCACCTGGCTTGGACCCCCCTTTTCACCTGCCGTGGGGTCTCGGCCTCAACAGCAGGGGAGAGAAAAAGGGCATGCGAAAAAGCCGCTTTCCTAACTCAACTCCACCGTGGACCACCGTAGCTCTCGCTCATTTAATCTGCGTGCTGCTGTGAAATGACTTCCAATGAGCTTCCCCTAAACACAAGACTGATTAACATCTGGGGCCGGCCGAGCCTTTCCCTTCAACGACGTGCACCTGAGCATATCCGGAATGTGATTTATGTCTCCGCCGGGGGAGCATAGCGGCTCTGATAGGGAGGTAGGCCGGGGGGGGGGGGGGGGGGGGTGTTAAAGGGTGTTAGTGAGTCTGTAAATCTGCAGGCGTGTGTGTGTGTGTGTGTGTGTGTGTGTGTGTATACCTGTGTGAGTATGCACTTTTACACTAGCTGTATACATGTCCCTATGCCTAACAGGAACAAACTTTACAGTATACTTCCAAGATCATCGGACTTCCCGCACCCACACTTTCTGATATGAACAATAAAGCCATCACACACTTTCTGATATGAATAACAAGGCCATCACGCGCTTAGCACTTTCAATGACACTGATCATTCCCTGTATCGCTACTTAAACCTCATGCCATCTGGGCAAAGATACAGAACACTGAGGAGGGAAAAGCTTCGTTTTAGCAGGTGTTTTGTCCCCTTAGCCAATTGCAGCATTAAACAAACTGCCCCCCGTTTTCTGTGTACGGTGGGGGACCTCATGTATTGTCTTGGTGATACGTTGCTTTGTGCTATGTATTGCTTTCGAAAAGACTTATGAAGACAAATATCCCTTTGGGGACAATAAACATTATTATTATTACTGCTCCTACAGATTTTGCCCTAAAATCACACAAATCGCTACACAGTATATCTACACTCATGTCATCTACATGGATCTGTCCCATATAGCGCCACCTTCAGGCCGATTTTTTAAAACACATTGTTGGACACTACTCCTACAGATTTTGCCCTAAAATCACGCAAATCGATACACAGTATGTCTACACTCATGTCATCAACATGGATCTGTCCCATATAGCGCCACCATCAGGCCGATTTTTTCAAACACATTTTTGGACACTGCTCCTACACATTTTGGCCTAAAATCACGCTGCGACCTGACGGTCGCTTATCTCCCGATTAGGGAGTCTTACTGGTTATTATTATGTGTGTGTGTGTGTGTGTGCGTGTGCATGTGTGTCTGTGCGTGTGTGTGTGTACACAATGCAGTAGACTCACTGTGGATCCCTTTGGCATGGCGGTCTCATCCACTAGAAGGTAGAGAATATTCAATGCCACCATCAGAACGGAGATTGTCTGCAGCAGAGACAGAGGGAAGAAGTTGCTTAACAAATGGTGGAGTTAATAAAACTCACAAAAACATCACATAAAAAAATGTTGTGGTTCCAAGAATCACAATTAAGTAGCATCGCGGGAGCCCCCTGCCGAGCCACAGCGCGCATGGCAGCGGCGGAAAACAAAGCCTCCTCCTCGACAGTAAACTGTCATTTAGGTGCTCACAAGCTCATAACCCAAACAATGGTCTCACAACCCAAACAATGCGGTGGGGCTGTTTTGATGCACGTGCCGCACATTTCCGATGCACGTGCCCTTTCGGCACCGCAAACAATAATGTGATCACATGGGATTTCCACACTATAATCTATCCAAAATCACAGCATCTGCAAAGGCGGCTATTAGGGCCTTTTCCTCAAACAGCCATTAAAATTTTAAAGTACATCCCCACCCAGAGGCTTGGCATGCAGCGTGAGACCCGAGTGCGGAGGTGCAACACGTGCGAGTCTCCGTGGGCACCAGCCAGGCTGCGTACGCCATGAGTAAACAGTGCAGCGTCTAATGATAGGTCAGCGGCAAACTACCCACCGTTCCTGAGAGCAGTATCAGCATCACTATGGGATACAGCAGGTTCTTCTCCCAGCCTGATGCTTTCTTTCTCCTCTCTAGAGGGGGAGGACGAGAGGGAGAGGCAAGGTTATTAGATAACGGAAACTAACCAAAACTAAAATTAATATAAATAAATGAATGCCCTTCATTTTCGTTTTTCTTGTTGATTTTCCAACAGTAACTGGATATACATTTTATAATGGCATCTTGTTGAGTTTTTATTACACTATAGAGAGTATGTGCATGCATGAAGTGAATGGCAAATCGAGTGGCAAAGTGAGTTCAATGTCATTTAATGCAATCAGATAGGACTTTTCTGTTTGGGCTGTCAAGGCCAGAAAGTAGCTTTTTGCCACTCAGTACCCACATAATTTCCAGGTATGATGATGTCTTGCGCATACCCTCTATACTTACTCTGACCTTTTTGGATCCTGAAGCTGAGAAATAACCCAAAGTATGAAAAAAAGGAAACTAAAAAAAAAAAAAAAACTAGCAAACCGCCTCTAAAAACAAATTAAAACAAACTGAATTAGAAAAAAAAGAAACAAACTAAAATGAAACAATAATACAAAGGAGACAGGCAGATGGAACACATACTGTATAGACAACTCCTCCAGTCAATACAAATACGGATCCAATTCCCCACATTTAAATCATGAGCTGATCTCCGGCCTAAACATCATTTTCCTTACATAGGTTAATTAATATACTGATGAAAGGTGACTACTGAAACCTCAGGCACCTGGGGCTTTGTTTACAGTTTGTACAACTTGGTTTGGTAAAACACATCGTGAGTGTGTGCACTGAACACAATCTCCCCTCTCATCGGCCCCTGCAGGTAATATCTAGTGCACAGCTCTTCATAAGTTACAGCCTTCCTCTTTAATTAGCCATCCTTATCGCAAGCCTTAGTTAGTGGAAACAATAATAGCACCCTACATAAAAGGAAGTGCAAAGAAATTAATATTGTGATTTATATTCGCACACCTGAGATATTGCCACCGATGTACCTCTGTGTTCTCAAGTCAAAAGAAAGGGGAAACTGTCAAGCTGTATCTACAGTATACATCTTGATTGTTCTAACCTGATAACCAGTCTTATTTCGGTAGCACGTCATCTGTTTGCAGGCAAGGCACACGTACACCCTCACCCGTGGGTGGCTCTATAATTGTGGTGTAACGGACCCCAGTAACTGCATCAATGCATCGCTTTTAATTTCAACAAGTATATCGATATGTAAACAGCAACATATGTTATCGTTTGACTTTGTATCGTATTGTTTTGCATTGCAAATAATCGATTGTATCGATATTAAGTACTTGTGTGTTGTATTTAACAATTTTAAGAAAAAAGAGAAAGAGTGGTTTAAAGGAGTAGTTCACCCCCAAAATGATTTTTTTTCTATTGATTAGTCATGCCATGGAGAGTAGAGTTCAATAATATTTTTTGGTTTTTGTCACATTCCTAAGACAAAAAATTGATTAGAGTAAATTTACCCCCATTCTTGTTATCACATTTTCGTCTTAGGAATGCGACAAAAAACAAAAAATATTATTGAACTCTACTCTCCATGACATGACTAATCAATAGAAAAAAAGTCATTTTGGGGGTGAACTACTACTTTAATTACTTTTCCATTCCATATCGCTACACTTGGTGGTCTATCGATAATTGTGTGTATTCTCTGTGTTCATGCCGGTTTTGTTGCGGTTTGTCATGTGTGTTCAAATACAATGTCCATGTATTTGCCAGAGAATCAATATTAAATGTTTCCCTTAAAAAACTTGCATTATCCATGCTAAATGTATTAGCTTAAGTTACTTTATCGATTTTAAATCACTGAATCGTATTGCCATGAATTAACCAATATCGTCCATGTATCGTATCATCAACCTTTATCATGATGCGTATCGTATCGCTGTTAAAATGTATCGTTACACCTCTACTCTTTAATATCTTATTTTAAGGACACGTCTATAGTCAGACGCTGACGCACATTTGACTCGACTCAATACCATGCACCCACTCGCATCTCAGCGCACAGCCCTCCCTGCCTCCTAGAGAAGTTTGCCAAGTGCACTTCATATGCACTGCCCTGCTAAATTAATGACATCACTAAAAGGCTGGCCACAATATAAAGTTTGCATCCTGTCCAATATCGTAAGTGCCTTTGTGCCCCGCAACCCCCCCTGCTCCCCAAAAGACTCACGCACGCTGCGCCACATTTATAATATCCCAAACTGGATGGAAAAGAATAATTATCAGGCAGTTTTGGTCCTGGTCCAAATTAAGAACTTAAGACCGTAAGGGAGAAAGGGCCTGCCCGACAGCAATATGTAAAAAGCAAAGCTTCTTGGCATATGTTTTGGTGGTTATTTAAGGTCCTATGAGAAAATATATTGGGCCGCTCACAGAGTACAAATACTTACCCAATTTATTTCTCTGATTTCTGACACTGTCCAGCTCCTTGTTGAGCTGGTGAACGGAGGAGCCTCTGCGACTGTAAATGTGCAGGGATGAACCTGTGGACATAAATCATTGTATTGTCTTAACCGGTGTTTATACTTTCAGTGACATGATCAGTTGTTATCTTAACACTTATCATACTCAAGCACCACTTATTCACTTAAACATCTGCCAAGCATCTGCCAGAATATCCAAAGAAACGTGTTGATTCAGTTGTGAAAACGTCAAAACAGGATCATGAGGGCAAAATATACCATGGTCAGTCTATGTACCACCCGGTGTGGCCTGTCGTTCAGTTAAAATGTACCGTATACATATTATCTTTCTCATGTTGATGCCTTCTTGGTTTTGTTTTTGTCCCTGGAAAAGTGCGAGGCAGTGCCTTAATGGTACAATTAAGAGGACATCAACTTGTCATGGTAATTGCCTAACCTCAACAGATGGCACTTGACACAACTAATGTGTCTCTCATCCGATTGTATGCCGTTTTGACCTCTTTTTCTTTATTAAGAAATACCGCCAAAACAGGTAATCCTGTTCAGAACACAACAATGTGATCTCAAACATGCAAAAAAAAAAAAAAAAGTATAATAATCTCTGTGTCAGGAGCTGTCTAGCGCATGCCACGACTGGTTGGGCAGGTTGGGAGAAGACAGCAAGGGATTCTCCAGGAAAACCGCAAGGCCAGCTCATTTAAGGCTAATTTATCCGTTTCACTCTGTTTCCCTTCCAGCCTTGACGTACAGAGCGTAAAAGGGCCCCCTCGGAGCCAAACTGGAAGAGTATCCATTTGCATCCCCTGGGGTGATTGGCAGATCAAGACCAATTAGTTCAGTGTTACACTGTTACCAGCATGCAATAAAAATACCATCTTTCATCTTTGTTACAGGAGTGAAGGACCAATCACTTTGATCAAACCCCCTGTTCTCCCTCTCTGTTATTATGACACGCCCTGTCTGGATAGGTTTAAGTAGGCAAAGAGAGAGAGAGAGAGAGAGAGAGAGAGAGAGAGTGAGAGCGAGAAAAAGAGAGAGTTGAGGGGTGTTTGTCTGTGCCCTCGCCGATACCTGTCGTAGGGGATCTAAGCTAAGGGAAAGTTTGAAACCCCTCGGAGCAAACGCCGTCACAATACAACAGGAAATGTCACGGGCAGTTCACCAGCGTTCTCTCTCTCTCTCTCCAAGAGATGAACCGAGCGAGTCCCCCCGGGGGGGAGCCGTGTCTGCTCAGCCGCGAGTGAACTAATCTATCACCTATCTGCAGAACATATCCAAACACAGCCTCACCTGTCACCCGGGACAGATAAATCATTTCTCAAATATTATTCACGTTCTTTAATACCCATGACTAATAGGAGGGCTCAACCTAAATACAAAGAACAATATCATTACTTGTTATGAAGGAAGAGGAACGTGTCTCAAGCGAACTGCGGCGTCTGGACCAGACATCTTTCCAATCAAAAAAGGTAAAATATATGGACCAGACTTATTTCTACTGCTGGCAGCAGCCAGTGAAAAAGACCTGACTGAGTTACGGCGAGGTAAGAGATGCTGAGTGAGGCTTCTGGCAGCCAAGAGGACCGGAATAATTCAACGTATCCTCTCCAACCTTCACCGCCAGTCCAGCGATTACGTCATCTGCAATTATGCTAAACGCCATGCTGAAACGGCGGGACGGCGCTGGCAAGGTCATCGTGCCGCATAGCATCTGGACACGAGCACTCTGCTATCGGAGCAGAGGGGCCAAGGAGCCGTCCCGGGCCAAGACTGACAGCGGCACAGCAAAAAGGGGACAGTATGGACAAGTGTGTGTGCTACGTGTGTGAGTGTACCATCCGCATACATGAACAATACATACAATAAGTTACTGTCCCAGCTAATTACTTAGTAATTCCATAGTCAGTCTTCCTTGGTATCCATGTCTGATCGCATTCCATCCTGCAATTTCCCAGCGTAATAGTTTGCACCGCCAAGAGGTGCATCGCGTGTATTGACAACGCCGCATCAGCATGTTAATCGTGTTTGCGGTGTGTATGCCAACCTGCCCCAAATCATTAGTAGACAGAGACACCTGGTGGAGGGGGCTAAAGATCAAGCCGAGCCCCAATGACATGAGGCTCAGGTCCCGCCAGGGAGAACAAAGGACGAGACCTGCTCCGATCTGTATCTAATAACATCACCTGTCACAAGAGCCACTCTCAAAACTCTCTCAAGCACATGCGATACAGACAAGGTCAAACATGAGAGCTTTCGTCCCCCTGTGTGTGTGTGTGTGTGTTAAGCACCGGCTGCTTATCTGATAGTGTCAGGAGCGTGTCACTGCGTGTCTCCCACCATGTCACATTGGCCCAGTTGCACTACCTGACAGAGTAAACAAACACACACAGCCAGTCAGCCAGGATAAGCCACAAGCTGCCGGTCTACAGCAAATAAACCAATCCACAAAGTCATTACGGGTTGGAAATTGCGCGGGGAGAGAGAGGGAGACCAGAAGTGTAAATAAACTTTGATACATCAGTCGATGCGGCTCAGTGGGCCACGCATCTGCAAATGAAAAAGCGGTGGGGAACGGGAACGGGTGTGATGTACCAGAGGACGCTGAACGCAGGGTGGAACACAGGTGATGCGAGACGAGAGGGGGGCAACATTGTTTGCTTCTGGAGTGTGTCCTGTGAACTGTTTCTGAACCACCGCCTTCTCAAACCTCTCAGAAGATCAAGAGGAAAGCTACTGTAGCCTCCCCCCCCACCGTCCCCCCTCAGTTTATCCGATGTGTGTGTGTGTGTGTGTGTGTGAGAGAGAGAATCTGTGGCTGTTGGGGAACATCCATATGATTATGTATATAGAAAACATTCTTGGCATGCCTGATAAGCACAAGTTTTTAAAACACTCCAACCAACCGACATCCTCCTTTACCCCCCTCTTTATCCCCCTGAAGCCTGCTCCATTTAACAGCATTCGGTGTAGGTTGGCCAACGTGCCCTGGTGGAGATGTCAGAGGCCGCCTGCTATTGTTCTCACCTCACGGTGCCTTGCAAAGATCAAAAGTGCCCGAGGACCGATAAGGAACAGATTACAATTATTTTGTCATAGTTGTTCAAAGCGGGGCAGCTTGGCGCACACCCTAGGTAACCCTACGCTTAGGTGGCAGTCTATGGGAGGAGGCCGGCGTAGCGTTCCATAACATGGGGCTAATCAGCAGGAGATCTCCTTTACCTCCCGGGTGTGAAAGGACTCCCATCCTCTTCATTTGCTTGCATCTGTACACTTGGTTGCGTGCTTGAGTTAATATTAAAGTATGTTTTGGCCCCTGGCCCAAATACTTCCTGCGCTGTTGGATTGTTCAACGCCAAAAGAAGGAATTTGGGATTGAAGCAGGCCTGCAAGATGAAAAGGAAATGCAGGTTCGACAAATAATAACACCTCGACTGTTTCTCAAAACGCACGCTCTCTGTAGACTCTGCCTTTGTGCTTTAATTGAGAATAGCACAAAAAAGTGCCCCAACTCTGCAAGGCCATTGAGACTGTTCTGTTTGGGCATCCTTTTTGACAGCCAGGCGTGCCGTGCAGGCTACCAATTCCATTATAGGCCTGATGATCTCAGTGAGGCAATCACTTCACCAGTAGTGACAGTGGCACTTTGAGTGGTCTTAAATGGACTATTAAAAACTTCTGAAATGTAAAATATGGCTGTCCTACTTAGACAACACTTATGGGGGGGAGGGGGGGAGGGAGAGAGAGAGAGAGAGAGAGAGAGAGAGAGAGAGAGAGAGAGAGAGACAGACAGACAGACAGACAGACAGACAGACAGACAGACAGACAGACACACACTACGGGCAGTAGTGGTAACTGTGCGTGTGTGTTTCCCTGTGTCTGTGTGCAGATGGGCATTTTTGTGTAGCTGATTCGTCACTGCTAATGTGTGCCAGTGCGGCGCGCTCCATCACACTCATCAGGGCAGTCCACCCTGCCCACCCACCCACTCCTCCGTCCCCTCCTCCTCCCACTCGGCTGTAATGTGCTAACACGTCTCCCACAGACGCACCGTTTAATCTCCTCTGAAGGGCTTCCTCCTGCAAATGGATGCAGTAAATCTGCTCGTCCAGGTCCTCCAGGATCTGCGGAGGGAGGGGTAGAAATGAAATGGGTTATAATTAGGCCCAAAGTGGGACTGGACGACGACGGCAGATGGGAGGATGAGTCGGTGATGTATTAGTAGTCCTGGTGTCGCCGCACAACATGCTAATGGGCCAACCGAGACAAGACAAAGCAAAATAATCATACTCCACCTCTGGAGCATTAGCAAACTTCGACCGGTATCACCAGTAGGGATGGGACGTTAACCGTTTTTTTAATCGTTTATCGCAAAAAAAAAAAAAAAACACGCCGTTTGTAACATCCAACGATCTTCTCTTCTTTCACCCGGAAAAGAAAAACTGTAACCGCAACAGCTATGGTCTGTTGAAAAAAAGCTCATTTGACGAAAGCACAATCTGGGAGTAGAAATCGAGTTGTATCAATTTTTATGAATTTGCTATCATTGGTCTGGGCAGACAAAAGAACCTACAGGAAAGTCCCTCCAGGTGCGGGAGACCGCAGTCTATAATAAAACAACGAACGCGTTATAGCGTCAATGGCAACCAATGTGTTTAGATTACCGTGATAATATCGTTAATCGCAATTATTTTTGCCAAAAATAATAGTGACTTGTAATTTTCATATCATCCCCATCCCATCCCTAATCTCTTAGAAACCGGAAAAGAAATGAAATGTCATTCTCATTGATTACTCACCGTTGGCTTGACCAGTAGCTGGCCCATGACGGTGAACATCCTGGACAGGCCCACGGGAGTACACACTAGACGGGGAGACACAGATGAGTCACTGCTGAACCTTGACCAGTATTATTACTACAATATCAGCATGACACGGCAATATATTTATTACAAGAAGGAAATGTGTTACGTTGATGAGTCACCGCTGAACCCGGGCCATTATTACTACAATATGAGCATGACGTGGCGATATTTATTACGAGGAAATGTGTTACGTTGTTCTGCTGCAAGTAAGATCTATGGCGATGCTGCAATATCTCTAGGCAATGGGGTTTCAATGCACTCAATCAAAAATTATTACATTCCATCAGTGGGTGTAGGGCAGTGGTTCTCAAACATTCTTTGGCTCAGGGTACTCCTGTAAATAACCTTTTCATCCACGGCACCCCTGAATTAGAGCATACATTATTAAATAAGTCATATTATAATCATATGTCATATTATGGTACGTAGATATGTAAATCTTTCCCACTAAGCTGCAGTGTGCGTTTCCATTAGAACAGATTGAAACAACTTGAACCACAGCATCCCTATTCTGGGGAGAACATCAGCCCAAAACAGCCGATCTACAAGCTCACAACATGTCGTAAGGCGATGCATTGTGGTAGATCTGCTGTTTTTTGTGAAGAGATTTGGCGTAGATCAGGGGTCTTCAACGTTTTCAGGCCGAGGACCCCTTTGTTGAGAGAGAGATGAAGCAGGGACCCCCACAACCTTCTCATAGATTTCTTAGTTTCATTGTTTGACAGCACATTCGTCAGTGTATTTTGGTCAATTTGTGTTTTCAGATATTTAACCACTTGAACCGTCGATACTTATAAAACTTGACCTTTCATTCTGTACTTAGTCTGCTCCTTTTCCCCTCTACATCAAAGCTCTTTGCCTAAAATAGCCGATCTACAAGCTCACAACGCCTCGCAGCGCAGAGCTTGTAGATCTGCTATTTTTGGCTAAAGTTCTCCGAATATGGACGCTATGGTTCAAGTGGTTAATATAAATAAGGAGAAAAGTTTCTATCACACAAAGATTTGGGGGACCCCCTGTTGTAACTCTGAGGACTCCCTAGGGGTCCCGGACCCCCTGTTGAAGACCCCTGGCGTAGATAGTAAAGTGCATCTCATTTATAGAGGGTCTGAGACCAGTGGTTAAACTGATAATATTTGGAATTAATCAATATCACTTCAAACTACTTTGCGGCACCCCTGGACTTGCATCATAGGGCAGTAGGAGCGAGATCATTTAGCGACCTACAACCGGGTCGCGACGTGGTCGGTAGTTTTCAGCGACCGGGTCGCTAAATCGAGCGACCGGGTCGCTAAATCGAGCGACCGGGTCGCTAAATCACCGACCGCGCCGCTAAATCGACCGACCCGGTCGCTAAATCTACCGACCTGCCTGCAGTTTTAGGTCGGTAGATTTAGCGACCCGGTTGGTACATCTAGTGACCCGGTCGGAAGATTTTGCGCCCCAGTCGGTCGATTTAGCGACCCGGTCGCTCGCTTTAGCGGCGCGGTCAGTGATTTAGCGACGCGGTCGGTGATTTAGCGACCCGGTCGGGAGGTTGCGTGGCAGGTTAGCCTAACTGAGGTAAGGTTACTGAGGTTAGGTTTAGGGTTAGGGTTAGGGTTAGTAGCCCGGTGGTCGGTGGAAGCGACCACCGGTCGGTGGATTTACCTACCTGGTCGCTGGATTAGCGTCCCGGTCGGTGGAATTAGCGACCCGGTCGGTGGTTTTAACGTCCCGGTCGGTGGTTTTAGCGTCCCGGTCGGTCGATTTAGCGACCCGGTCGGTGTTTTAGCGTCCCGGTCGGTGGTTTTAGCGTCCCGGTCGGTGGTTTTACCGTCCCAGTCGGTCGATTTAGCGACCCGGTCGCTGAAAACTACCGACCACGTCGCGACCCGGTTGTAGGTCGCTAAATGATCTCGCCCTCTCTCTCATAGGGTGCCGTGTAGGGCTGTCACGATTATGACATTTTACATGACGATTAATTATCACTCAAATAATTGCGATTAACGATTTAATTGTGTTTTTGTCATTGACAATGACATTTCTGTTTGGCTTTTAGGCTTTGAAGTTGCACATGGTAGATATGACACATAACCTAAATATACAAAGAAATTACTGACATATTTGACAACTTTATACTTAAAAAAGAACATTGATAGTGGAAATAGCAGATCTACAAGCTCACAACGGACGCGTTGTGAGCTTGTAGATCTGCTATTTCCACTATTTTTGACCTTTTTTTTTTAAATATATGAACATTTTTCAACATGGAAACGATTATGACGATTATGAAAAATAATAGACAACGATTATGTAATAATTGTCTAGTGCCCTAGTGCCGTGTCACCCACTTTGAGAAACCCTGGTGCAGGGTTGAGTACTTACTCAGTAGAAGCAGTCCCCCCATCAGAGAGATACACGAGTAGAGGTATGGCAGGTAGAACTCCCAGAGATCTGGAGAGGCAAAAGACTTCGAATTAAGACAGAAGTGACAAAGAAGTGTCAAAGCATTACTCCACTCTTAAAGGAGTAGTTCACAAAAAAAGAAAACTTATTTTCAATCAATTACACACCCAAATGAAGCCTTGAATTCATGGAGATTTGTGTTGTTTTTGTTGCATTCCTAAACCAATAATTCGATGACAGGGTCATCGGTCAATAGGAGACTCCAGGAAGGACATCAAATTATTGGCTCAGTCAGGAATGTGACAAACATAAATGAACTCAGGGCTTCAAAGGTGTGTAATTGATAGAAAATAAGTACTTTTTAGGGTGAACTACTCCTTTAAATAATAATGAAGGGCAAAAAAATCTGATCAAATCAAATAATATAAACCCAAATTGGAGGGGTCCAACAGGGGTCTGCAACGTTTATCAGGCTAAGTAGTGAGTGCCCTTTAGCTGAGAGAGAGATGAAGCAGGAACACCCCACCACTACATATTGTATACAATTGTGTTTAAGATTAAACTTTAACATAGATTTCATAGTGCTGTCAAGCACGTCTATCAAGCTATCTATCATCTTGTTTATTTGGATTCATGCTGATGTGTACTTTCCAGACATTAACCACTTATAAACATTCAATACTACTAAGTAAACATGACATTTGCCTCTACACCAAACTTCTTCACCGCAAATAGCAGATCTACAAGCTGACAATGCGTCGCAGCACGACACGTTGTCAGCTTCTAGACCGGCTATTTTCAGTGAATGTTTCGCCCCAGAATAGGGATGCTGGGGTTCAAGAGGTTAAAAACCCTATAGTAGTAGTAGTAACCCTGCTGAAGACCCATGCTCTACAGCAGGGGTCGGCAACCAGCACTGGTGCCATCATTGGCACAGAGGAGGGTAATCACTGGCACACTGGGATACGTGTTAGAGAGGTTTAAAATAAATTGTTTTAAAACATTTACATCTGATTCTGAATACAAATGACATCCTGCACATACCGTAATTCTACTTTCATTCAAACTCTGAACTCTGACTGGGGAAGGAGTCTAATGATGATTACAAAATGTCTTGATGTGGGAAAACAACTATGTATCATATCATGGACAATCAAAATGTTTTGGAAATATTTTATTTTCATGAGGTGTCATAATTAAATGTTATTACACTGACAATCAAGACAATAAAAACATGGCACTTCATGTCAGAAAGGTTGAAGACAGGGCTCTACCATAGAGCGACGCCATGCTGGCTGCGTCGTTGTCGATGAGCGCCGACGCCACCCACACTATGCCCAAGATCAGCAACGCAAGCAGGAAGAGCATCACAAATGTTTCCAGAATGCGTGACCTAATGCCCTGTGAGAGAAAATGGGAACAGACAAACAAACACACAAAGAAATACATTATCTGTGGGCTCCAGTCTTACACTACACACGGCAACATAATGCCCGATTTATTTAGATCGGCTATTTTCCCGCACACGACTTAAGCGAAACTCAGGCTCAACGCACAGAATGAGTGCCTCATTGCTAGAGGCCTGGGCCTGGGAGAGCCGAGCAGTACTACCCCGAGACCTCAAGTCCGCTCTATAAACATCACCCTCTTAATCCAGCTTCTCTCACATTAAAACAGCATCACCTCCATTTCACAGCACACAAACATAACATAAACGCTCGCCGTGGACTCCTGCGTAAAACAACTCTTTTATATGCACATATTGGCGTCTATAAAGCAGGTCTCGACTGACTGGTGGGACGGTAGTGGTAGAGGTGAAATTAAAAAGAAGGGTTAAAGAAAAAAAGAGCGCTGCTGTACAGGACCTGGGCCAGCTAGCTACTGTCTTGCGATTGAGTGCAGGCCTCCCATCTGGGGCCGATTAGGAGGTCCCTTTAACACGGCCGTGTCCCGGGCCATGCAGACCAGAGGGGTTTTGGGGTAATTTGGGTTTTCCGGGTCACAAAGCACTGAGTGGTTAATAAAGTCCTCCTCTACCTGTTCACACAGGGTCCATTTCCCTCCCGCCGGAGAGCCAAGCTGTCTAGCACACTGTAAGACGGATAGGCGTTCTCATGCACGCCGGGGCGGGGTACCACCAAGGCTCTCGGGGGGGCTCTAATAGGGGCTCTGTGCCGGTGGAGCGCTGGCTAAATTAGGCACATATGAGCAATTTGTTGCCAGCTAACATAAAGGACTTGCTGCGATGCTGTTCAGTATTTGCTAACAGATACATGAAGGAGGTCTCTCTTTGAAGGTTCTCCACCTTTTATACACGAAGGCCTCTTTAATGGATGGAAGTGGTTCGAGTCTGACAGATGAATTGTGATGGGGTTTATACATTTCCCTGTTAGTCCCCTGACACAATAAATCAAAGCCCCACCATGCTTTCTTGTGCCACTGTCACGCAAAGCATCTACTGAAATCATTCATATGAACAATTTCTTCTGAGAAGTGGGTCCTCGCTTGTAAGCAAAAGAGAAAAAGAAAAAAAGAAAGCAGTGTCTCTCCTCTTCCAATTACTGAGCCACCGCATCCTCTCTATACAGCCTCTCCTATCACAGAGCCATTCTGCAGGAACCTCAGTGAATGTCGACATTTCTAGCACAGCTAGAAAGACAGAGGGCAGGGTCTGGAGTGCCCCAGTGTGGCCGTGATGGACACTGCAACCACTGGGAGGTTCAGCTGTTTAAGGAGGGGAATAAGCAGGACTTGAGCGTACAGTACCATTATCGTGCAGCTGTATAACTGCTCTGTGCTCAGGAGAGCGTTTGCCACCTTACAACATGACACGTCTGAGGGAAAGCCGCCAACAGCAGCACCGTTCAATTCCTCATACCAGGACAGATGCAAAATATGCCCCAAACATGACCCAGATGTCGAATACACAGTCCGTCTCATGCATCCTTTGTGCAGCAACAGCACACACACACCGCCTGCACAGACTGATGCTGCAGTCACAGCATCCGACGCCGGCAGAGACATAGAAGGTGAAAGGGAGAGGTTGGGAGTGATGGCGAGAGGGAATGAAACTGAGATAGAAAAGGGGCGAGAGAGAGAGGGAGAGAGAGGAAGATAGAGCAAGGGGTGGAGGAGAGGAGTCAACGTCTGAGCGCTTCTCATCCCCGAGAGAGAGAGAGAGAGAGAGAGAGAGAGAGAGAGAGAGAGAGAGAGAGAGAGAGAGAGAGAGAGAGAGAGCGGAATGCTTTCAGGGACTTCAGCCACATCCCATATGCTCTCTCTTAAGGACGCCACAGGAAGAGAGCAAGGCGCGGGCAGTGGCGCGCGTTCGCTCAAGCGAGTCAGTCCACCTTAAGCAGCCGCCCCATGCCATGCTGAAGGTGTATTCCCTGTAGGGCCCGGCTCTCTCAATCATTCATAAGGCTCAAATCATTACCTATTCAGATCATTTAGGGCAAAGGCAATGCTTGTCACCTCCCTTACTATCATCCCTGGACCTAGAAGAAGAAAAAAAAAATCTGCCATGTCAGACATGTTTTTTTTTCCCTGTGAACTGAACACCCTGGATGGTTTCATTACCCCACACCGTTTCTCTGTGTGTCATTGTATGTCCACAATACATCCGTTTTTACCCCATTTATCCTGTATTCTAAAAAAAAAAAAAGAACTAAAGAGTTTTTTCCCTTCTTCCATCATTAGCTAATGTTAGTTAATGTTCTATGAAGCAGTCACAATGGATCATGGATGTGATCGAGGCTTTAAATCGGGCTCAAATCAAACCGAGCCACCGTTGACGACATGAGACACTGTTCTCCGTTTCAGACAAATATATCCACATTACAAAGACCTGCACCGTGGCATTCAGAGCACCCTGCTGAAGGTTTCTATTCTTGCCATTCTAAATGTGTAACTACCTCTAAATATAGCTAGCTCTGAAATATTCAGCATCCCCCTGATCCTCACACCGTGGTGGAGCATGGGGCCAGTTGACGACCAGACTAGAGAGACCTGATCCTCACACCGTGGTGGAGCATGGGGCCAGTTGACGACCAGACTAGAGAGACCTGATCCTCACACCGTGGTGGAGCATGGGGCCAGTTGACGACCAGACTAGAGAGACCTGATCCTCACACCGTGGTGGAGCATGGGGCCAGTTGATGACCAGACTAGAGAGACCTGATCCTCACACCGTGGTGGAGCATGGGGCCAGTTGACGACCAGACTAGAGAGACCTGATCCTCACACCGTGGTGGAGCATGGGGCCAGTTGACGACCAGACTGGAGAGACCTGATCCTCACACCGTGGTGGAGCATGGGGCCAGTTGATGACCAGACTAGAGAGACCTGATCCTCACACCGTGGTGGAGCATGGGGCCAGTTGACGACCAGACTAGAGAGACCTGATCCTCACACCGTGTGGAGCATGGGGCCAGTTGATGACCAGACTGGAGAGACCTGATCCTCACACCGTGGTGGAGCATGGGGCCAGTTGACGACCAGACTAGAGAGACCTGATCCTCACACCGTGTGGAGCATGGGGCCAGTTGACGACCAGACTAGAGAGACCTGATCCTCACACCGTGGTGGAGCATGGGGCCAGTTGATGACCAGACTGGAGAGACCTGATCCTCACACCGTGGTGGAGCATGGGGCCAGTTGACGACCAGACTGGAGAGACCTGATCCTCACACCGTGTGGAGCATGGGGCCAGTTGACGACCAGACTAGAGAGACCTGATCCTCACACCGTGTGGAGCATGGGGCCAGTTGACGACCAGACTGGAGAGACCTGATCCTCACACCGTGGTGGAGCATGGGGCCAGTTGACCACCAGACTAGAGAGACCTGATCCTCACACCGTGGTGGAGCATGGGGCCAGTTGATGACCAGACTAGAGAGACCTGATCCTCACACCGTGGTGGAGCATGGGGCCAGTTGATGACCAGACTGGAGAGACCTGATCCTCACACCGTGGTGGAGCATGGGGCCAGTTGACGACCAGACTAGAGAGACCTGATCCTCACACCGTGTGGAGCATGGGGCCAGTTGACGACCAGACTGGAGAGACCTGATCCTCACACCGTGGTGGAGCATGGGGCCAGTTGATGACCAGACTAGAGAGACCTGATCCTCACACCGTGTGGAGCATGGGGCCAGTTGACGACCAGACTGGAGAAAGACTTCCAAGAAACCAGTTATTATGGGGGGAGAAAAGACTAGGGCTGTCACGATTATGACATTTTACATGACGATTCATGGTCACTCAAATAATTGCAAATAAACGATTTATCGGTAATTGTGTTTTTGCCATTGACAATTACATTTCTGTTTGGCTTTTAAGTTGCACATGGTAGATATGACACATAACCTAAATATACAAAAAACTACTGACATATTTGACAACGTTATACTTAAAAAATAAGATTGATAGTGGAAATAGCCGATCTACAAGCTCACATCGCTTCGCGTTGTGAGCTTGTAGATCTGCTATTTCCACTATTATATTGTTGACTTTTAAAAAAAATATATGAAAATTTTTCAACATGGAAACGATTATGACGATTATGAAAGATAATCGCGATTAGACAGCCCTAGAAAAGACAAACAATCAGGGTGTGAATCACACTAAACACAGACGGGATATATGACATGATAATCCAAATCATCAACCCTACTCATATATAAATACACGACCACTGAAGGGCCTCACACAACGACGGAGGTGCCATCCCTCTTCTGGCTACTAGCGTTGTGGGAAAACTAGCAAAGCACGGGGGGAGGGGGGGGGGGGGCTTTGCGGGCCGTGTCCTTGATGCTTCGCCGGAGTATGAAGCCCGTAGAGAGTTACATTCTCTGGAAGCCGCGTGTCACTGCGCTACTGCGTGTGACGGTAAGAGAGGACACCGAGATGGTGCAGCGCTGTACTTTGTGATTGGGGGGTGGGGGGGGCAGCGAGAGAGAGAGAGAGAGAGAGAGAGAGAGAGAGAGGCAGCCACAGAATGAGACAGACAAAGAGAACGAGTTTACAAGAGGAAGAGAGAGAGAGAGAACACGGGAGCTTCGTAGCGGCCACCATCAATCCTTAGAAGGTCAACGGGCAGCGGCAAGAGATCGGCCCGCGGCTCATCCTTCTGCTAACTGTCAGGGGCGTGTGGGATGGGGGGGGGGGGTCAGGGTCCTTCTCACTCCCCCAGCGATAGCAAAAACTGCCCTCTGCTAAAGACACACCAGATGCCCGGGGACCTTATTAGTGTATCCTTCAACCAGCGCGGGCCACAGGGCAGTGGCCGTGTTGCAGACAGAAAGCAGAGGAAGAGGGGGCACTCCCCTGTAAAAAGCTTGCAGAATAAACTTCTAAAGACGCTTAATAAGACTCCTTAATAAGAGCCCAACGACATGGCCGGCATGGCAAACCATCCGCATCACGTCGTATTGTCAAAATTTGCAGGGGGGTGGGGCGCCCGCTGGCCTGGTGGTCAAGGCGCATACCACATACTAGGCTATGATGCCTGCTGGCGTCACCGGTTCGATTCCCGATCCGGACGACCTTTGCCACATGTCATTCCCTGTCTCTCTCCCCATTTCCTGTCAGTCTACTGTCCTATCGAATAAAGGCATAAAAAAAAGGCCAAAAACAAATCGTAAAAAGTAAGCCTCCCTCCAAAAAACAAGAAAATCATACTTCACTAACAGTGTTTTTTTTACTTTGAAATGAGCGTCTCTCCTCCAGCACCCACGGCCATTTCACTAGTCATGACTCACGACAACACACAGAGATTTAAAAGGGGGGGGGGGGGAAGTAGCTTCAGCACTTTTGATGTTTGCAGAGCTTTATTTGCATCCTACAGTGACGGCAGCTTGTTCTGATTACGGCGAGGTGTCAGACTGATAAGTCTTCAAAGCATAAAATGACTGTCACCTGAGTTTTGTCAAGCATAAGGGTTATGTCCAAGTACCGCCAAGACAGTCACCACCGGTCAGCGCAAAACCACTGGCCTGTTTGAATCTACTGAACATTGTACAGACGGGTGGGTCTTAACAGAAACAATTAAGCCTAACCACAGACTTACAGTATATACATGGAGCCAAATCTAGAGAGGTAAGAGACAGGATGTCATGCTTTATAATTAAACACTTAAACCCTATATACTTAGTTGACCGGGGTCCCCCATGGCTCTATACTCGGTCTGCAAATCTTTCCTCTCTCCATGGAATCTCTTCGCCAAAAACAGCACCAGATCTACATGTTGCGACGCAGTTGTGAGCTTATACAATCTGCTGTTTTTGCCGGAATGTTGGTCCCAGAATAGGGATGCTAGGGTTCATGTCGTTGAAGAATCTGGCTCATGGAATCTCTTTGCCAAAAACAGCAGATCTACAAGTTGCGATGCAGCTGTGAGCTTATACAATCTGCTATTTTTGCGGAATGTTGGTCCCCGAATAGGGATGCTAGGGTTCATGTCGTTGAAGAATCTGGCTAAAAGAAAACGAGTCTCGGAGCCGATCACTTAGTTTGAAAAACCCAGACGAGGATTGGGGGGGGGGGGGGGTATTACAAAAAAGACAAATCCAGGACAGCTCACTTTTTCTTTCCCCCGCTAAATTCCCGACTCAAACTAATATGTTGCCATGGTAATGGACATTGTAACCGGCAGGCTTTAGGGAGACATTGTGACCTTAAAGGAAGGTATGTAAACACCACTTTATATTCTCCGGCTGGCCCCGGCCCGAAAGAAGGCCTGGGAAAAATGTTTGCATGTTCAGGAGATTTGAAATAAATATCCAGGCCCCCATTGTGGAGGTCTAACAAAGACGAGTATCTTAGTAACACCACGCAGGGTTTGCTCGGCGAGATGTGCACAAACCCCCCCTCCCCCTTCCCCCCCCCCCCCCCCAACACAATAAACCCACTCCTCATCATCGGGGCTGTTTAAGGCTTAAACCTGATTTATGCTTCGGCGGCAAAGTGTCGTGCGGCACGTTGCTTGACAAAAAAAAAATAATAATAATAATAACATATTTGCGAATGAAAAAAGATTTTCACTTTTTTTTCCCTTTTAGACGGAAATGTGTAATTTTCTTGTTGAGCCGCTTTTGTCACCAAGGCACAAATGAGGTTTTTAGGGATGAGATTGATGAGGAGTTTCTTTAACTACCAGATGAAACCTGTTGGCCCATCACGGGGTCAGTCGGGGGGTCAGACTCGTTTCAACTGGTTTTCAGGATCAGACAGGTCTCAATGCGGCGGGTGAGACTAGTGAGGCCCTGCACTGCACAGCTTATGATCTGACCCACACATCCAGGATATTTACAAAAACATTTACATTTGAAAACAATGAATAAAACAATACCGGTGTCTCCATCTACAGATGAAGTATTTGAACTACCATAAAGTAGAAAGGGGGACAGCACATTGCCATTTTCTAAACTTTTAGGGCCTTACACATCTATTCACTGGACAATATTTGGGGTTAAATGTAGATTTGACATATTGCTATCTGCAAGCACAATTAAGCACGAATGGCAGCCTTTGTAAGGTCATGATGACACAGATTGTCTTCTTCATTACAATTACCATCTACTGGTGGCATGGCGGGCCCTTGTGAGTCCCAGGCATTTTCAGCTGAGCAAGAACTGAATTTTCCTCATTATAAAAAAAAGGACAAGGGCTTTTGTCACCCCGATGGACAGACGTTTTACACCTCCAATAACACCGTAATAGTGTTTGTAATTACATCATCATATTGTTAATGCAGCCACAAAATGGTCTGAGAAAACACGCACGCACGCGCGCACACACTTTGCAATATCCATTATGAGGTGAAATCTGATGGGGACAAATGCAGGAGAGCAAATGGGTTTCTGGAACAAGACCAGGAGCCAAATGGCTGAAATTGCGAGATGACATTTAAAAAAAGATAAAAATAAATAAAAAAACGCAAAAAAACATTCTTGGCTACCAGTGCTTTTTGCTCCTCTACAAAAAGATGTGAGAGCAACTTAGTGTGAGCGAGAGACATTTTACGCCAGCAAATAAAGCCGCGATCATAACACGTGACATCTAGAACCATACGCGAGTCACTCCGATTCATCCACAATTTGGACAATTTGTTAAACTATTAATCATCCGGGCGCCAGAGAGCGCCTCTGAAGAACTTAACTGTTCACGTTGACGAAAAGAAAAAAAAAAAAGACATTCAAATTTCAATCTTTATTCCCGTGCCGTCTTTTAGTACCTCGTCAAAAATAAACAGTGCCACATGAAAAGGCTGACTTAGACTGTTACCGGTCAAATTCATCATTCACTTCATTTCCGTGGTCAAAGGACCTCTCGGTGCCTTAACATTACCCCAGGATGATAAAATAACACATAAAACCCCATGACACTGAGGTCTAATACTCTTATAGAGGAAAAGGGATAACGTCGCATTATAAAAACTTAAATCAGTGTTTTACATTCATTCCTCCTCCTGTCGGGCTCATGATCACCTCCGTGGGGCACTTTTCTTCCATGGGGTGGCAGGGGGAGGGGGTGAAATGAGAGGTCCCCCCCCCCCTCCCCTTAGCACGCAGCAAAATGTACTTGCAAGTGCAGCTCAACACTGAACAGCGCTTCCTCTGAGCGAATTTATGGATGATCAGTAGCAAGAAACAGTTTGCTTTTAAACAAGAAAAAAAAGAACAAAAAGCGGCAAGGTGACAGAGGCCCTCCTTCCTTGCCTCCTTACCCATCAGGGCCTGCCCTTTTTATTGAAGAAATCCAACCGAAACAAATTAGCAGGCAGGGGAGGAAATAAAGAGGACGGCCCATAAACTACAGTACAGACAAATTTTTATGTGCATTTGCCAGGAGGGACATAAACCAGAGGGGTCTCAAACTGTGACACAGGATAGAGGTGTATTAAAAGTAAATCTTTCCCCCTCCATTTTGGCCGGGGCTCTATTGTGCTGTCATGTTGCTGCGACTTTATGGACTTTGTGAACGCGGGCCCCAGCCTCTTTTTTTTTTTTCTTTTTTTTTTGAGGTGGTGGTAGTGGTGGTGCAGGGGGAGGAGGAGGAGGAGGGGGGTTGGGGGGGTAATCAATTAAACAAGGAAGTTCGCTGAGCCTTACAACTCGATTATTAGCCTGTCCTTTTGAAGTTTTATTTTAGGGCCTGCTGGGGAGGGGGTGACGGGGTATCAGGCCTTAAATCAGCGGTGGCCGATGCAGCCGCGTTGAATCGATGGCAGCGTCTAGCCTTATTGGAAGGGTTTGTCAGGATGTGGCGCTGGGCGAAGACCAGATTCAGCCTTTCATGGTTAATGAGCTTTCTGTGGTGGCAGTTATGGTCAGCGGGGCAAGTCAGGGAGAGGGCACGGACTACTATAGGCACCTGCTGCTGCTGCTGCTGCCATCGCAGCAGCGTTGGCTGCTGAGAGGAATCCTCCTCTCGTTTGGACGCTCGTAGACCAGTGGTTTTCCACCTTTTTTCATATCAAGGTCCATTATTTATTCAGCATTTGAGCCACGGACCACCGTTTGAATAGTTTGAACGTAGAATAGTTTGTTGCCGTTGGATAGGATTTTGATGTCGTTACCATAGGAGAGATAACAGGCAAACATTGATCAAAAGAACAATTCTTCTACATTCTCTAATTGTGTAGACTTCTTGTAAATTAAGTAATGCAGATGTTTACCAATAATAGAAACCAAATTAACCCGTAAGTGTCCATTTGGTTTCATTTTACACTCCCAACAGTTAAAGATCTATGAAGTTTAATTTGGTTACCAATTCGCCATCATCTAGCTGGGGACCACCGAGAACCCCCTCAAGGACCACTGGTGGTCCCCGGACCACTGGTTGAGAACCACTGTGATATACAAAGGCATCGATACAACGTAAAATCCTGGGTCACATGGCATTGGTCAGAAAGCTCATTAGTCAGAATCTGGTGATGTTAACCTGATGAAAAATACCATGCCTAAACCTAAACCTAACCCTAACCTCAGTAAAACTATGCCTACACCTAACCCAAACCCTAACCTCAGTAAAACTATGCCTAAACCTAACCCTAAAACCTAACCCTAACTAAATTCGGACTAATGAGCTTTCTGACTAATGAGCTTTCTGACTTATGGGCAGTCCCCAAATCCTGTGCATTATTATTTAACTTAAGATAACTTAAGATTAACTAAAGATATTTGTTGGGCTTTCCTGCCTTTATTTTGGATAGTACAGCACCTTAACCACTTGGCAATCGGCACCCTGTATATGCAAAAAGAATATACATTTTGAAGTTTATTAAAATGAATGACTGCTACGACTGGGGTTTGACAGAGAGGTGGTGAGCGTAAAAAAAGAAAACTCAACTCTGCTCCGGTGGGATTCACAACACGATGTCTAGGCCGGTCTACAGTGGACGGAAAGCTTGTGTTGTAGACATTCTATTCTGCAAAACTATACACGTTGCACATTTCTCGCATATATTCCGGTCTCCCTCACTGTGATACGCTCTCTGAGGAGAGTATAACAGCTGTTAAGAAATGTTGTAGGAATGTATAGCTGATATAATAATTTCGATTGTTTATAGTTAGCAAACATTTGCATGTTAATACATTGGGTGCCTAAGCCTTAAGTCTTAGGGTCAAAGGTTAATGGACGCAGACTCCTCATTAAGACGCGTGGGGACGTCTTACCTGGTTGCCATGGTTACCAGGTACCAAAACACAACATATCATGCAACTCCAGCATCATGGAGCGTCTATTCTCCATAGGCTCCTATCCATTGCTGGTGCAAAGAAACTGATTTATCTCGGAATCTAGTTCCAAAAATGCAGGGCCGAGAATCAATCTTTTTCACCGTGACACTGGGCCGTGACGGTCGGCCGCGGTTAGGATTTTAGTTTCGCGACCAAAAGTAAACAAACTGATCCGCCATTTTAAACCGTGAATTTCCACAACATGGACACGGTCGTGGCTTGCGGGGCTCTTCAAAATAAATAGCAAGTCAATGATGGCACTCTATAGCCAAATAATTACCAACATAATGGCATCCAATGTGTTAAAGGGCAAAGCATGCATTAAAGGGATTCCATCTGCAATGGAAAACGAAGTTCAGTAGAGCTGAGCTCAGCTGACTTTAGGCAATGGGAAAGCACCATTTGATAATGTGTCAATTAAAACTAGAAAAATATTGTTCCTTCGAAACAATTGTGGGCTCGCTTCAAGCCAGAAAACAATGGCTATAAAAGCACAAAATGTCAAGATCGCAGGCAGTGCTCTCTTTGACGTTACTGACGTCAAAGATTGGTCCCTTTTGTTCCAAAAATGTGTTGTGCAAAAGTTGACCCGCTGGTGGCGCTATAACAGGCCAATGTGAGAAGGTTGGTATCTGTTCCTTGACCTATTGGGAATGTGCTTGCAAGATTTCACGCACATCCCAGGCTGTGTTCATGATTTGAGGTGTTTTTGGCTTTGGCCACTTTATCGCTGCTTGCAGCTATATTTATTATTATTATTTTATAATTTTTTTGTGTGCACTTCATAGGCATGTTAGACAAAGGTCCTTAGATTGCGTGTAGAATGTTTCATGCAAATTGCAAAAAAAATCCTAGAATAAAAACGGGTTTAAGCGTTTTACAAACTGCTCAAGATTATATAGCGCCCCCCTTTGGCCATTTGGGGTAAGATTGGTTTCAGTGATATTTGAACTAACCCTCTACACTATTTTGTCATGAAAATGTGACTTTGCATATATGTTTTAGAGGCAGAAGAATAATTTGCATAAAAATGCAATAATGTTTGAATTATTTAAAAAAGCATGTTTCAATGTTAAAGAAATCCGATCTGACAGATCTTTAGATATCGGTCCAAAGTTCACGTAAAAAAAGTTTTGTGCACGTGACGCGAAAATTCCAGAATAAAAGCGGGTTTACGCGTTTTACAAACTGCTCAAAATGGCGGAAAATTGAAGGGCGGAGCTTACTTAACAACGACACAGATGTCTTCCGCTTGAGTCAAAGCACGCGTGTAACAAGTTGCATGTCTTCAAACGAAACGAGTCATGACTTATGCCCGTTTGAAGTTTGAATTTTCAGACGCTTCGTATAGCGCCCCCCTTTGGCCGATTGGAATAAAATTGGTTTCAGTGATACTTTGACTAACCCTCCACATCTTTGCCAAATGCCATGAACGTGTAACTTTGCATGTATGATTTAGAGGCCGAAGAATAATTTGCATAAAACCGCAATATTGATTGAACTATTAAAAAATTATATTTCACTTTAAAAGAAATCCGCCGAGATTAGTTTGACCGTATTGGTCCAAAGTTCATGTGAAAAAAGTTTCGTGCGCGTATCGAAAAAAACCCAGGAGGAGATAGATTTTTACTGTTTTTCATATAATTCCGAATTGTGGGAGACCTAAAGGTCAGAGGTCAAAAGTTAGAGGGTAAAAGTTGTTCGGCATGAGGAGACGCATACGTGTATACAGGTTTCATGACTGTAACTCAAACACAGCATGAGCTATACCTGTTCAAAGTTCGCACTTTCGAAGGCTTCCTACAGCGCCACCATTTGGCCGATTGCTATAAAAAATAATAGCGCACTTCGCCACTGTAAACTGAACACATTGATGTTTTTATTTTCATTTTCTCACTAAGTATGTAGGAGTAGAAAGGAACCGAAGTTCCCGTCTACTGTCTGACTGACTGACTGACTGATAGATAAATAATGACAATATCTAAAGTGTGCTCGCCTTATAGGCGAGCCCACAATAACCCACAATTAGGTTAATTCAGTCACCAGGCCTTGCGTAATACTGTGGAAAGTCTAGTGTTGCCCGATCCCGATCACGTGATCGGATCGGCCGCCGATATGGCCGTTTTTATAAGATCGGAGATCGGGGGAAAAAAAAATCGAAAAAAAAAAAAAAAGGTTTTTTTTTTTTTTCAAAAAAATATTTTCTGGGAGTACTGAAAGTTACAGGTAAGGTGAATGCGATATGAAATGTAAGCTTACCATAATCACAGTAATCCTTAATCATTTTCAATCATATTCAAGGGCTTTTGGAGAAATGAGACAGACAGAGCACTGCAGAGGGAAGGTGATTGTGTCAGACTCTGTGTACAGCTGGCAGCTGATGCCAATAAGTAGTAATTGGCCCCTTGCTAATGGATCAAAGGAAGGCAATTATGTCTCTCTGCACTGTCAACTAGCTCAGTGGTTCTCAACCTGTGGGTCGGGACCCCCAGGGGGGTCCTCAAATTATTTTGGGGGGGTCCCCAGATGATTAACTTAATGTGCAACATTGTTTTCTCTCTCAACAGTAAACAAATCAACATAAAGTTTAAGTGTATAGAGGGTATCTGCACATTTCGAAAGTGAAAAATTAAGGACTTTTTAATACCTCTAAAATGACAAATTAAACATTGGCCAAATTGTCAAATATTAAAGCCAGAAATTGTGAAAATAGCCGATCTACATGCTCACAACTCCTCGCGTTGCGAGGCGTTGTGAGCATGTAGATCTGCTATTTTCACAATAGAACCGTGTTATACAAAATATACTTCCTCAACTCTTCAGGGTCGGGGGTCCCCAGTTAAAATATGATTATTTTGGGGGTCACAGCCTGAAAAGGTTGAGAACCAAGTGATAGAATGAATAGATTTTTTTTTTCTTCTTAATGCCTTGCCAAAAGATCGGATCGGGAAAGATCGGGATCGAATCGGAAGCAATAATATTTGATCGGTATCGGATCGGGAGCAAAAAAACCCTGATCGGGGCATCCCTAGGAAAGTCCTTTTAGTTTACAGTTACAGAAATGTGAATATACCCTGTATACACTTATACTTTGTTGGTTTGTTAACTGTTGAGTGAGAAAACAATGTTGTTCAAATTGATCCCAGTCAAATCCACAATAATCCACTTTTTTTTTACATAAACAATTACAGGTTTGAGGACTGTCTGTCTGAAAGACAGGGAGACATCAAAAAGGCAGTGGTGTAAAAAGTATCAATACTGCAATGTAGAAATACTACAAACATGTACAATCTACAAGCTCACAATGTGTTGCGATGCAACACACTGTGAGCTAATAGATGGGCTATTTTCAAATGGCCAAAATGTATATAGGGTTAAAATGGTTAATTTATGTTTTGTAATACAAATCTATCAACAAAATGACTAGTAACTAGTAAGTTGTCAAATACATGTAGTGAGTAAAAGTAAAAGTAGACTCTGCAAGTCTGCTTTCTACACCATTGGAATCTAGCAGTACTTCTTTGAAATATGTTTTGTTCATATACAAAATGTAATGCCTCAACTCTTAGTGCTCGTCAGGGTGGGGGGGAGGGGTCCCCAGTTAAAATATGATTCTTTTGGGGGTCGCGGCCTGAAAAAGGTTGAGAACCACTGCTTTACACCACTGCTAAAAGGAGATATAAAAGCTGTTCGTCCATACCTTTTTAGATCCAGCAAATCCCTCAGACTCCAGGAAGAAGTAGGCGAAGGGCATCAGGACAAAGAGGCAGAGGTTGGAGAACAGCGACACCAGGTTCCACAGGCCTACAGAGGACAATCAACTGGTACTATTACACACTGTGTAGGCTTATATAGTTTAGATTCCTTTATAAACTATTATGTAACATATACATATTATCCTCTTTTTCAAATAATGGCCTGTGTCGTTTTTTTTTAGAAAACAGAAAAAACTGATCCAAAACAAAACTAAACTATTTCTTAATCATTTCACCCAAAACGTTTATAACAATATATGACTATTGACAAAAATAACACTGTCTGTCAGTTATGTAACATAAAATATTATACATATATTATAAACATGACTTAGGCCAAATTATTTACTAACTTACTACAGACTTAGGCAATTGTTCACAAGGCCATGTGACTTAGGCAAAAAGAAAATCCTATTTTGGCCCAAGTCGCACTCTTGACATCACAATCCTCTTTAATTAGCATATAGGCGGTTTTACCTGAGGTGGCCTGTGTCATGAACAGCTGATTTAGGCAAAAATATAGTTTTCCTCCTTTAAGAAGGTGACATTATTAGACTTGAACATTTCATCTGTTCAGTATGATGAATTAGAAACACAAGTAAAGAAGAGGTTACCTAATGGGCTGTATTCTTGATAACAAACTGACTGAAAGTGAACAGGAATGGAAATCAAAGAACAGGATTTTTGGTCAGGATTTCCTCTTTTGTCAACAGGAGAGCACTACAGACTCCAGCTGGAGCCCTCATTCAATGTCATTTTGATTGATTGATTGATTGATTGATTGATTATGCTTGCACCTGTTGGTTCTCCAAAAACTTAATATCACTAAAAACTACACTTCAGACCTCCAAAATAAACTGATTTGACTACTACTCAGCCCAAAGCCCATGACCCACCTAATTCCAACACACGTTGCTAGTTTGGGATGGCTCAGTACCACCAATACCCTCATACCTGTCTAACTACTATTCTCCAGAGTGAGTGACACACAGAACCTTTGGCTCTGTGACCCACAAATGGGTCCCGACCCACTGTTTGGGAAACACATTGTGTGCACTAAAACAATGTGAAACACTGTCTTCTTTCAAAACAGGCCTGAAAAAGCATCTGTCAGAAAACTACAAGTAGAGAGATATTATATTCCCCTTGAGCACTACAGCAGAGTGTGTATGATGTATTAATGTGTTGATATTCTATGCTGTTGATGAATTGAATACACATTTTACTGTACGTCCATGCCATTTACATATATGACCAATAAAGTATTCAATATCAATCAATCAAAACATTTAAATCAAGGTTTTAGTGGGGGCTTCACTGGGAGAAGATCATACTCCAGATAACTGTCATGACAATATAGGGTAAGGCCTTTCCATGTCCTGGACTCTGATGCCCCCTGGTGGCTATAGGTGGAAGTATCCTTCAGTCCTCTCTAAACAAAATAGAAGACTGCAAACCCCTCTGGATTGAGAGTTTACATCTGTGATGTGATTTGTACACTTCAGTTGTTAATTTAACCATGAGTGTAAAAATACTTATTGAACATTTGTCAGGCATTAGGCAAGTCACAGATGTCATGTAAATCAACCCTAATAACACCTACTGATTCTTGTTAAATATTAATTGTGATATGATGTTTATTAATCTAACATTTGTTTAAAAAAAAGTATATTTTGTTTAGAAGATGTTAATACTCAAAAAGGCAAAGGTAAGTAAGAAAACGTAATACGGAATAACAATAAGAAGATGAACTTTACAAGTTACTGACCATGAATGAGGGAGCCATTGAGCCACTGGATGTAATAGTTTTGGGGGAAGGAGAGGAGGATCTCATTACTGATGATGGAGAACGGCAGGAGGAAGACGGCACCACCCGACACTGCCAGGGTGAAGGTGCACAGGTACATCCTGTAAACGGAACCAGTGTTAATTCTGACAGCATTAGTCTTTTGAATAACACACCATTTAGTTTTAGTCATATTTTAGTCATCTGAAATGTTTTAGTCTTAGTCTAGTCCATGGGTCTTCAATGTTTTCAGGCCGGGGACCCCTTAGCTGAGAGGGAGATAAAGCAGGGACCCCCAAATACATAATGTATGGATTTACATCAACTTGTTAGACAGCACTGGCATAAGTTGGATTAGTGTTAATGTGTTTTTCAGACATTTAAAGGAGTAGTTCACCCCCAAAATGACTTATTTTCTATTGATTACTCATGCCTTGGACACTTGAGTTCAATAATATGTTTTTTGTCGCACTCCTAAGACAACAAATATATTATTGTAAATGTACCCCCATTGATTCCGGATGGGGACCCGAATGCATTTGGGTCCCCATCCGGAACCAATGGGGGTACATTTATTGTAAACACATTAATGTCTTAGGAATGCGACAAAAACCCAAAAATATTAATGAACTCAAGGCTTCTATACAATCCCATTGAAACTCGCCTTGGGAATTACATAATAAAGTGAACTCATTACTTTATTAATTAACATGACCAACCACATGTCTGCTATACACTTTTTTTTAAGAATCCCCCGGCCGTTTTTTCCCTAACCATTCCATAGGGAAACAGAGCACACATCTACAGTATGTACCGTATGTACTAGCCTGGGGTGGCGTGTCTCTTCGCGACCCGGCTCTTCTAGCGAGGCACTGTAGACTAGCAAGCCCAGAGATGAGCGCTCATCTGGGGGTAGAACCCTGAAGTTGACTCTGTCTGCCTGGTCATGGATTTTTTTTTTTTTAATTCACCTCTCCTGCTGCTTTTTCCCCTCCCTCTCAATGTATGTGTTCTGTACATCTGGACCAAACAATGAGACGACATTGGATTAACTCACCCAAAAGAAGGTAGCCTAATGTTTTTCACTGGAATTAAAGTTACTAGAAGCTCGGCCGCCCAGGCGCCCTGGCCAACTCAGAAACAATGTAAATAGGGAATGAATGCCCCGCCCTTTAATGCAAACCCCATTATACCTGTTGTTACAGGATCTGTTTTGACCATCTGTTTGCGTGTGTCCATTTATGCCCATATATGGAGATATCTGTCTGTCTGTCTACGTCCATTTTATGCCCATATATGGAGATCTCCGTAGGACCTGTTTTGACCATCTGTTTGCCTGTGTCCATTTATGCCCATATATGGAGTTATCTGTCTGTCTGCGTCCATTTTATGCCCATATATGGAGATCTCTGTAGGACCCGTATTGACCATCTGTTTGCCTGTGTCCATTTATGCTCATATATGGAGATATCTGTATCTGTCTGTCTGCATCCATTTTATGCCCATATATGGAGATCTCTGTATCTGTTTGTCTGTGTCACTTTATGCCCATTATGGAGATATCTGTATCTGTCTGTGCCTCCGACTGTGTTGCAGACACAGTGCCGGTTCCCCCTTTAATGCGAACCCCATTATACCTATTGTCTGACTCATGTGGTAGTGCCAGTTCCCCCTTTAATGCAAACCCCATTATACCTGTTGTCATAGGACCCGTTTTGACCATCTGTTTGCCTGTGTCCATTTATGCCCATGCCCATATATGGAGATCTCTGTAGGACCCGTATTGACCATCTGTTTGCCTGTGTCCATTTATGGGACGAACGGTTCTCGAGATACGCGGATTACATACAGACAGACACGCACGCAGACAGAGATTTGTCGCATTTATAGATAGATAAGGTCCTCCTCCTCAAACGCGAGTGACATGTGACGTCTCTTATGTTGCCCAGCCCACCCAGTGTCCATATCCACACACATTAATTTGACCGGCTGATGACATCTAAAGCAGCTGAATGGATTTTGATCAATAAGGGACTCTCATTCTTGCACGGACAGTAAGGTTTGGTCTCGCACACTGTCCGTGCAAGCGTGTGAGAATATAGGACGGGCAGTGGTGGAAAAAGTACTCACATATTTTACTTAAGTAAAGGTATTTTCATTCTCGCATGGACAGTAGGACGTGTCGTGCAGTGGCCAATCTATAAGCTTGTAGATCGGCTATTTTTAACAGCCAAGGTATAAAATAGTGCTAAAGTGGTTAATGAATGTTTTATAATATTATGATTTATTTCTGTAGTAACTAGTTACAAAAGCTTTCAAATCATTTTAATGGTGTAAAAGTACAATATTTGCCTCTGAGATGTGGTGGAGTAGAAGTAAAAGTATTGGAAATTGGAAATATCCAAGTAAGGTACAAACACCTCAAAATTGTACTTGAGTAAATGTACTTAGTTACTTTACACCACTGCGGACATGTCCACACGTGCGGCGAGCCGCGAGCTCAAACAGTCACACAATCAAACAGTCTGCAATGAATTCTCTGCTACTACTTGAAGTAAAGTACACACAATCAGAAGATTAAACAATTAATTCACTAATCGTTCACTCTCTCAGTGCAGAGTGCAGAGTCCTGCAGAAACAGGCAGAGGGGAGGGGGGTGTCTGTCTGTCTGTCTGTCTGACTGACTAAGAACAAGGCATTATCATTCACTCTGAATGAAGTACTGGCAGCAGACTTGTCCCACATGCGGCATGCGGGACATCACGGAAGAGGCGTGGTCCCGAAGTAGAGGGTATAGAGGGAGAAACTGATTATAACTTCAAATGTGCCTATGTCTTTTATTTATTTGTTTATTTAAATGTAATTTGGCCATCATTAGGGGGTCTTTGAGAGATAGGTGTCATTATTTAGATAAGGTAAGGTCCCTGCTACCCCTCCTTTAACAATTCCCTCTTAACGGTCCGATTCCTTACCGGTTCCCTTTAAACGATTCCTATAGGGGTTCCAAATCGACCCTTTCAGAGTTACAGACCTGTAACTCTGAGAGTGCACAAATGGAACCATTTGTACTCTCTCAGAGTTATGGTGGTCCTTGAAATTTAAATGTTTGAGAACCACTGATATAGTAATTAGGGATGCACGATTAATCGGGCCATCATATCGGTATCGGCAATATCGGCCATAAAAATCGGTTCGATACCAATAATGCATTTGCATTATTGGTATCGAACCGATATCAAAATAACTGATCGGTTTAGCCGATATTTTTTTTTTATAATATTCACATTTGAATGTGAAGCTGAAAAAGCCCTTTGTAATGATGGAAGGCTGAAGATTCAATCAGGGTTTTCTGGGAAAGCTTTTCAACTTGATTTTTTAAAAATAAATATATAAAATTTAGATATTTTCAGTGTCTTATCTGTCGATACCGATTCCGAGGTGGGCAACGATTACTTTTTTTAATCGCGATTAATCGCACTCCAATCCTGGAGTTAATCGCGATTAAAATGGCTCATTTTAAGTCTGCCGAAGGCATTCAAAATTAGTGGCCAATGATCAGTGGCGTCCCTGAAAATCGCAGAGGATGCAAGGATGGGGGTGGGGGCCCTTTTGCAAATGATGATGGAGTTCTATCCGTCTGTCATTCAATGTTATATGAGATACATAAAGGTTTCCTGTGTAAATAATGAGCCCATAATATTAACAGCTACATGTTTATTTTATTTGTAGGCTATTTATTTATTTTCAAAAAAATAAAAAAAATAAAAAATAAACCTGTATTTCTTAAAAAAATATTTTTACAGTGTGCTCAGTCTCGTTTCTGCGGTGGTCAGAACGAGAAGGCATAACATTGTTTACAGTGTAGGCTACTTTGTGCTTCCTTGCGGTCGGAGCTGCTGCTGCACTTCTATCAACGGATTTACACACGTTTCTTTCTTGCACAAGTTGCACATGTGATTTATAGGGGAGCATTTAACAACACAGAGCACTTTAAACATGCAGCTTGTTTTGTGACTGCACTGATCACGACGTGGTTAACGGCGATATTTTTTTTTACCGCCGACAAGAGTCTCGCGTTACCGCAGCACGTTAACGCCGTTAATGGCCCAAGTATAATTATAATATATTAATGTAATACATATCAGTATCGGAATCGGTATCGACAGATACAGGCTCGGTGTGGGAGGAATTTTCAGCCCTGGGATTTGCATCAGACCGGCCCTATGCGAGCGCCCGTAGCGCGCGAGCTTAAAAAATGTTGAGCATTATTTATTAATTAATTGTCAAAATTGAGCATTATTTATTAATTAATTGTCAATTTTTCACTTGAGCACCCCCTCCTCAAAATGAACGGTTCCAACGCCACACTAAAAACGGACCCCAAAAGACTGTGAAAATTGATGACTCATAACTAAACCATCATTTTGAGTGGCCATTTCTTGCCCAATGAATGTTTTTCGTGCAAAACAAATGCTTGCAATGGATTCCGAATAATTAAAAACCCCTAGTTTGATCCCTCACATCCCACTTAAAGCAGATTTTTTTGGGAGTCATTTTTTCCTTTATATTATAGTGTATAGTAAGTGAAGGTAGGTAGGTCGTTTTCAAAACTTTGCCCTGATGGGATTCCTTGGGACTTTTTTTCTCTCACTAAGGATATAATGAGGATACAGAATCAGTTGAGTTTGCTACTATTGCAATTTGTTTTAGGTTTAGCCTAATTTTGGCCTAAAATTACTGGACTATAAGCATTATGTTTTGGATTGAACTGTTTGAACATAATGCATAGGCTATCCACAAATGTAGGGCCAACTTGCACAAATACTGTACATTAATTACTGTAGGCTACCCACATTACCATTTGCGCATTGGCGTGACATGTTAAGGTAATAAATTAGGATACTCACAAGTTATATTGTGGATACAATACAAGCAGTGGATGCTGTCCCAGCGTCTGGTTTAATAAGACAGGACAGCCTTTTGGGGAAGTTGACATAATTGCTCCTCAGATATATTCCATTCAAGGTAACGTTTTAACGTGTCCAGCTGTCCACATGACATGTTTCATCTGACTGGATGCGACCATAGGATGCGACAGACCAGTGTTGCGTCCATGTTTGTTGTTGCCATCTTAAAATGAGCGTGCATTCTTGTTAATTAGTGGTTGAACAACTTGCCAACTTTACTCACAAATGCTCTCTGTTTGAAAGGCTCTGTGATGTATTCTAACTAATAACAACTTGTTTTGATAGTCCATCACTCCATCCAACAACTAAACCGCGCGCCTAGCTCGTATTACAAAGTGAAGCCAATCGGTGTGCAGCGTCACAGCTCACAGGCACAGCGTGATAGAGGGGGCCCATTGAGGGGGGCTTCCGATAGAGTGTCATTCACATATGAGCGTCATTTATTTGGACTGAGATTTACTGGCAGTCGGAGTCCCCCCTGGCAACAGGACATAGGCAGAACTAGCACGTTACAGAAAGGGGGCCCCAATGGGGGTTTCTGATAGACGACGATCATTCGCATTGACGGCCGAGGCCCGTTTCAATTGAAACACTGCAGTGACCTGCAGCGGCCCGCTCGCCGGACTCCCCCTAGCGGCCCAGCGGGGAAATCCCCGGTTTCCCAGACGCTCACGCCGACGGTGGACAGATATGAGCCTGTCAAATATCGTTTTTTGGATATCGGCAACAATTTCATGATTGTGCATCTCTAATAGTAATTGTATAGCAGAGGAGACACAGGACAGTAGACGGACTGGAAACGGGAGAGAGAGATGGGGAGTGACACGCAGCAAATGTCCTCGGGATCGGGACTCGAACCCGCGACACGCTGTCAGGCATCAGAGCCAATGTGGTATGCGCCTGGACGGCTAGGCCAGCGGGCACCCCTCAAATATGACATTTAACAACAACAAATGTATTAAGTCGGATTACGGTATATGTTACAACTCAAAACTATCACTCGTGCCATTTTGCAGATTAGTTTTGGATTACATGTCATGTTAATGTAGAATAATTCGGCACACTGTGGGAATTAATAAGCAAATGCCCAGAGGGAATTAAGTTGGTGTCACAGACCACTTAGCTTAAATACTGCCGTTATGTAGCAGATGGCTATTTCACTGTCTATGAGGCTGAATGTCAATCCACTCTCCTCTTCCACCCCGGCTTCCACATCAATTTGTCCACCCCACCCACCCACACACCCACTGTTCTAGAACAACAGACATAGGCTGCAGGGGCAATCTGGAAGTTGCCATTTTCTGTGATTCAGGGGCATTGAGGTTTCAGATTGGACCCAGAGGAGTGCACCATCTGCTCAGCAGTTCTTGGTGGGACGGGACAAAGTCACAGCTTTGCCACATCACTGAAGAAGCTTGTTAATTGGAAACGCTTCCTGTTACTTAGCTACAGTAGGCCCTTTCAGTGTCACCGCCACGGTCCTAAGCTGGACCCGAACAGACAGAAATGACAATGCGTAGCCTACTATAGGCAGGGTTCAGGAGGCATGTGGCTATGATAGGCAAGATAGCATACCACGGTGTCAGGTTCTTTACCGCGGTAAAGAAATATATATAAACATATATAGGCTACAGAGCATGCGAGCGGAGCTCTGGGCCACATGCCACATGTTTGTAGCCAGCTCGGGCCGTCACACGGACGGACAGAAATCCTCAGCACTGGAACAGCAGTAGCCTCATACAGGAGCAGCAGAGTTCAACTGCTCAAGCGCTAGACGCTAGTTTCTGCAAGTCGGCTAACCAGTGACTATATAGTAACCCGACACTGCACAGATCACAAGCTTGTAGATCTGCTACTTTCGAAGCGAGACCCGCTGCGCTGTACATGGAAGTATAACTGGGGTTTATAGGACTGTTGAGCGGCGAATTTTGGGCCAACAACAGGAATAGTTTGGCTCATCGCCGAACCCTAATTAATAAATAATTAATGCGGTAATTACCGCATTACCGTCTGCAATGGGAAGACGAAAACCGTGGTAGCAAGATTTAGATACCGACCCAGCCCTAATTCTAATGCAAAACTGAAAATACTGGCCACATGAGCACATCAGCTTCACTTACGATATTCTGTTGACGATGGCATCTTCATCCTCTTGGTCATCTAAACATAGGGAGATAAAACTGATGAGAGCGCAACCATGGAAAATCACAATAACAGCCATATGAGGACCACTTTTCAAAACTCAAGTTTCATGTTTGATCACATAATTTAAGGCTATACTCAGGGAGATGCTTTTTTTATTATTAAAACAATAAGACTGGGTATTTAAAATAACTATATTACACTATATTAGTTTAATATAGTTATACTAAATTAACTATATTATACATTAACTTAATTACTGGTACCGGTTTTAAAGCATTAGCTTAATACAAGGTGATGTATTAAAACAGTGATGTACATCCAAACACTGGATTATTTAAATGAGAAATCGGGTTTCCTTCTTGTATGTAATGTATGTGGATTTCAGTTGAGGAAATCTATCTACAGTAGCATGGTCTGATTCAGTTTAAAAAATCTGATAGCATGTCATGTATGAATGTTGCTGTCACACAGAAAATAATCGACAGGAATGCCATGCATTATGAAATCTACTTACATCCCATAAATAGAGAGATGTTTGAGATCAACACAGAACTTTCTGAATTTGACATATCAGTGCCACCATCAACAACTGTCCACCAATACCAATGTCTCTAGAACACAATGTGCAATCTTTAAAACATATGCCATTTTTGATGCATCTACCCAATATCCCAGTTTTCACAGAACGCAGTACAAGTCCTAATAATGCATGCAATGTCCTCTATTTTCACATCTCTACTGTAAGGTAGAGGGTTATACTTCCAAACTGTCTGGGTGCAAGGACAGGAGCAGCCTAGATTTCCAGCGTAAAATCCCCCAGAGAGGATTCCTGGTGCAAACGTGGTCTACTTTTTAAAATGAGAATGGGAGCCACAATGACCTGCACATACTATATTTGTCCAGGGAAAAAAGAGACACAGCTCATAATTCTTGACTAGGCTCTTTTTTTTCTTTTCTTTCCTCTTTTTTCACGTTTTGCTTTGCAGTCTATTCCTGCCTAGAAGTGCAGGTAAACTATAACAAAACAAAACAAGGAAATCGTTTTCAAAATTTGACAAACCGACTTCAATCCATTCAATCCCAAAGAGGGCTACTTTTGACATCACGCGTGTAAAACATGAAAACGTGTAAAGTGTAAAAATGATGTGATGTCCAAAGTACTGTAGCCAAATGACTACAGCCACACAAAGTGGTTTCTCAACTCTTTCCACACCACTGAAAATATTTAAAAAAATATGCGTATAGTTTACTTTACTTAAATCTGTGGCCGCTGAATGCGTAAAAATCTTTCTCACACACCACAGACATGGGCGTGGTTTATCGCACATTATGCCCCAACGCCTACTTGGCCACACTGTCCCCTTTATTCTCCTCACAAAGGAGAGAGACATCAGTCTATGAGCAAACACTCTGTGAACACTTGATTTGCACAGTGTTTGCTGGGAAAATATTACAACTCTTTGAACACAACACAGGTGTGCAAGTGGCTTTTGAACACCTAAGAAGCATGACTGCCTCGCTGAATGCATGCATGCATTCCATTGTATTTCTCTTTCTTAGGCTTTAACTATATGTTTAAGATTTGCAAGACTTACCGCTTTTTCTCTTGTACCTGTGTATGATGCAGTACGACACAATGTACAGCACTGCAAACATCATGAAGCAAATCTGAAACAAAATAAGACAAAACATAATTTTATATGATTGTAGATCAGTGTTTTTTTTTGTCTCAGGTGTAAATAAATAACTGTTTCATCCAAGGCACCCCTGAATATTACATTGTTACTTTATAGAACCTTAAATTTATGTCATATTACGTAAATATGTAAATCTTTCCCCATAAGATACAGCACGAGTCACGAGGAAAACCTGAGAGAATAGTCGTTTCTATTAAAACAGATTGAAAATAACTTCATATTTGACGTTTAACAACGTGAATCCCAGCATCTCTATTCGGGGGGATTCACCAAAAATAGCCGATCTACAATGTGTTGTGAGCTTGTAGATCATCTATTTTTGGCGGTCCATCAAGTGGTTAAACTGAAGTGATATTGATCAATTCCAAATATTCAAATAAAGTATTCTGTGGCACAGCACCCACTTTGAGAAACCTGCTGCAGACTGTATGACTCAACTTTAATTTAAATAAATGTATTCGTTAATTCATTTTCTCCATTGACTTTAAATAAAAATGAAGCTTTTCCCAAATATGGAGATGACTGACATCATAGATGTTTGACATCATAGACCACATGAGACTGACACGGTATGTCCATATATGGGCATTCCATAATATTGATGACATCAGGGATTTTATTGGCATAAAAGGGACAAGGACTGACACAGAGATCTCCATATATGGCCATTAATTAATTAGTGAATACATTTTCCCCATTGACTTGAATGGGGAAATTCAAATGGTTAACTTCTTCAGTGCCATATTTAAAGTGGGACCTCTTATATTGCCGGTTCGCCAACAAAGGGTTAAAAAAATAGTGTGCACGCTGGTGCACACATTCGTGCACAGATCATGCACTATGCATGTGCATGCTTTTCACAGCTTTCAAACAAAAAAATACGCTTGGAAATCCGTTCAGGCATTCAGGAGAAGGCAGCCCTTATGTTTTCTTCAAATGTAAACAAACATGGCTGCCATGTTTGAAAGATGGGGTTGGTATGGGGGTTAAACATGCAATTTCGCGATCGCGATCATGGCTAGTACACTGTTTGAGGTCCAATTTTTTTTTTTTTATTATAAAAAAAAAAAAAAGACGTCCAGAAGACGTCTGGCAGGGAGGTCCATAGTTAAAAAGACGTTTTTATTATAGAAAACGTCTTTTTTGGCAGGGTATGAGTTAAGACGAAATTCATTTGCAACTGCGACTCGCATCACAGCAACCACACTTTCTAGTTTATCATTATCTACCTACAACTTCCTAAAGGCCTCATGTTTACCATGTACTACTAATTAAGGATGTCACAAATACAAATTTAAGTTGATTATTAATTGTCACACTAATAATACCAGTAAGGCTCCCTAATCGGGAGATAAGCGACCATAGGTCACTTATCTCCACAAATAGGGCAAAAATGTGTTTTGCCAAAATCTTCCTGATCCATGTTGATGACATGAGTGTAGACATACTGTGTAGTGATTTTCGTGATTTTAGGGCAAAATCTGTAGGAGCAGTGTCCAAAAATGTGTTTTTAAAAATCGGCCTGGAGGTGGCGCTATATGGGAGAGATTCATGTTGATGGGATGAGTGTAGACATACTGTGTACCGATTTGCGTGATTTTAGGGCAAAAATTGTAGGAGCAGTGTCCAAAAATGTGTTTTGCAAGAATCGGCCTCATGGTGGCGCTAGAAGAGGGCCATGTGAGAAATGAGGGGTGGGATCTCCGCGCCGGCAAGGCGGACGAATAGGTACCGGCCCCGGCTGTCCCGGTCGCTCCTAGCCGGAGTTACGGCATTTTATGTGAGCTGCAGTGTAGGGGGTCCTCCACTGGGGGCGCCACCACTTTTGCATCCGTTCTGGAGCACCAGGAGTCGGTGGTCCCCGGGAATTCCCCGTGAGCAGCCCCGTTGGGGTGGTCATTTGGTCAGTTTAGCACATTTGGTCATTTTTTACATCTGGGGGTCCCCCAGGGACCTGGGGGTCCCTGGAGCTCCGGGGGTCCTTGGAGGTTGTAGTTTGGCAGGTAAGGAACGTGTGTGCAAAATTTGGCATGGATCGGGGCAACGGTTGCGGAGATATGAGCAGGGCAAGAGTGTGACGTGTGAGGTGTGACAGACAGACTGACAGACAGACTGACAGACAGACTGACACTTTGTGCAGGGTTTGATAGTAAATGCGACCTACGGTCGCAATAAAACTTGTTGGTGGTGATAACTGGGTTTTTGGTATTGAACATTGGAACGTATGAATATAAAAATACATTTATGTTAGCCTTTTAGGTTTCGTAATAAAAAAATGCTTTTTTGCATGAACATTTTTCAACAAGATTATGACGATAAGTGCTTACATCTTCATTCTTCAAGAAATACTAGGGTTTCCTGCAGCACTTTACAGGCCAGGCGCCCCGCCCGGCCAGAAAACCCCCCCGCCCCCCCAAGGGTCTAAAAAATAAAATAAATAAAAATAAAAATAAATGTTTTAAAAAAAAAAACCTTTTGGACCTCCAACATTGTACTAGGCATGATCGCGATCGCGAAATTGCATGTTTAACCCCTATACCAACCCTATCTTTCAAACATGGCAGCCATGTTTGTTTACATTTGAAGAAAACATAAGGGCTGCTATCTCCTGAATGCCTGAACGGATTTCCAAGCGGATTTTTTTGTTTGAAAGCTGTGAAAAGCGTGTACATGCATAGTGCATGATCTGTGCAATTCGTACACCAGCGTGCACACTATTTTTTTTAACCCTTTGGTGGCGAACCGGCAATATAAGAGGTCCCACTTTACATAATGGCACCGAAGAAGTTAAAGGACAACTTATTTGTTTATGTATGTTAATGTATTGATGTATGTTTTATAGTATAAACATGTATATCTCCAAAGTAACAAGTAACTAAAGTTAACTTTGTAAGAGTAAAAGTAAAATATTTGGATCCCAGATGTAGTGGAGTAAATAAGTACTGAAAACAGGAAATACTCAAGTAAAGTACAAATACCTGAACATCTCCTTTGTACAGTATAAGTACAGTACTTAAGTAAATCTACTTAGTTACTTTACACCAATGTTTTTATTTTTATTTTTTTACTGTGCTGTAGACTTCTATTTATATGGCACAAGTGCTGGTTGATTAACCTGGGGGGAAAAAACAAGTTACACTGTCCTGTGAAAAACGTATTTATTCAATGTTGAATAAATGTGGATGATAGCATGTAGTTGTGTTTTCCATCATCATGGGCACATTCATGTGTTTTTTTAAAAATAAGAATTAATATTAAAAATTAAGTGAATTAATTACTCGAATTAATTAATTAATCATCAAAAGATTTCAGCGCGTGCAGATCCCCCCCTGGTCAAGACTTTTTCCTGCAGGAAACCCTGATTATAGACATTGGATGGGTTGGCCAGAGCATGTTCCAAAGGTTTAATACATAGCACTGTCTATGCCCATGTTACACGTGCATAATGACGGATGTGTCTGTCAAATAGTTCGCACTTAGCAAGTCAGATACAGTATGTTGCATTGATCAAGTTACAAAACCTGACTCAGACTGACTCGGAGCCATGTCCCTCATGGGCTGCTTCTCAGGCCCAGGTACGCTCACTAAACTTCAATTCTACATGGACCGATCAGCACTGCAGGTTTCCTGCTCTCAGCGTCTGGTCTAGAGTTGTTCCCATACCGATACCAATTAGAAAAGCTGCTGATACGGCTTGAAAGAATTATCGGAGTCTGCCTGTCTATGCAGATCTGACACCACATCGTTTATCACATGATATTTCATGAATATATTAATTTGATTGCTTCAGTGTTGTTGCTTCTGATAATGCACAACTTTCGGTGTATTTTGTACCATCATGATAGTAAAAAAACAAATATCAATCTATGAAATATGAATCAATACTAAATTGTTATTCAGGCACACACTATGCCTCATCTATGCATTATCTTGTGAAATGTCTTATGCACACCCATTGGGAAACATTACAACATTAGGTTTACTAAATATATGCGGGTGCACCAGTTCTAACAATTATTATTAAAATATTACTATTATTTTCATAACATAAACATAACAGACTTCACAAGTTCAGTCGAGCCACCCCCTCGACACATGCAAGCACGCACGCACACCCTGTCAGTTGGCTGGTATAGATAGAATGGACTAGTGTAGAATGGACTTAGCTAAACTAAACAAAAGATTAGGTAGGCAAAAATTGTAAACATGATGTACAAAATCATTTTCCTGACAGTTTCTAAATAAGTCCTTGCTTTTAACTACACTATCAGAGCCTGCATGTGTTTGATGATGATATCAGTGTAACCTGTTACCCTGCAACTTAACATTCTAGCCAACTCGTCTCCCACATGATAATAGAGCGGCCGGCAGTGGCTCAGGAGTCTTGGAATCCAAAGGTTCCAGGTTCGACTCCCGGCTCCTCGTGGCTAAGTGTCAAAGAGTCCTTGAGCAAGACACTGAACCGCTCCAGATGAGCAGATTTGGTGCCTTGCATGGTTTCCTCCACCATCGGTGTGTGAATGTGAAATACATAAAGCGCTTTATGAAAAGCACTATAAATGCAGTCCATTCACCATTTACATGAAACAACATTGTGAAGTAAAGTAATATTTATACATTTAAACGTGTGTGTGTGTGTGTGTGTGTGTGTGTGTGTGTGTGTGTGTGTGTGTGTGTGTGTGTGTGTGTGTGTGTGTCAGATGTAAGCCAACATGTCAACACTGTGCATGCCTGGTAGTGCTAGTGTTACAAAGTCCCAGCCGCACCGCCAGGCTCATATCACATGAAGCGTTTCTCCTGGCTTAGACAGCTGAGATTTGTAATCCACCACTGCTTTAAGTGGAACACACAACCTTCACCAACAAATGAAATGCGCACACCAGTAATGCTCCCATCTGTGGAGTTTATTGGTCTCCCTTCATTGTCTAACCCTGTGAGCTCCGACTGAGGCTCAAACCTTTGATTACCGGTACTGCTTCATTGTTAATGTTCAGACATACTGTCATTCTGGATATAATTTCCTTTTAGTACTATTTCATTTCTTATTTGTATATATGTTGCAACAAACACTGTCCTATATTTCAACATGACAATAAACCATGACATCTAACAACAAATACAATCTAATTTCCATCAACAACTGCCCATATCATATGCATTTTCACACATGCATCATTCATACTCATTGCTCAAACCAACACCTTCCGTATTCACTACATGTACACAACTACGCAGCACAACATACCTGTAGGGCAGATGCGAGGGCTGCGAAGTGGCCCGAACATCTAGTTGCTATAATTGGTGCTACAATTAATATGTTATAATTCTTTTTTTAATCCATTTTCATACTGAAATGAGTACAAAATAATGTCATGTCATAAATATGCCTTAATATGATACTAAAAATACCGGCATTGAGGTTATATGTTTCCGCCAACCAATTGCAGTTTACATCTGTGTCTGTCAAGTCACAGATGGGCTGACACCAGGGCTGACAGTGACACCAAATAATGCCGCCACTCTGTGGAATGGAACACCAGCTTCCACTTGCCCTATTGCACCTATCGGGCCTTATCCTGAAGGGGACAGTGTTGCTGCTTGGAGCATACACAAACTCAATAAAGTTGCAGGACCCATGCTCAGGCTGAAAACGTGAGTGCGTATCAAGAATGAACACCAAAAGAAGCATATTGGGGGATTTTGGCTGATTTTGGGGGGGGGGCTGCGCTACCTACTGTACATTTTTAGCTGTGTTGCTCATTCCACAATTGCACAATCCTAACAAGTTAAACCTCGTTGTAAAGGGGACTGTTCAATGATAAAAATACATGAAATAAAATACCAATTAGTATTATTGAAGGGGAGAAATAATCAACCGAAATTATTACGTTTCCAAGCTTTTTGTGATGAAGTATATGCGGTAAATACTTTGAAGGAATATAATGAATGTGCTTAGTGAGGTCCCTGCAACATACTAGCGTAATTTCCAAGGGGTGTACTTGTACATCAAGCTGCCTCACACTACAGAAACAGGAGATTGGCTCCTGCCCTATGGGTCTCATGGCTCTACAAGGCTTACTTATTAGTGAGATTGTAGTGACAGTGACCTATGGCCTTGACCTGGCTTTGACCACCTACCGGTACTTCGAAATGGTTCATCCTTTAAAGTCCATGTGGATGTTTGTGTCAAATGACATGATATATATCCTCATGGCTTTCCTAACTGATATCCCATTTGGTCCTCGAGGTTGGGACGGACGGACAGACGGAAGGATGGACGGATGTCGATAACTTCACAATCAACAAAGTGGGTGACAAGGTCATAACACAAAAAAACGAAATCTCCTACTTAGGATGTATCCTTGAAGCTAATCTTTCCAGCGAAAAGATGACCTCTAAGGTAATAAATAAAATCAACCAACAAACTCATTTCCTACAGAGGATCGCCCCGATGGTCAATTTCAACACACTGAAGACCATAGCTGGTGCAATAATTCAGCCCCTCTTTGACTACGGAGTCCACGTATGGTATCGTGATGCCAATGAACTTGCAATGGGCCTGTTGTACAAGATACACTACACCACGACACTATGATACCCATGTACCTGTCAAAATACTTTATAAACGTTAAGGATGTCCATAATTACAACACCAGAGGCAGCGCCACAGATCACGTTCAACCCAGAGTCAAATCCAACAAAGGGTCAAACTCGTTCTTCTGCTATACCACCAAAATGTGGAACGCCTTACCGAAGGCCATAAAGGAGTGTGGATCCCTAGCATCCTTTAAAATCGCCCTGAAAAACCACTTACAGGCGGCAGCCGTTCACAACTGGTAAAAACAAATCTAGCCCAGCCCTACCCTTCCCTGACCATTCTTTGTATAAACTTACTGTTTGTATAGACTTACTGTTTTTTGTTTATTCTTTCTTTTTTTCCTGACTATATCTACTGCATAGTACTGTGTTCTATTCGTCTGTCATTCCATGTTATATGAGATACTTCAATGGTTTCCTGTGGAAATAAGCTTAGTCTTTTCTAGGATCTCCTTTTAGTTGACCTTGTACCAGTGAACTGTACCGTCATGAAACTGTACCTTTTTTTCCTATGCAAACCTCTAATAAAGTCTTCAATCAATCAATCAATGTACAGAGAAACCAAAAACCGAACACAGCTGTCTGCCATGGTAGCACAAAAAAAGTATTTTCAATTCAAAAGACCCAAAACCAAGCAAAGACATAAATCATGGGGATAAAGTCCAATCGAGTTGCAAGTACATTTTAATTTTGTCAAGTCGAGTCTATACTATAGTCATCAGATTTGTGACTCAAGTCTGACTTGACTCCAAGTCATGTGATTTGAGTCCACACATATTCTCCATACTTTATTATGGTATGTACAGGTACACTGATAAGAATAACTTCATCACCAACTGCAGGACAACCAGAGCGTAGTCAAGTCATCGATTTACAAAATGAAGAGGCTAATTAGGCCAAGGGTACAAGCAAAGGGGTGTGGGGAAGGTAGCCAGTGTGTGGAATTTATAGGGTGACTGCGGGGCCGCCGCAACTAGTTGGAAGGGCTAAACAGATAAGATCACATTCCACATTCTCCCCTACTACTGTGACAGTGACCATGACCATAACTAATGTTAGAACCCTCCACCTCAGCATTCAGTGCCATCTCAACATTACACACACAGCTCATGGATCTAGCTGTGACCATGACTCAGCCAAGGAATACGCAGACAGGCAGTGCAAATTTCAGCCCGAAATCAAAAAATGTAGCCAGGCTTGCAGGGTGCGTCCCTTTCCTCTGAAGAATCGCAAAGGCAAATTGTCTTATCTAACAAAGAGCAGTAGTAAATAGACAGTCCGAGTCATTGCACATGAGCACTCCCAGTCCAGTCCCTAATGTCTTTACAAGCCATCACTCTACAAGGGTGTGTATTGATATGTTCTTAACACAGGAGAATACATACATACAGTAAGTGCATGGGGAGGATAAACTGGCACAAAGTCAAACACACAAGAGTCTAACAAGAGATAAGACATATTATGCAAAGGCTGACAGTACCTTCACAATTATAACACTTACTTACCGATATTTCACTGCACTTAAAAGGCCATGTAACAAGATATTTGAATTGAATCACAACATTGCTCAGTTTTATCCTATCAGAAGTCTGAATATTACAGCCCGTTTTACTGCTTAAAAGAACATTAAGAGAAAACAAGGCAATGATGACATGCCCGTATTTTTTGCAAGTGCTTCAACAGGCTCGGCTACAGCATTTCACACCGGCTTGATGATATCTGAACTCACACTAGAGGGGGTGTGCAACTGGACTCAGTTGAAGAAAGGCTCTACTCTAGTATAGTCATGAATATGAATATCCATGTCAGTTGACGCTATTCCTTTTAACACCAGTGTTAATTATACAGTTAACACAACTATGAAAATAATAGTATGTACTGTTTGTACACGAGTTCCTCTGCTGCACCAAATAAGTCCAAGCAAAGCCAGGTGGTACAGTACCATCTGAGCACAAACAAAGTGGTGTTTTTAAAGTTCATTCTCAGTGTCAGACCGAGTGACATAACCTCGGCTCAGATTAACCAGCTACAGCTGATCACGTATTACACGTATGACACAAGGATCAGTATAAACACTGTGGTGTCTGAGCACCAGCTGCTAGTGACAGGAAGGTGAGACGGCAGTAATATGCTTAGTCAAGCATAGCAGATCTGGTTCAGGCCACAGTTGCCACAAGTGTTGACATGTAATATTCAGATGCGTGTGTTTGGAACAGACAACCTTGCCTGGTACAGAACTGGCTGACAGGTCCATTTGACATTACATTGAGGGAATTCAGTGTAACACAGCATTACACAGCAATGGACGGATGGATGAGGTTCGAATGGATGAATTGCTTAACTATGTTTAATGTTGTATTAGGGTGCACACACACCTATGAGAGTGGATTCCCCATTCCGCCAATGAGTTTCAATGAGAATGGAGCGTTTTTTGCAGAAATCCTCTACTGGAATGAAACCGCTCCTTTCTCATTGAAATGCATTGGCGGAATGCACATTCCACTCTCATAGGTATTTTGATGTGTGTGCACCCTTATGTTGAAACTGAAAGTGTTGCTCCACTGAGTCAGGAAATGACAATCGAGTGGGTTTACACTACACAGATCTATCAGTTACAGAAACACTGATTATGCAGAGAGCGTGCATGATCAAATCAAATTAAAAAATGTTGGGTCCCTGTGCCGTGGCATGTCAAATCGGGTCCTCCTCAGAACTACGAGGGCTGAGAGAATCACTGTTTTTCTCCATTTTTACGAATCGATAGCTCGATGCTGGTACGACATACAGTGTGTGTGTGTGTGTGTGTGTGTGTGTGTCTTCCAAGAGAAGACAGACTATATGAACCCACTGCACACAAAATGTGGTAGAAACAGAGCTACACTTTCTAACCACCTGCCCACTATACCGACACATCAGAGACACATACTTCCACAGATAACACACACACCTAAAGTGAGTTTTGGAAACATGACCAACGACAAAAGTCTCCCATACCTACTGGGAGAAATACAACAATGTGCGAACAGTAACACAGCAGCAAGATTTGTGAACTGTTGTGATAAAAGTAGGCTAGAGAATGGAAACCTATAAGCCGGACTAAAAAACGCACAAGTGACATCTAGACCTACTGCACATACAGTATAAACAGAGCTGCTACCTTTTAAACACATTTTAAGTCTGAGGCTTTTTTAGTGTAATAACAGTGAATAATAGACCAGGTGGCTGAGTTAAAGGGAACTCAATGAATATAAATGTTAATTGTTAACAGTTAAAAACAATTAAAGTTTCCCCAATTAGGGTGTCAAATGAATGACAAAGACAGTGTATATAATGTATTTATTATGTTATATTATTTATTATTATAAAATAATGTTTAGGAGAGCAATGGGGCTTTTAAGCTGTGACATCATTTTGTAGGCAGAGGAGAACTCTGCCCCCAGAGCATTTTCTGTCCCTCGCTATTTCAACAGATCCGAGACAAAAATAACGACTAAAGTATAATTCTAACACTTTCCTTTCAACAACAAAGAGAAGAAAAATGTGTAAATAGTAAAAATAATAAAAAGATTCACGGAAACTGGGGGCAGAAATTCTCCTCTGCCTACAAAATGATGTCATACTTAACAGCCCCATAATGCTGCTGTGTGTTCCAAAAAGCTTTATACCCTGTATGTATAATATGTATGACGACACAATGTGACGTAGCTGTTTACACACTGCTGTACACCCTCCAACTGTATTATATTCCCCAACGGTTTTTATTATATTTTGACACTTGCTTTGGCAATGTAAACGTATGTTTTCTCATTCCAATAAAGCTCCTCTGAATTGAAAATGGGAATTGCAAGTTAGCAGTAGCACTCACACAGACAGACAGCAGAGGACGTCCCGTTAGCATGTTAGCATGTTTAGCTGCCTGTCTGTGTCAGTGGAGGTTTATAATATACTTACCATGCACTCTCGCACTTGGCTGTGGAAATTCTGCTCTCTGATAGTAACGTCGTCTTCTTCCATTCTTCATGTTGCAAAATGCTAAAGCTAACACACTCTACTACATACTATTGCTCATACCGTGCGGTCAGTGTGTGTACAGTATGTGTCATGTGTGACTGACTGGCAGCAGGCAGCTTGCAGAGACACTAGACAGCCTTTACAACGAGTCAACGACAGTTATTAACCGCTCAAAAAATAACGCCCCATAATAAATAACGTCGACATTGCGCGACCGTACGCACGCAGTGGTGTAAAGTAACTAAGTACATTTACTCAAGTACTGTACTGTACGTGTAAGTACCATTTAGACAGTATTCATACTTTTACTGAGTACTTTTTCCACCACTACCAACCGTACGTCATCATTCTACGACGATGCGAGATGGGATTTATGGTTCTTTGAAGTGAGCCGGATTTCTGGGATCCGTTCCTTTCAAAGAGCCGTTCAAAAGACTCATTTTGATTATAATTACAAATCACTTCAACTCTACATTTCGGTCATTTGAAAGTAGCCGATCTACAAGCTCACAATGCATCGCGTTGCGAGTTGCGACGCATTGTGAGCTTGTAGATCTGCTATATCCTACATTTTATTCATTGGAAAACCTGTGAAATTGGACATTCTTCATAATGAGTAATTTCAACTATAGTCTATTGGTAGTACTGTAGGACATTTGATACACTTTACTCAAGTAGGCCTACATTCTAATTCCAAACTTCTACTTGTTGCAGAGTATTTCTACATTGCAGTGTTGATACTTTTACGTTTCTTTTTTTTAAAGTAAAAGTATCAACACAACACTGCAATGTAGAAATGAACGGATCCCATCATTCATCTCAAAGAGCCGTTCAAAAGACTCGATTCGTTCGTGAACGTCCCATTTCTACTCTGGAATAGAATTATCACGTGTGTTTGGGTCAGGCTCATGTAAAGACATGTGTGCAACATAATCTTAACTAACGTGTGTATTATCTGTTTATAAAGTAACCACAAGGTTACATCATATCACGTTTAAAACGTTTAAGAAACGTGTGTTGTTTCCCAGTTTAGTAAGTTGGATTTACCATTGTTAAAGGTAGGTGATGATACTTACAAGTTCTCCTGACTGGTTTAATTTGGTTAGCTAAGCCTTTAGCCAGTGAATATTCACTGTTAATCAACATTTTGTGTTAGTAAAAAATGCAATGGTGTAAAGTAACTATGTGCATTTACTCAAGTACTATTTTGAGTTATTTGTAGAATACTTTACTGGAGTACAGTAGTGATTTGGGGGCCGGACGGGACCGGACGCCGTGTGGCCGGAAATATTTCCCCACATGCACGCGCACGGACGGCACCGAACGGTGCACGAGCGTGTAAACGCGTGCATACCCCCCCGCGAGAGCCGCGACAACCCCCCACCCCGCGAATCCGCGATAACTAGGCCTACAAGCAATACTTTTATCAGTGGCTACTACTTCGCATAACAGGTTTCTAGTGGACGGTGAATGTGTGAGCGTCCTCAAGCATCTATTCATATGGATATATAGCCTACTTTAACACCTAGGTTTCCAGCTGTGACTGCATGTGCATGTGTCGATATGTGTGTGTCCTCTCCTCATACATGGCTGATGGCTCCATATTAGGCTATTTAGTGTTTGAGATTCGTTCAAGGCAAACTTTGTTTCTCTATCCTACTGCAGCGCTGTATTTTCTAAATGAATTAAAAGAAAGCAGAACATAAAATCTTAAGTAACAATGCAAATGTAATTAAGACTAGACAACTATTGTTTTCCCACCATTAGATCTGCTGACATCCTTTCTATCTAAATAGCCTCTAGAGGCGCGTGCACGCGCGTGCACGTGACGTCAATAAATGACCGTCCGCCCGAAAAAAAAAATCGCAAAGCACCACTGCTGGAGTATTTCCAATACTTTTTCTTCTAATCCACTACATCTCAGAGGCAAATATTGTACTTTTACTCCACTACAATTACTTGGCAACTTTAGTTCAGTTACTTTGTAGATATGTATTATTGTTACAAAACACACATTTGAGCTTGTAGATCTGCTATTTTCAAAAGATTTGTATACATTTGAAAAATTTAAATGGGACATTCTGCACAATGAGTACTTTCTACTTTCGGTACTTTAAGTACATTTTGATACCAATACTTTTGTAGGCCTACTTTTGGTACTTTAAGTACATTTTTATACCAATACTTTTGTACTTTTACTCATGTAAATTTTGAATTCCGGACGTTTACTTGTAACAGAGTATTTCTATATTGCAGTATTGATACTTTTACTTTAGTAACATGGGAGTACTTTTTCCACCACAGAAAAAATGAAAGGCAGAGGAGGGAGAAGGGGGGCGAACGTCAAAAAGAAGAAGATGAATGACAATGGGATGCTGAGAAAGTACATGGACTCGGTGGACGATTTCGTGCAAAGCAAAGGTGGGGAGGAAGGAGAAGAAGTGGAAAATGACCCCCGTTTGAGGTTTGTGAAGAGGAAAAGTCGGAGAGAGGTACGAAAAGAGAAGAGAAAGATGAAAAAAATAAAAATGAAAAGTTACTATGAGGGTAAAAACAATCTCCTGCCGCCTCAGGGCGATGGTGCTGGTTCTTTAAAACCAGCTGATGATGCACCACAACAATCAAAGGAGGAGAAAGTGCAGGAGAAAACAAAGAAAGTGGTGTCAAAAACTCCTCAAATCAAGACGACCGATGCTAAAACAGATAAAAAACATAAATCTGAGCTTTCCAAAACAGAATCAACACAGAAGATGGGAAAGAAAACCAACAAACTCCAGGAATCCAGAAAAAAGGCTCTCTTTGAGGCCATCGACGAGGAGGAAATAGAAGTCAAGAAGATGTCGAAGCTTCTCGGGTACAATAAGAGAAGAAACAAGAAGACCCTCCCGCAGTCCTTCGCCATGGATGGACTCGATTACGTCCTTGACACACCAAAATATGGCTTTGAATCTACAGTGTTTGACAGCGATGATGACACGTACATGGCCAAAGACCACTTGGAAAAGCTCGATAAGAGTGACTCTGATATGTCAGGCGAAGAAGGGGAAGAAATGACTGACGACGAGTCTGCAAACGAAGGCGGTGGAAACGACAGTGATGATGAGGATCTTGGTGGAGAGACGGATGATGAAGAGAATGCAGATGTGGAGGAGGAAGATGACAATGGGGTGATGGATGAAGAGGAAGCAGAGGGAGATGAGATGGAGGCAGAGGATGCGCTGGATGAGGACGGAGCGGTGCACCTGTCCAGTGGAAGTGAAGGGGAAGTGGAGGAAGGCCCAGATGTCCTCCAGGCCAAGCCTGCAAATGTAAGTTCAGAAACTCTTAACGTTTATTACAGGGGTCTTCAACGTTTTCAGGCCAAGGACCCCTTAGTTGAGAGAGAGATGAAGCACGGACCCCCACAACCTTCTCATAGATTCCATGGTTTCATCGTTTGACAGCACAAACATCGGTGTATTTTGGATTCATGTCAATTTGTGTTTTCATATATTTAACCACTTGAACCGTCAGTACTTAATACCTTGACCTTTCACTATGTACTTAGTGGGCTCTTTTTCCCCTCTACACCAAACCTCTTTGCCAAAAATAGCCAATCTAAAAGCTCACAACGCCTCACAGCGCGAGACGTTGTGAGCTTGTAGATCTGCTATTCTTGGCTAAAGTTCTCAGAATATGGACGTTAGGGTTCAAGTGGTTAATATAAAAAAGGAGAAAAAAGGTTTCTATCACACAAAGATTTGAAGGACCCCCTGTAGTAACTCTGAGGACCCCCTAGAGGTCCCGGACCCCCTGTTGAAGACCCCTGGTTTATTAGATAATACCCTTAATGCAGGCCCATATTTGTTTGCTTGTTTGAAAATAGCTCATCAGGGTTTGTAGATGTGCTCTTTTTCAAAAAAACTTCCACCTATAATCACATGCCCAAATTGGAGGTTTCAGGGTTAAAGATGATGAGCTTCTTGAGCTACACATTCATGAAGTACAAATTGAATTTGAAATGACGTCTTCCAACATTTAGGTCGCTTCCGTGGCAGGCAAGTACGTGCCCCCTCACTTGCGTGACACTGGAGACGATAAGCGCAAAGCTGAGCTTGGAAAACTGAAGAGGAATGTCAAAGGCCTGCTGAACAGGTACACACCACACTTATACATCCTTCCTTACCCTACCGTCAATAGGCTCTGATATTATTTATTTGCAATATATTATTGTTTAGTCGTGAAAGAACTGAGGCCAGTCACAGCAGTTGGGAAAAGGTGCTTTGAAGTTGTTGTACTGCTTGCATACAAGTTTTCTTGACTATTCTTTTGGAGTTTTCTTACAAGGCCATACATTCTTTTACAAAGAGCAAAATGTTGCTCTTTCTATACTAGATTATTAGTCAAAGCCCACCAGAAATACATAGACACACTTTGACAGTGATTTTGTTGCTGTTGGGTGGAAATCTCAGCCAACAGCTTTTCAACAGCTTTTCAGGGTTCAAAAATAGCACGTTTTCAGCAATTATTCAGATTAAAATAAAATAATTCAACCAACTTTTGTTTGACACTATAATATGACGAAGTAGGACATGAATTCATGAGAAAGGAAAAATCCAAAGTTAAAATATGGAGACGAGAGGTTTTCTGCCCGGCGACAGCAACAATATGATATTTGAGCCCTCATCTGACCAGGGATGGGACGATAATCAATATTATCGTTTATCGTGATAAAAAACACTCACGATAATTGTATCGTGGAGATTTAATTTATCATGATATCGTCCGCTCTCATGCACTGGGATCAATTCACCTTTTATTTTCCAAGCAACATATCCGGTGCGATTTAAACCCTCTAATTGGTAAAAGGTACTTCTTTTACTTCTTGATACAGTCTTTTTTTCAATCTCTATCAAATGTTCCGCCCCAGGATAATGGATTTTCATTATCCTGATAATATGATATCGTAAATCGCGTTTCTTTTTTCTTTTTTTTTTTGGTCACAATAATAATTATTGTGACAAATTGTGACAACAATAATTGTGATATGAAATGTTCATGTCGTCCCATCCCTACATCTGACCTTCCCAGGCTGAGTGAGCCCAACATGGCGTCCATCTGCGGCCAGCTGGAGGAGCTGTACATGAGCAGCAGCAGGAAGGACATGAACGACGTCCTGACGGAGCTGCTGCTGGCGGCCTGCGTCAACCCTGCCCTGATGCCTGACAGGCTGCTCATGGAGCACATCCTGCTGGTCAGCATCCTCCATCATGCTGTGGGGCTGGAGGTAACTATGTTCACCACCTCTCTAAGGCCAGAACCTACAGTACTAGATGGAGATGGGGATTGACTTACCTCGGGGGGGGGGGGGGGGGTGAGGACAACTGGCATACGTTCTTGACGTCAGTCATTCATAGTTTGACACGTTTCTTATGTGTGATTAGGGCCAAGGAAGAGACCATATACCTGTTCATCCTCTACAGCAGTGTTTCTCAAACTTTCGAATTTCAAGGTCTCCCTTAACTCTGACATTGTACGCTGTCAGAGTTACAGGCTTGTATGGTTCAATTTAGACCCCTTTAAAGGAACAGAGTCCCTGGAATCCACATTGAGAACCACTGCTCTAGAGGGAAGCAACCTGGTTTTTACCCTGGAGCTCAGAGCTCAGTCTGACGTATGACAAATTCAACTCACTAACCAATTTCTCTAAACACATTGTTAAACAAAACCTACTCTACAACTACCTTAAAAATCGAACAAGAGAGGGGTGGCAACAGTGGTGTGTTCTACCGTGATACGCATTATACTGTACAGTGTGACCTGCAGAAATGTTTCTTAGTGAACTGTAGCCATTCACAAACCGTCTGAGAAAGCGTATCTGAATCGCAGGAGAAGGTGCTGGGGCAGTAAAAATGTGGACTACAGCCTAGTCTGGCTATTGTCTATGTTTATGTGATGATGGCGGCTGGTGAAGGAATTCACACATTAAACAATAGACCTGCCACACTTCATAGTATTTAAACTTAATTCGGCGACCACTTGTGTGCTCATATATGTGCGCGCATGTGCGTGTGCCATGCGTGAGGGAGGGATGGAATAATTACAGATGCCATCCAAACAATCTAGAACTCACCACTGGGTGGCACTCACACCTAACCTAATGTGTTTAACATAATGTGCTGAAAATGGAAAGGTTACCCCCAAATCTTACCTAATGTTTCCCTGATGGGAAAAATATACTGAACAGAAGGCTGAGAGACACAAGAAACATGCCTTAAGGCCCATTCCCACTGGGCCAGATAACAGATACAAAAATCTCTTTCTCCAGATATTTTTCCATTCAAAGTGGATGGTAGATAGAGATAAAAAAAAATATCTACCACAGATATTTGCCACAGATACTTTTATCTGTGGCAAATATTTTTTTTATCTGTATCTACCATCCACTTTGAATGGAAAAATATCTGGAGAAAGAGATTTTTTTATCTGTTATCTGGCCCAGTGGGAATGGGCCTTTAATCTGACACATAAAGACTGTATAGTAGGTCTGAACACAAACAGAGATTATGGATGCTGGAGTTCGAGTGGCTAAGCACTACACTTTGCATTCAATTCCTCCATTCTTGTTCTTTAAAGTTAGGGTAAGTTATATTTTTTGGTTAAAACAACTTTGTTGTTGAAAGGTTAAAGCACTACTATATTATGATAGTAAGGATTGCTGTAGAGCGTTTGTTCAGTAACAAATGTCTCCTTACCTTTAATAATAAAATGCATATAAACAATTCTATTTATGCATGTAGGCTTTTTTTTACCCCCAAAAGAAGTGAGTTCATACAGTATCCTTTAGATGTAATGCTTACCACGATGTTACCACAGATGTTATATTGCAGGTCATGGCTTTTTGGTGACCTTAGGTCACTGTCTGCTCTACTGATAAGAGATCTCCGAAAAATGGGTTTTATTTTTCCCAGCCTGTGTGAGAGAGAAGTTAATAGTTGCAATTAACCAAAGAATGGACATTAGTCCTTGGATTATTTATTAGGTGTTAAGCATAAAAGGGGATTGCCGGCTTTGTAAGCTAATGCCCCTTTCTAACGTGACATCTAATACCTTAGGTTTCCTTTACTTAAAGGTGTATTAGCATTGTTATCTCTTTCGTATGTTGACTCTCCATCCTGTAAGTGACCACACACAGTCTCATTACTACAACAAGTCAACACACAGTCAGCAGTCAATAGCTAACCACTTTCAACCTGATGTATTTTGGGCATGTCATTAGGTGAAAATTGTTCACCTAATGACACAAGCACACAGCTATTTTAATTGTACCATCCGCCATCGTAAGTTAAGAAATTGCTCAAGTGGCTAACAAGGTAAAGCATTTTTTTGTGATTTAAAATAAGCTTTTATAGGCGTGCCTTTTTAGTGAAGTAAATATAATGGCTGCACATAGAAACATAACATTCATACAGTAGCCAGATGTAATTTACCTGTATTAACCATTTTTATATACTTTTGAGTCAAAACATGTTATGACAATACAATACATTCTTTCACTTTTTTCACATGTTTATGTTGTTAACAGACATTTCAAGAATTTTCAACACATTTTTTGTTTGTGCGTAAATAAAAACCTTTCACCTATACAAAAAAGGATACACTAAAAGAAACTAAAGTCATTTCATTCCTGTATCCGTATAGGCCTACATATCCTTTATGATGAAACGTAAACAAATAATATATTCTTAATACAGAATGAGAAACATGTTGTGTCATTTTGCTAATAGGTCTTCCGTTTTCTTTTATTTAATTTTTGTTTCGGAATATTAACCAATTAAGCCTCATATAATTCCTCCATTTGAAAATCAGTTGCTGTTTTTGAACCTTTTCACCTTTTTTCACATGCCCAGCAATTGGACAGCAGGGTGAGAGTGGTTAAACTGTGCCATTGTACCATTGTGTAGGTGGGAGCCCATTTCCTGGAGACGGTGGTACGCAGATTTGACGAGCTGTACAAGAACCCAGGTGGAGGCAAAGAGTGTGACAATCTGGTGGCCATGGTGGCTCACATGTACAATTTCCAAGTGGTCCACTCACTGCTTATCTTCGACATCCTAAAGGTGCTAGTGGGGAACTTTACTGAAAAGGACATTGAGCTTGCACTGTTTGTGCTGAAGATTGTTGGCTTCGCCTTGCGGAAAGACGATCCTCTAGCCCTCAAAGAACTCATCTCTGATGCTCAGCGCAAGGCCAATGATGCTGGGTCCACATTTAAGGATCAAACTAGGGTAAAACATTTACCTAAAGCTTAAAGCAGATAAGGAACTTAAACCGTTAGGCAAGAATGCTCAACTTTCTGTCAAAATTGTAAGGTATTGCATGGAAGAAATTGCCAACTCCACACACTAAAGTCTTCTACCAGTGGTTCCCAAACGTTTTAGCTCAGAAGGAGTAGTTCACCCCAAAATGACTTTTTGCCATGGAGAGATTGGAGACTTGAGTTCAATAATATTTTTCGTTTTTTGTCTAAGACAAAAAATTGATTACAATAAATGTACCCCCATTGATTCCGGATGGGGACGCCAAATGCATTTGGTTCCCCATCCCGAATCAATGGGGCATGAGTAATCAATAGGAAAAAAAAGTCATTTTGGGGGTGAACTACCGTAACTCCTATAAGACCCAAAAGAGAAATTAGACATTTGCACAAGACCCAATGAAAATAGCAGATCTACAAGCAGACAACATGCCCCGTTGTTGGCTTGTTTTCTTTTTTTTTTTCTTTTTCACTACTACTTAACTCACCCACTGCATAGGACGAGTTTGACGAGCTATATTTATGGGTCCACTCTGCTTATGACGAGTATGACGAGTTATCAATTAGCTTTAATAACTATAAAACAAAAAAGTATGATCGCCGATTCGCCGTCCATAGCGCTCTATGGAAGGGCCCTATTCACAAAAACCGGATCCAGATCTTCCAAAACGGAAATGGGGGGGCGGGACAACGACGCCTGTATCCTGTCTGCCAAAATCCCATCCGGTATAATGTTATACAACGGCCACGCTGGACTCGATAGGTTTCGCTCTGGGAAATGGCAGGCTGTTGTGTTTTGTTGCTTACCATGCCTGGATCGTATTGTGAATGCAATCGGTGAACCAGCACGCAATGGATTCGCGCGCGCGCCCACGTTAAAGGTAGGCAAAATCCTGGCGGTGTGGACCATTAGAAGGGTCTTAAAAATAGCGGTGGGTGAGTTAAACTTTTAAAAAATGTATTCATGGCAATGATTCGATTTTTCAAATATTTATGAAATACTTTTGAAAAATGTTGGAATCTGTGAGCTGTGATTAATATTATTATTATGATTTAACTTTTTCAAATCTTTTGAAATAATATATGTTTTTAATGATATTGAGATTGATATTTACTTTACATACTGTAAATATGGGTCCGCAACCCAAACATGGGTCTCGAGCCACTGTTAAGAGTGAAATGAATGAAGGTGATTTGATTGTACTGAGGGTGATAACCATTTATTCATGTCATTTGTGATCATGGCCTCAGGTGCGCTTCATGTTGGAAACCATGCTGGCTCTGAAGAACAACGACATGAGGAAGATCCCAGGCTATGACCCAGAGCCTGTGGAGAAACTCAGGAAGCTGCAGAGAACACTGGTACGTCATCATATTCATTATGTCGTCTCCTCAACCCGCTAAGACCAAATGCTTTCTAAATCAGTAGTTCTCACACTTTCAAGATTTTTCAAAAATGTTCACATTTAGCAGATGTACAAGCTAGCAGTGTGGCTCAAAGTGACACGCTGTGACTGTGAGCTTGTAGATCTGCTATTTTTGGAGCTGTGTGAAGCACAGGCTCCCTATACGTGGCTGTGTGGGTCTGTGTGTCTGTCTGTGTGTGTCTGTGTGTATGTAGCCTGAACTTCCTAAACTTCGGCACGCCACTAGTCCCACAGTTTTGCCACCAAACACTCGCGCCATATGTCAAATCGACCGGCTTACTCGGGAATCGTGGGCTATTACTTTTCTAAGAGAAAGGTTCTATAGTTTAATTGATATTAATTTATTAGTGAATTAATTTTCCCCATTGACTTAGAATGGGAATCGCAAAAACTCACATTCAATTATTTGTCTCTCGCAAACCACAGGGGCTACAGTTTCAAGACTTGGAGAGGAGGTTCATAATGATTTCAAGGATTAAATAAAAAATAATTGTGTCATTTGGCCTCATGGTGGCGCTATAACACCCCACTTTACGTTTTGGCCTGTAACTCTTGAACCGTAGGTCGGAAAATTAAAAATATTTTTTCCCTGGATTCCTTGGGTCATGACGCATCTCCCCATATAGGCCACGCCCATTTGCGCCATGATAGATTTTCCGCCATCTTGAATTTTCTCCAAAACACACTTTTTGCTCCTTTTCCTACATATTTTCTTCAAATGTCACAAAAATCGGTACACATGATCCACACACACACACACACACACACACACACACACACACACACACACACACACACACACAGCTCCACTTCACACGGGTGTGATTTTTTAATAGCCAGCGTATGAAATCTAAAATGACGCAGATGCTTTCCCGGTTTTAATGTGTTGAAGGAGTTGTACACCCAAAAAATGTTCTATCAATTACACACCCAATGAAGTCTCATCATGGGGTGTGTCAAATCATGTTTTTTCTTTTTTGTCACGTTCCCAAGCCAATAATTTAAGGCTTCATGGGGTGTGTAATTGAAAGATTTGTTTTTTGAAGAAGACACACTTAAGGGTTTAAGGTATTTTATTGTCACATGCACAACAATACAGCAGGTACTATAGCAATATTGCATGCAGTGAAATTATTTTACTCCTAGCTTACCTCACCAGTACAGTAAACGGTTAAAACGAGTTATTATAATAATAAGTCATTATAAACCAGTAAGACTTAATTATCAGGGCTAGTCAGAAAACACTGAATATACATACCGGTATGCCTATAGCTAGCTTTATATATATTTAAATGCACCTTTATTGGTTTTTTAATTTGTAATATAAAGCTGTCCCTGATTAAGTTGCACACACTGGTCACTGGTCATACTGTGTTAGATTTACCCATTGGTAGTTTATTTTCTTTCTATTTGTCCAGTGAGAAGTGGTAGCTCTCACTTATACCACCAGGGGGCCCCAAAGGTCCACCTTACAAACTCAATGTCTAGTAGAACCTGGTTCAGAATTAATCTTAATTTGCAGCAGTGTATTTTAATTGCCTCTTTAATTTGTAACAGGTTTTACAAGCAGTGTTTGTCCAGTAAATACTACATGATGAATGTGTATCCCAGTGGTGTAAACTGTAAAGTAACAAAGTACATTTACTCAAGTGCTGTACTTAAGTACAATGTTCAGGTACTTTTACTTAAATTGAGTATTTCAGTTTTAATACTTTATACTTCTACTCTACTAGAGGCTAATATTATATAGGAGTAGTTCACCACTTTTCAACCTGTCTTCATATAATAGGTCCTCACTAATGTTCATGATAAAATATCACAATTTCTTTCTACTCAGTCCAAGTCTCCTAGGAGAGCTGTGGGAAGTTCAGAATCCATCGTCTTGATCATTTCCAAAAAAAAGAAATTAATCAATATTTTTGAAAAAAATATTTAGATTTTTATTATTGCGAGAACAATGGCTTCCACTTTAAAATTGCAACTTTTCAGGAATAGAAAGCCTGCAGTTTCTATAAACTGGATTGGCAATCGATGATGTCACAAGACGATGGGTTTCTGACCTGCCCACAGCCCTCCTCTGAGAAAAAAAAAAAAAGAAAAAGCTATTTTTGAGTGAGGACCAATTATATGAACATAGGTTGAAAAGTGGCGGAGTGCCCCTTTTATGTATTTGACAGGTTTAGTTGCTAAATTAGTGTGCATTTAGATTATTAATACAAAACATACATTAACCATTTAAGCTCTATTTTATACTTGAAAATAGCTCACCACATGTCGCATTGCGACGCATGAGCTAGTAGATCTGCTATTTTCAGAAAAGTTCTACACATTTTTGAAGAAAAAAGATCTGAAAGTATATTTCGATGACACTTTTGTACTTTTATTGTTTTAATTGTAGGCCTTTTACTTCTGACAGAGTATGTTTATATTGGTACATCTTCCACCACTGTGTGTAACCCCAGATAAAGCAGAGTGCCGCAGGCAGTGACGTGAAGCTGAGGGTCTCCTTGGAGAACCTCCTGGCTGCAGATCAGGTTGGACGCTGGTGGATAGTTGGATCTTCTTGGAGTGGACGACCCATGATCAACGACCAGGGGAACATGCCAGCCGCACAGCCCACTGCTGAAGGACAGGTACACCACCCCACCTGGACTGACAATCCTTGGTGTTCATTTAAAATGGAACGCTGAAGGATTCTGCTGCAATCTTTATATTACAAAAGAGTAAGTGATCTACTTCCGGGTCATGTATCGCTAACTTAAATACCAAACCACTTGGCCAAGATGTACTACATATGTACTAAATATAGCTTAACAATTCAAACACCCATGTCACCTTTGCAAGATGTCGTTTCCAAACCTCTGTATACAGTTATTACCCTCATATTTTGCCTCTGTATAAAATAGTCCGCCGGTCAAATATGTCCGACCGGAAATGTGCGCTGCGGCACAATAGTTCCGCCACAATAGTCCCCCCCCCCCCCCCCCCCCCCCATTTTTTTTCTTTTTTTTAACTTTTTTTTTTTGTTTTTTTTTTTGTACTTTTTTTTTTTTTTTTTTGTACTTTTTTTTTTTTTTTTTTTTTTTCCGCGACCCTCTAGTACAGTTACAATACAGTTAACCACTTAAACCCTAGCACCCCCTATGCCAGAAAGAGACGATCTACAAGCTCACAATGCATCTCAACGCGTTGTAAGCTTCTAGAGTGTAGAATTTAGATCTGCAAATTTAGCCCCTTTTCCACTGGCCCAACACCACACCACTCCACACAACACCGCCCACTTGTGCCAGGTTTTCCACAGCAAGGACCTGGGTAGAGTGGTGTGAAAGTGGTACTAAACATGGTACTAAAAAGTATCCAATCTAGAGTAGGTCTGAGCTAGGCCAAACAGGGCCAAACACTTCATAATGACTGATCACTCACTGACTTTTCATTTAGACCATCATGATATAGTTGTAATACATGATAATAGATTCTATTGTGTTATAACCACTATTATAATCTATTATAGTGTATTATAATTATCATAGTAATACATTAATACTTTATAGTGTAATATAATCACAGTTATAATCCATTATAGTGTATTATACTGTAATGCAAATTTATATTGTATTATAATCACAGTTAAAAGGGTCAATTTGTTTCTTATCGATACTTTTGTGTAATGGAAAATGTAGATATTCTTATGTGGTGTGGTGTAGTGTGGTGTGGTGCTAAAGCTGCAGTCGAAAAGGGGCTTAAGAGCACACCAAGTACAGAGCCAACTCAGGTCTGTTTCACTATGGTATGGAGTTATTATTATTATTATTATTTCCTTTTTTTTAATTACAATTAGGATGGATCTATAGGGCTAATTGATTTAAAATGTATTTTATGTGTGTATGCATTGCTATGTTATTTAAAAATACATATTGCGCTGTCAGCCTATATTAGAGCCAAAGTGCCCCGACCGTTAGGCCAACGGTCCAGGCCCCTATAGTAATTCTTGATGTACTGTAACTATCAAGCTGTGCTGATAATACTAATACTAATCGTTGACAATTCAACTGCATAATTCCATGGTCTGCACTGTTCAGTTTAGTGCCAAGGTGCTGGACATGGCCAGGAAACAGAGAATGAACACAGAGGTCAGGAGAAACATCTTCTGTGTGCTAATGACCAGTGAGGACTACCTGGATGCGTTTGAAAAACTCCTGAGGTACAGCAATGAGGCCATTCTGATGTGATGTGTATTTGGTTAAAGGCAACTTTTCAGTGTGGACTTGAGGTTCTGCTGTTTTTCTGTTTTGCCTCCTGTGAAGGATGGGTCTGAAGGAGCATCAGGAGAGAGACATAGTCCGCGTTCTGATCGACTGCTGCCTGCAGGAGAAGACCTTCAACGCTTTCTATGCCGTGCTAGGAGAGAAGTTCTGCTCCCACGACAGGCGCTTCCAGGTAGCGCTGTGTGCACTGCAGTCTATAATTGACCTCTGCACAGATCACATTTACAGAACAATGTGAAAAGCTCCACAGAAAGATAATTATTTACAATTATGAATATATTCTGGTCTTTCACTGTGTAAATAAGTCTACACGCCAAGGCATTGTCGGACAATCTGGGCGCCGAAAGGTGTCTGTGCCGGATAATCTGCCATATTTTGTGCGTACATGGTGATTCGCTCACAACAGACCACCATGTAAACTCTTTGCTTCTCCAGTTTAATGTTAAAGTCAATGTCGGCGTGGCAGGAACAAAATTCACTTGTAAAACCCCACCCACTATAGGGGTGTGTTCGACAACAACTCAAAGAGCTTCATTCATGACAGTCGTGCGAGGATTATAAGATTATTCATTCATTCATGTATTCACCCATTATGTTAAGGAGATTTATTTCCTGTCATGCTGGCGCAGAACAGTGCCATCAACTGATTGTCAGCTGTAGTCTATTTGGAGCAACCTTTAAAAATGACCGACTGATGCCAGATTGAACTTATAAAAAACTTTGGATAGATTTAGGGATAACAGATCTACAAGCTCACAGCGCATTCACATTCACATCATGTTGTGAGCTTGTAGATGGGCTATTTTTGCACATTATGAAAAACATATTTATGTGACTAATTGGAGTTTAGAGAAAATGCGAAAATATAGCGAGACTGAATATTGACATTTGGTCCATAAATAGCATTGCTGTCATTATTGGCTTATTTGATCATGTATGCTCAGTTGTGACTCTTATGCAGTACGTATTATGTGGCCTCATATATTGGCATTTTACGAGGGGTGGGCGATATGGTGATAATTATCATTGAGACGATACAATGTCTCCACTATATGCCTTTTCAGAGGTATCGTATATATACAATTGAGGGAGCCTGTTTAATCGTTATGATTCGTTAATACAGAGATTCATTGCAGAATTCAGTTTAAACCTGCATTTTGATCTAAATCAGTAGTTCTCAAACTTTAAAATGTCAAGGTCTCCACTTAACTCTGACAGTATACAAATGAAACCAAATGGACCCGTAAGGATCCATTTGGTTTCATTTGTATACTGTCAGAGTTACTTGTAAAGTTCAATATAGACCTCCCAAAAGGAACCCAGAGAGTCTAGTTTTTGTCAAGTAACTTGAAAAATAAACATAAAAACCAACGTGAAAAAGAATCGTGATAAGATCGTGTATCGTGATACAGCTTGGGAAAATATTGTGATATTGTATTTTTCCATATCGCCCACCCCTACATTTTACTGAATATAACTAATATTTGAAGCTACAGAGGGCAATGAAATCTGACCACCCAGACTCCCCACTACATGTGACCTGTCTGTGACCGGCAGGTCACCTTAACTACAGTGTGGGAGCCTCTCACACCTCTCTCCTCTGACGCTATATTTGACTTAAACCCACAGCAAACAATAGAGGTGACACCACGCTTCCTCCCTAGCTGACCCGCAGGCCACTGGTCCATATCAGACACTGATAACCATTGTCCCCATCAAAGAGCTTCGGTCAGACCTGCTGGGAAATTTAGTTTTTCTCGTGCAAGGTGGACCTGGCTTATAGTCGATTGCCTGTGTTTGTGTGTGAGGGAGGAGATATTAGAGGAGATATTAAGTGTCATTACTGGCTATAGATCACTTAGCCATCATTGCAATCATTGCACTCTGTATGCTAAAGTCAAGTGGCCATCCCTGCCTCACTGGTACACTCACCTGGCTTCATCTATAAATCAGTCAATGGTCAGCTCCTTTTTTTACCGTGGTATAGGGCTTCAACTATCAACTATTATCTTATAGTGACTATTTTATAGATTTTTTTTTTCTTTTATGAAATGAACAATCGTGAACATTTCCTTTTCTTTTTGCATATTAAGAAAAACGTATATATCAACGAATAAAGAGACATTTTTATTGACAATTTCATAATTGACTAAATCGATTAGTCTGATTTACCACTTATTGCCTATTTTATACTATATCACGTGGTGAGCTTGCAGAGAAGCAATTTTTCTGATTATTTATAATCAATTAAATCTATTCATATGATCCACTGTTGCATCCCCACCTTGTTTGTGTGTGTGTGTGTGTGTGTGTGTGTGTGTGTGTGTGTGTGTGTGTGTGTGTGTGTGTGTGTGTGTGTGTGTGTGTGTGTGTGTGTGTGTGTGTGTGTGTGTGTGTGTGTGTGTGTGTGTGTGTGTGTGTGTGTGCGTGCGTTCATATAATATCTTATCAATTTGCTCTTTAGCTTGTCTTCTGTGATTCTGTGGCTCTGAAATGATCACATGAACCCTCTCTGTGTTTCCCTAGATGACCTTTCAGTTCAGCCTGTGGGACAAGTTCAAAGAGCTGGCCAACCTTTCCAACAGCACCTTCAGTAACCTGGTCCATCTGGTTACCCACGTCCTACAGAGCAAGGCCCTCTCCATCTCCATACTCAAAGTGCGTGGCAGGATAAACTGCATCAGGGGCGTCACAAGGGGGGGAAAAGTGGGCCCAAGGTGGAGGGGCCTTAATTATTTTATACTTTAGCTATTGAAAAATAGCAGAGAGCTTGTAGATCTGCTATTTTTGAAAAGTTGTGTAATAATAGTTTGAATATTATGTATTTTTTAAGAGAACATTTGTAACTCAGATTTCGCTTCTGGGGGGTCCCTGGAACTAAATATTTTGAGATGGGGGTCTGGGGTCAAATACATATCATTTTGGGGTTCCTTCACTTGAAAAGGTTTGAGCACCATTGACATAGAAACATAGGTTTTAAAAAAAAAAAACCTTAGAAGGATTTGAAATATTCAAAGAATTTTCACGATTTTTCAAAAATAGCAGAACTACAAGCTCTCGAGTGCCGCGCTGTGAGCTTGTATATCTGCTATTTTCAATAGTTAAAGCACAAACTAGTTAAAGCTCATGGGGTGTGAATCCTTGTACCCAGGGACCAGAATTTGGTGCTACACCCCTGAACTGCATCACTTGAGGACGGTTCAGGGTTGCAGTCTGGCACAGTGATGCATGTTTTGATTGCAAATTGCACCGAACAAGAGTCTTTATCGAGGTGTTGATGTTTCTCTCTCTGTTCGTCTGTGTAGGCAATAGAGTTTGGAGAACTAGATAAGCCCAAGGTGCGTTTCTTGCGTCAAGTGTTGAGCAAGCTACTAAAGGATAATGAGCCTGAGGATCTTGTCATCATGTTTGGAAAGTGAGTGTCATCACATTCTGTGTACATATTAGCCATACTTGTATAAGAAATCAATCAATCAATGATATCCATGTAAAATACATTTACTCAAGTACTGTACTTAAATACACATTTTAGGTATTTTTACTTTACTGGAATTCTTCCAATTTTCAGTACTTTTACTGGCTATGTTACTTTGTTGATTTTGATTATTATTGCAAAACATACATTACCCTCTTCAGCCTTATATACTTTTCGGCCGTTTGAAAATAACCAAACTTGTACATCTGCTATTTTCAAAAGATTTATTTATACCATTGAAAACTTGTGAAATGGGACATTCTGCATAATGAGTACTTTAACTTCTGGTACTTTAAGTATATTTTGAAGCCAATACTTATGTAATTTACTCAAGTCAATTTGGAATACCTCACTTTTACTTGTAACAGAGTATTTCTACATTGTGGCATTGCTACTTTTACTCAAGTAAAACATCTTGAGTGCTTCTTCCACCACTGCTATTCGTCCAAGCCACTGTGTGAAAGTCTGAATCAATGTCCCTCGTTGTGTTCCGTCCTCCAGGATTTCAGGCATTCCCAAGCTCGGAATGCTGCGAGAGGGCTTGAAGCTTTTCATCAGCCACTTCCTGCTGAAGAATGCCCAGGCCCAGGGACCAGCTGAGCAAGCAGCTCTGCTAGCGCAGCGCGCCCAGGTCGCCACCCAAGCCATGGAGGCGAAAGAGGCCAAGCTCAAACTGTAAAACACATGTGTGTACTGTGTACACACACACACACACACACACACACACACACACTCACATGCATACACGCATAGCAGATATATTCACATATAGACCAGCACCGCAATATACAATATGTATATATTTTCCCCCAGAAAAGGGATTACCCATATGCAAAGAAAGACAGAAAAGCTGGTTGCACACTGCTGCGTTTTTTCGTTTCGTTTTTCAAGGCTAGGAGAGAGAGAGAGAGAGAGAGAGAGCAAGGGACCCAGTGGTCCAAAAATAAACACGAAATGGGTGGCAGTGTGCAAACGTGATTGACATACAGTAAACGTGAGGTTGATTTCTTTATTGATGTGCTCCAAAATTCACTCCTATATTCGGCTGAAAAAACGCAGCAGCAGCAACGACCTTAAAGGAGTAGTTCACCACTTTTCAACCTGTCTTCATATAATAGGTCCTCACTAATGTTCATGATAAAATAGCACAATTTTTTTCTACTCAGTCCAAGTCTCCTAGGAGAGCTGTGGGAAGTTCAGAATCCATAGTCTTGTGACATCATTTAAAAAAAAAAAAATTAATCAATATTTTTGAAAAAAATATTTAGATTTTTATTATCGCGAGAACAATGGCTTCCACTTTAAAATTGCAACTTTTCAGGAATAGAAAGCCTGCAGTTTCTATAAGCTGGATTGGCAATCGATGATGTCACAAGACTATGGGTTTCTGACCTGCCCACAGCCCTCCTCTGAGAAAAAAAAAAAGAAAAAAGCTATTTTTGAGTGAGGACCAATTATATGAACAAAGGTTGAAAAGTGGTGGAGTGCCCCTTTAACGTTAACATATACACCCGCACTGCAATATACGATTTTCTTCTGAAAAAAGCTTAGACTTCTGCAAAGAAAGACATAAAAAATAGTATCTGGATATACTTAATTGTCTTTTTCATGTACAAATTAGTTATCCCTTCGGTTGGGGTTAAATAACAATGCACAATGCTCCCACACACATTATAGCAACAATGTGTATTGACAGAGTGATAAGCTACATCATAGATGTGTTTTTTTTTGTTTTGTTTTTTTATATTTCAATAATGTATTATATTGTCCATGATGCTGGTAATTGTATATTTGTACATAACCTGGACATCGAATAGTTTGTTTCCATATCTATGCTATATGCAGATTATTGAATGCAAGAAACAAATAAACAATTTAATTAAATGCTGTTTAATAGCTGTTTGTTTAAAAAATATATTTTACTTAAGCTATTTACATGAAGGCACTATTACTTAATGTCCTTGTTTATGTAATACTGTATTTTCTCTCTCAGATTTGATTCTCCTTAACCTGCACCAATTCACGTAGCCTACGAGGAAGCATGTTCAACTCGACACAATGTATCACTGATTGATGTTTGTACAGTAAATTGGTTAAATTCCATCATTTGATCCTCAAAAGAGTATATAACACGGCAGGGTTATATCTTCTGTGAGTTTGACATAAACAAGGGAATCGGAACTTGTGGTGCTGTTCATTCACACTGTTTACACATCCCCCTTGAAATGACCCAGGGCTTTGATTCCAGGCTGTTCTTGTTGACCAGTCGACACAGTTCCGCTTGCGTGGTTAGCATAGCAGAGTCGTTCTGTTACATTTGATGCAGGCTACTATTAATTAGCTCCATTTGCATGGCCTTCATCAATCTAATAAGGGCGGTCAGAGGGTAAGAATCGGCCAGTGAGGGGAAATGTCCCTGCCTGGCATTAAAACTACAGTACCCTTTAAAGTTATACTATGCAACTTTTTCAATTGAACAAATCTTAAATTTGATCTAACTATTACATCGCTAAAGTTTTAGAACACCCACTCAATTAATTTCAGCCCTGAAAGGCTTTTTTAAATATGTTTTTGAAATCGGGGCTGAGGTCCGGATTTCGCGGAAAAATTACGTCATCATACACTACCGGCCAATCACAGCAAGGATCATACACTGCTGGCCAATCACAGCGCGTCTTGTTGTCTTCTAAGGAAGTAGCTAGCCTCAACATAACAACAGCATTTACTCTGGTGTAGGAGTCCGTAACTCCCGAACGCCTGGTCGTAGAGGGACGCGAGACCCCTCTACAGATGCGTCTCGGCGAGGCGGTGGTCGTGGTGGTCTGAGGCCCGGTCCGCGGTGAAAAACGGGCGGGAAAAAAAACAGATGCGACCGCGGTTTGCTATACCGCTACTGACCACTAGTTGAGCAACATACACAGTATAGCTTTAAGGGAGTGAAGTGAAGTAGTAACTTATTTCAGAACCTGAAACCCAAAGATCATAATTCAGGTTTATTCACCAAATACAAGGAACTCCACTTAAGAAACATAAAATATGGCTTAACATCATAAGTTTCAAATGTAAAGGTTTACAAATGTCTTGTGATAATGTCCTATAAGCGAAAAGGTTTGATGAAATGCTTTCACTGCTGTTATAATACACTAATCTAAGTTCCCAGAAGTTCTCGCTCCTCAGGAGGGATATACACTAACACAAAGAGCATGGTGAACTTTGAGATGGAGAGATCAATCATGTCACAGAGAGGTCCATACACTGGCTTTTGTCTGTAGTATGTGAGACACGCAGCAGGTGACATCAGTGTTACCTGGATTGTCTGGTTGGGCTTGACCCTCCAGTGAACTTTGAGTGTAAGCTAAAACAAACAGCAAGATAACCAAGGACTAGGGTCCCTGAGCAGCCTAATTATGTTTTCTAATGATGT
>NC_137828.1:39304306-39326390 GCF_963921795.1 Nannobrachium achirus
TTATATAGCCCAACATGCGCATTTTATCGAAGAAGGCACGTTTAACCATATACTATACGAAATAGCTTATTAGCATTGTTAATTTAATTTACATTACAAATAATCTATTACAAAATAACTAGCCTATATATAGCCTTATGTTACTGAGAGAGAAAAGCCCACAGAAAAGAATGAACATCTCATCTGTGTGACCTCAGCAACCTGCACACATGCAGGCCAACAGGGAAATTTCACTAAAAGCACCTTCTGTCAGTCATCTCCAAATCAAGTGGCGAGTAACTGCAACTCTGTTATCAACAAATCAACTCCAAACGAGGTCTTTTCAGCTTCGAGACGTGTTAGTGTTGAGCCTATATTTGAAAAAATATTGCGGATAATATTGAGTTATAGCTAGGCTATAACAAATGTCTCTGATTAAAATGAAACGCTCACATTTATATTGTATTGGGGAACTTATAATATATATATTTTCATTCAATGAAATGCAAGTGAGGAAAGAAGGCATGCATGCCTAATTGCCTATACCACTCAATATAAATGTTCTTCACTTACAAGCCACTTTAGAATTCATTGCCAATTTGCCATGAAGCAAAGGAGGACAACTAAACCACGACAAAATGTCTGTAATTGAAAGCGCTGAGTGTGATGAAGAAAAAGATGTAGCCTAATAGAGCTGTGACTCGGGGGTGGCTTCGGTCTAATAAGCCACTTAAAGTTAATGGAAGAGGGGGTCAGAATGAGAATTATTGACACCCTGTTGCCCTTAACCTGTCTACCAATAAAGCTGATTAGATTTTTTTTTGTCAATTCATCAGCTGACCACGCTCACACGGGAGGCGGACGGACGTTTATTTGCTCGGGGGAAATCAACAAGTCACCGGGTAAGCTCTGAAGTAAAGGATCGCCGTTTAATTGGAAACCTTGATGATCATGACCGATTACGGAATGATAACCACGAGATTGATGTGTAGTGTGTGTGTGTGTGTGTGTGTGTGTGTGTGTGTGTGTGTGTGTGTGTGTGTGTGTGTGTGTGTGTGTGTGTGTGTGTGTGTGTGTGTGTGTGTGTGTGTGTGTGTGTGTGTGTGTGTGTGTGTGAGAGTGTGAGAGAGCTAAACATGGATGGAGAGGCTCTTCATGCCTCTGGCAGACCTCGCCCTCCAAAACACGCACGCACGCACGCACACACAAAACAAAGGGAAAGGGGACCATATTATGTTCACCTTTGTTCACCTCATAACTCATAAGCTATAACCGATTCCCGAAAGATGCGTTTTTTTTTTTTTTTTTTTTTTTTTTGCAGTTGCCTCCTCAAATAAAATGAGCTCATGATCAAAACCAGTGAACTAAGTAGGCCTATAAGCAAAATTCTACAAGCTCACAATTGGTTGCATCACGACACATTGTTTTTTGTAGATTTTCAAAAGATTTGTAGGCCTATTCATTTGAAAACTTTAAATGGGATATTCTGCACAGTGAGTATAGGCCTACTTTTACTTTTGGTAGTTCTACTTTAAGTACACTTTTTATTCCAATACGTTTTGTTTTACTCAAGTTAATTCGGGACACTTTTAAGTAAACCTATAGGCCTAGTACTTTTTCCACCACTGCACAAATACAACAAAAGGAAAGGGCAACATATAGCCTAGGCTATTATGTTCACCTTGGAACATTTAATCTATAACCGATTCCGATTCCCGAAAGTTGCCTCATCAATAATGTAGAAGCTTTTTACCTGATCAAAACCAGCCGGACCTAAAATATGCTTGGCTATAGTTTTGGTCGTGCATCCCACACGCCTGAACTGAGCTGTCTGTGTCCCTTCTTACTGGTTTAATTTCATTAAGGGGCCGCATGAATATTTCTATTAAAGCACCCGTTGAAATATGGAGCCATTTAGTATTGGCCTGTACCGATCACCTAGATTTATCGCTCCTTTTCATCACATCTAGGGGAGAGAAAATTAATACTGCCCGTAGATGGAAACGGACCCTAAAACCCCGGTCTTTCCTGAAAGCTGTTAATTTGCTCCGTAATTACTTTCACAATTAACTAAAATACAAATCAAAGTGACAAATCGGGATAGTTTATATATTAATTACCCCCGGTAAATGTGTTCATTATGAAAAGGCAATTTAAAGGGACCCGCACTGTCTCTTTTATTGCAATAAATACATTGCAATTAAACTGGGGCTGCAAACGCCCGCTGCCGTGAAATGCTGCTTTTAAAAAACATTTGTGGTCTCATAACCATTTCATATATTTAATCTGCTGAAGGAGTTATCGCCGAGGCCGCCCGATAGGCCTATCTGAAAGAAAAATAAGGTGAGCATAATAGCATAACATTCAATTGTAGGTTAATTTGACGGATACGTGCCCGCACCTCAGCCCTTCAATAAGCGTATAGGCCTATTATAGTAGCTATAATATTATTGTCCAACCACTCACTTATTGACTTATTGTCATGTATATGTTTATGTGTAAGCCTTTATATGCAAATCAAAGAGTCACCTGGTATCAGAGGAGACGGCTCACGGCTGTAATTATTATTGGCTATTATAAGCAAGGCAATGCTTATGCATTTCTTTACAACTTGTAGGGCATATAGGCTAATATAACCTATTATACAACTAACAAGAATACATTTGTTAGGAAAGTGCAAGTAACAGTGTTACATTTCTTTAAACATCTCCTTTATCATCATTGATGTTGAAATTTGGACTCGTTATATAGGCTATTTGATCATTTATTATTTAGTAGGCTGTTGTTGTTTCTTTTATTTATTTATGTATTTATTTGTTCAGCTTATTTCAAACATTTCACCTATTATAGGCTACCACGTCCACTTATATGGCAGCTTATAAAACATTTGTATTCATTTTGATCGGGTTGATATCAATACATCCTTGGCCTTGGTCTATAGGATATTGTTGACTTTCATTTTATTAGCCGAAATGTACTCCCCATGTAGGTTATAGGTTTGTATTCATATCATATCCATTCCCATATAGCCCCAAAAATCAAAATGTCTTGGTTTGCAGTGCCCTTAAATTGCTATTTAGGGTATTGTGTCAAACAGTTGCCTAGTTGTGGTGACCTACTTGTCAAATTTTAAAATGTGAACAGCATGTAAACTGGTGGGTGTATTTGGTATTTCTTGAGTCAACACCAGAAGTTAATTGAATAGCATGAATGCAATTTTAAGACACAGATCGACACGTCACAGCATTTGAGAATGAAAAGTATACTGGAAAACATAAGCCAGGCAGTTGTCCACTGATTGGCCAATATAGCAATCCCAATATTTAGAATTATGTGAGGTATATTAGGAGGCAGAATAAAAGGTGTGTTGTTGAGGCTAATTTGATACAAGCATGCAGCATTAGGCCTATGCTCCTCTTAGCTAATTGCACACAATATATGGTTACTTTCATCTGTAATAAATCTTAAAATACAATAGTGGTCTGTGTGGTCACATATATGTAAATGCTTCCTCATTCATTTAGTTTACATTTGTACAAGCACATGGCACTAGAAAGAGGAGGAGGAGGAGGAGGAGGCCATTTAATCTAATTGCAGTGTCCAGATTTTTGGAGAGACAATGCATATTCATCACACACATCTCTGATCATTTGCAGTGATTGCCAATCACAATATAGGCTGCAGTAGAGAGCTTCCAGTGAGGCAATAATGTGCAGCCTAGGTAGAAAATATTATATTTTATGATAATAAATAGGCTACAACTGTTACATAATGATTTGCATAGGTTAGTCAATCGTCATACACTAGATACAATCGTAATTTTAAATACAGTGTCCATTTTAATTGTCGGTGCGTTATTGCATCGTAATTAGATTTGTATGGCTGTAATAATACACGAGAGAACAACATGTTATAGACTACCAGGCAATTGTCTTGAAGGAGTCGATTTTGAACATGGAAGAGCTGCAATCAACCCACACCCACACAGGCCACACACACACACACACACACACACACACACACACACACACACACACACACACACACACACACACACACACACACACACACACACACACACACACACACACACACACACACACACATCTGAAATTGTTGTAGCTACAGAATACGGCACTACCAGTGGTGGAAAAAGTACTCAAATGTTTTATAAGTAGCACCACTACAAATCCGCTCCATTTCCATTTCCATTGAAATGAAAGTAAAAGTACGGTAAGTAGGCCTACCAAAGCATCAAAATATACTTAAACCTTTGAAGCCTACCATACCAAAAGTAAAAGTACTAAAATGTTTGAAAATAGCAGATCTACAAGCTTGTAGTTTGGCTATTTTTTTAATATAATAATTTATATCTGCAAAGGTAGGCTAACTTGTAAATAAACAAACAAAAAATTGTAGTGGAGTAAAAGTACAATATTTTACTCAGAAGTAAAAAGTATTGAAATTTGGAAATACTCCAGTAAAGTTAGTACCTCAACTTTTTACTAAAGTACAGTACATTACCCGAGTAAATGTAATTAGTTACTTTACACCACTGGCACTGATTGGTACAGCCACAGGCACACAATTCAATTCAATTCAAATGAGCTTTATTGGCATGAAAAGCACACACCGGCTTGGAGAGAGGAGGCACCACAATGTTATTGACGTTACTCTTGTCCAATCAGCTTCCTTGCCTTACCGGAAGCGGATATAGCGTAACAGGCTGTTCTCTGTTTTGTTGTTGATGATTGATTTGAGACACAGAGAGAAGAGGAAAAAGAAGACCAGACAATTCTTTACAATTGTCGCCTAGTAGAGTTGTGTTCTTCCCTCCTTACTCAGTGTTCAAAGGTAATAAAACAAAACCATTCATAGATTATTTACACATTCGTCTCAGCTGTGTTGTGTGCCTCGAGACAGGAGAAATGTCAAAGAGAGGGCATTTACGGGCAGAAAAGGAATCCCCCCGTGATGACAAGTTAGCATGGCTCAACGCTAGCTGCTGTCTGGCAGATGCTATAGCCGGCTAATATGCTAATGTCAACAAAATCATGTCGCGTACACACGACTGACACACAGGACAGCAGGTCGGTCCTCCGGAGGCTGGAGGCTTGTGTCCGGTGCTCACATTGATCAGATGCACACGGCTATGGCAGCGTTTACAAGCCTGACAGCAGCTGCTGAGTCACTATTAGCCAACTACACGGCTAGCTGTTGTTGTTAGCGATTGAGCTAACCTGCCTTCATAACGTCCAGTTGGTTTGCTTTTTCCAACCGTCGCACTTTTGTGGTTAAAAACAGCGACATGGGAGAACCGATAACGGATCCCGGACAGTGTCACGTCATGGACGCTCTTGTTTACTGTGCTAATTTGTGAATATGATCTATTCTAGAGGCTGACAGGCTGTATGCACAAACGATGAGAAGACTCCTACTCAAATAAGTTGTCTTTCTTCTATTTTTTTTATTCAGATAGCAGCGACAACTTCTGAATAAAGTTGCCAGTCAATGGAAATATCGTAACAATGTTCAGCTTTGAAGGAGATTTCAAAACGAGACCCAATGTATCACTTGGAGGAGCAAGTAGAAAGGTAACACCCTTTGTTTGACTTGATGAGAAAGGTGAACTTTCTAGATTGATTGATTAAATACTTTATTAGTCTGAAATGTAAACAGCACGTGGTACAGTCAGATATTAAGGGTAAAATACAAAAAAGTCCTGGGGACTCGTTTCCAATATGGTCCTACTCCTATGTATTCATTTCATCAACAAGATGGCAATAATCAATCAAGATAATAGACATACTATTAAGACGCGTCAGGGCGACAAGCCATGTCTTGGCCATCTGGCCAGTGATGTATATATATCTCCATATACTGTATGGACACCCCTGGTACCAATATGGAGATCCATGTACTGTATATGGAGATATGCTGTGAGACCCCAAACGTGCTTACTCAGTTATTCGTTATGTGAAAGTCCTATGACATCTGACATCATACATACAATCCATTTCATGCCCATACATGGAGATCCCTATCTGTAGAACCAGCCACACAGATATTGGCTGTTTTGGCCATCTGTCTTTACCGTATATGGATTCTGTTAGAGTGGTATGTGGCCGATGTGGCCTCCATATATGGGCATTCCCATATAAAGTCCTGTAAGATATGGGCTTAATTGATAACATCAGGGAACTCTAGTCTATATATGGGCATAAAAGGGATTCTGTTAGTGTAGTTCCCCTGACATCACTGTGATTACAGAGCGTGATGTCAGAGCGGCAAACTCATTCTTTTATTGGTTCTCCTGACATCACAGTGACGTCGGAGTGTGATGTCAGAGCGGCAAACCCATAAGACCGTAAAAAAGTGTACACGTCCAGACAGACAGAGTCAGCATGTGCCGTTTCACATACTAAACACTGGCTCCCAAACACTGGGTCGAGACCCGTTTGTGGGTCACGACTCGAGTTAAAATCCCATTTTCTTTTCCTACATAAAATAAATACTGGTATATAATATTTGGAATATATCATTTTATTTTTTAGAAATGGAAGAATTTTATAAATTTTCAAACAAACAAGCAAACACGTCTAAGAAATTCCATAAATAATATATGATAATAGCCAATCTACAAGCTCTCATCGCTGCGTGAAGAGACACATTGTGAGCTTTTGCTATTTTCACTAGTTTGGGTCCTGGGCGAATGTCTAATTTCTCTTTTGGGTCATGGGCTAAAACGTTTGGGAAACACTGACATAGAGAACTGACTTATGTGTTAATTCATATACTGTATAGTGTTCTGTTGCACGTTGGACTTGCTTGTCATTGCCAAGATTTCCTGTTTTGCTTTCCAGGAGGAAAAAGCATCTTTGTTGCACCGCACTCAAGAAGAACGAAGGAAAAGAGAGGTATTAAAGTCTGCGCGTGTGTTGTGTTAGCACAAGATGTGCACAACTAGGTCATTCAATTAGTGTCTTGATTGTTGAATATTGAACGTCAAATAATATTGTCCATACTAATACGGATGAAGAATACGGTTCATCCAATGTGTAGGTGTATAAAATATACCCTATATCAAGGGTCTTTAAAGCTTTTCAGGCTAATGAGGACCCCTTAGCTGAGAGAGAGATGAAGCAGGGAACCTCCCTCAAATATATTGTGTCAAATTGTATTCAGAATGCATCGCAGTGTGATGCGTTGTGAGCTTGTAGAGCTGCTGTTTTGGGCAAATGGCTTAGGAAGGTGACGGAACCAAAAAGTTCTGGAATTGGATGTTCTTCTTTAACAAGTATCATTCTGTTACTGTCAGGATGAAAGGAGAAGACTGAAGAATGCCATTATCATTCAGTCCTACATACGTGGGTATCTGGATCGCAAGCGGCAAGTAAGTCTGCAGCCATTTGCAACTTCCCAAAGGCCTGGCTTGTTTCAGTTTCACCATCACATCATGTCCTCATCACTTTCCATTCACTTTATTGATCTATCACCATCCATCTTGGCCAAACACAACCATACAGATCATTCACATTCTCTTGTGACAGTTATGTTTTCAATGAAAACAATCCGCACACACTAAATAATAGCACTCACTCTCACTCTCACTCTCTCTCTTTGTGTGTGTGTGTGTGTGTGTGTGTGTGTGTGTGTGTGTGTGTGTGTGTGTGTGTGTGTGTGTGTGTGTGTGTGTGTGTGTGTGTGTGTGTGTGACCTCTGGCATTTTATTTTCCAGTATGCCATTCAAAGGACCATGTTTGATGAGGGTGTCAGCCAGACACAGTCAAGTGGGGTGGACAGTGGAAGTCTAACTCTCCTAACAAGACAACTCATTTTTTTCTACAGACAATGTGTGGATGCACATCGATTGGTGAGTATGATGTGCTCTTCAATGAAATCTAAGTCAACATATTTAACCATTTTTATACTTCACTTTGTTATAGTTTTTTTGCAGAAGCATTCATTGTACATAAACAATCGACAAAACATTTATAACACAAAAAATGACATAAACGGATACTTTTCTCCCTTTTACATTTTATCATAAAAGGGCGTTGTTTGTCAAAAATCTACAAGCTCAGCAGATTTTGAGTTCGTAGATTGGCTATTTTCTTGAACAAATAAAATAAAAATATTTATATATAACCTTGAACGTTTGGAAAGTGGTTAAGAACAGACATTGCCTGATGCTTATGTTTTCTTCCATTGGCATTTCTGTTGTAGATATGGATGTGTCAGAACCTGGTGAAACACAACAGTAAGTTTGTGCAGCTGTTGGCGGGTCCAGAGATGCAGACTTGTGTGTTTCAGATCAAGAGGATCTTGGGCTTCTGCTGCAGGTACATTATTAGGGCTCCATCGATACTGGCTAAACCCGTTGGGTAGAGGAACAGTTGAATAAACAAAACGATTTTTAAATATTTGTAGCATCCGCAGTTGCGTCAATGCACTGGTTCCTCTCTCGATCTCTCAGACTTCTGCAGAGCGCTGATGACGACAGTTTGAATGTTGCCGTTCCCATGAGGATGCTGGAGATCTTTTCTTCAGAGAGAACCTATCTTCCGATTCTTCTAGACGCTAACTCTTTAGGATCATTAATCGAGCAGATTTTGCACTCTATGGTCCAGAAAGGTAAGTTAGTTTATTTTTATATTGTTTAAAATAAAATCAAAGAGCATGTGCAAAATGTTCAATGTGAAAACATTTAATGTAAGCATCCAAATGGCCCTTTGAGAACATCCAGCAATAACACAAGATTAAAAGAGGATACCAAACACCAGACACCCACTGTCTTTAGACCCACAATCAAGACTACTAATCTGTTGCCACCTTTTTGCTCTCCCCCCTCAGGATACTACAGATCACTGTACATTCTAGTGAACCACAGGCTACCTGCCAGTCTGGAGTACAGTGACGCTCCCTCTGTCCCTATGGCAAGCACACTGTTGGATCACATCCTCAAACCCCTGCACTTTACCTACTCCTCCTGCACAACAGGCGCAAGGTACGGGACAAAAATAGTTTAGTCTGGATGGGTGCGGTTTAGCACGCTTATGAACAACAAGGCACCGATTGCGAGGCCTTTGAGGCTCAAAAGGTGCACGGCTGCACGCAAGTGAGTTGCTCGGCGAGCGATTGCCTGGATTGGCCTCGCACATAGATAGGCACGCTGTATTAGTTGCTTACTGATAGGGACACTGTGGGAATCTGCAAGAATTAGTACATGAATATTGAGATGAGGCTCAGTGTCCGCCCTGAGACCGGGAGGTCAGAGTTTGATCTCTGGCCGAGTCATACCAAAGACTCTGAGAAATGGTTCATGGCTCGGCATTTATTGTAATTAAACATATTTTTGGTTCAGAAACATCTGCATTATTTATTAGCTTAACTTAGCTAAACAAGACCACCCAAACTCTCTAGTGCAGGATGTACTGTAAGGGGAGTCCCCACCACGAGCACCAGCAGAAGTGCTAGACTCCCCCTCTGAACATGCAGAATTTGCTCTCATTAGTTAAAAGTAGAGTTACGCAGTGACTCCAGAACAGAGCCAGGTTTTTAGATGATATGCTCTAAAAAAATTGCTTCTACAGTAAGTGGCGAGATAAAGTTGGTCCTGTGCAAAAACACCAAAAAATAAATCACTCTGTTCACTGGCCACAGTTTTGTTTTGACTGTTTTATCATAGATTTTCTGTGCTTTAGAATGTAATATGTGCCCACCATGTGATGAATGGATATTAACCAATATTTGCGTGCCATTTGTCTGGTGGCCTGGTCATGTGAAGTGGCCAGTAGTCCAGGGAGAGGATTCTTATTCTGGGAAGCTCTGATTATTAGATGATGACAATGAGAATACATTAAATGTAGAGGATGGATGAGGGCACATCTTTTCATAATAATCAAACTTATCAACACTTCCCAAGTTACTGCTTGGGGATCGTGACGGGAGGAGAACATTAAGAAAGACAGGAGAAGAATGTCTTTGTCTGCAGTGTATACTGTTAAAATCATCCACTAAACCCATCACGCCCAACCAAGGCAGTAATTGCTTCAGAGACCAATTTACAACATGCAGTAAAAGGCCCTTAGACTCGCTTACTCGCCAGAGTGCAGAATATCAACTGTTTGCCCTCAATTTGAGAAAGTCTTAATGACAAACGACAAGAGGAGTCCTATTCTTCTTTGAAGAAAAGCAGGGTGGCAGTGAGAGAAACTTGTGTACACACAGACTCTAACAGCTAATTATCTGGCCGGGCCCACCAGATGTGTGACTGAGCCACACAAAGCAGCTCTGTTTGACGAGAAAATATTGGAACACTCGCAAAGCTGAAAGGACAGGACAACACTGGAGGAACAAGCCCACTCTGTCAGAACGTTTCTTTTTTTGTTCATTGTTATGAACTGATTTGAGTTTTCACATTCCATAACGGCGTGTTTTAGACAATGTGTCGGCATTACTTTGGTCCTGTCTCCTGTGTGTTTTACCTGACCTGTGATATATTAGTTAAAGGTGGCCAGACATTGTGACATTGCATATCTCCTTTCATTTCATTCAGATTGCATTATGTCTTTCTGGAAATGAGTTCCACTGCTGTGTGGTTTAATAGAGATGTCTCTTTATCAGCTACGGTTTCAGATCAAAGCCTTTGGTTTTGAAACAAAAATGAACAGTACCTGGATTTCATATGTAGAATATTATGTGTCGCTTGTTAGCTTCTGTGGTAGCCAGCAACATTGGATATTTGATACGTATGCGTTGGGTGAATCCAACAGGATAAATTAAACATTCATAATTCATATCACGGCTCCTGAAGAGTATAAAACAGTTCATCTTTCACTACTAGCAGCCCACGATAGCATCTCAAAGCAATGCGCGTCCCAGAATGAAACGCTTGTCCAACTAATTCATGTGTTAAATCCAGAGAACTGCTGTCGGTCACAAAAAGAATGAGTGTGTAACACTGCTAGAGTCTTGTGTTACAGTTATATACAATATTGAAATTAATATTAGTTATTTTGAAGTCTTGGTTAATTATTCCTAAACTAGCCCTTACCCGTTCAAAGATATGAGCTCCAAAATGATGTGCAGTGTGTGGGTTATGGGATGGTAGATACACCATAAAAATGCTAATATACAGTATATGATTTGTGAAAGTGACAAACGGGCTTCACAGTTATGTTAGGTGTGTTCATATGCTAATGGTGATGCGATTTCAGATCAATTGCTCCAGCCACTGAGGAGAAACGCTGTGACAGACACTCAGACATTCGCAAAATTATAGTATAGATGGATAGTGTTTTTCTTCCCCTTTGTAAACGGTTTATGGATTAAACACCCCATCCCTAATGTGTGTATATGATAGTATGGACTGATATTTAGGGGGATATATGAAGTTATTTGGTCTCACCCTTTAATCCTATTGCTTCCTTTCTTTCAGGCAGTTTGTGTTTGCGGCCTTCACTGAGGAGTTCATCTCAGCCCCGTTCACAGAGCAGATCTTTCACTTCTTTATACCCGCACTGTCTGACGTGCGTCTCTCGTTCCCCTTTGAGGCCTTCCTGGATTCCCTGCAGGCCACCGTAGTTTCCTCCTCAGCAGCACAGAGCCAGGCCCCCTGGCTGTTTTACTTTGTCCTCTCAGCAGGAGAGAACTGCCTCGGTATGTATGGCTTAAATGTGCTCTTATGGACAGACAACCTGTGTATGCTGTCTGTTTACAAGTGCAAAGATTGTATGTGCCTTGATGTACTGTTTCAGCTTATATGCACTGGTGTGTTCTACTGTGTTACACTATATACGCAATATGGCGTGCAGAATATGTTGAATAAAAGTGCAGCCCTCTACTACTAACCATTTCATCCATTGACCACATGCGAGCATAACCACGCCCACGAGCAGGGAATGATTATTGTATGCTCTTCGAAAAAACCTAGACCACACCACTGCCTGTGTGTGTTTGCATGGGTGAGAGGTGAAATTAATAAAATTGTTGTGAATAAATAAATTAATAAAGGTGTGTGTGTGTGTGTGTGTGTGTGTGTGTGTGTGTGTGTGTGTGTGTGTGTGTGTGTGTGTGTGTGTGTGTGTGTGTGTGTGTGTGTGTGTGTGTGTGTGTGTGTGTGTGTGTGTGTGTGTGTGTGTGTGTGTATATGAGCAGTTGCGCACACACTTGTGTGTGAAATGAATGAAAGTTGTAAGTGTGCGTGCGTGGGTTAGGGTTAGGCAGCATTGTTTTCCAGAGGGCCACATTAACTTTGATAATGTGAGCGACTGCAACACCTTGCCCTATTGAATTGAACTTGAAACACATTGCAGTGCTGAATTATGTTAAAATGGCATGACTTTGGTAGACCTGATATATTGCTTAATAATAATCTATTTGCCAGGCCAGAAGGCCTGGGTCCTTGATTCATAATGCAAGAATGTTCTTTTCTTTTTTTTTTACATTCTGATGTACTCTGAGGTTACAGTGAAAGATTACCGTACATAAAATAATCTAAATCCACCTTGCACTCAACATTTGCCAGTTGTCTGATATGCTCCACCTCATAGGTCAATGGTGAAATGCATTGCTTTTTGTTATAAATATATGGACTTCAATGCAGACTGTTTAACAATTTCAACTATTTGAGTGCATATACAGTACCTGCACCAGTGGAATGCTGTTATGTACTCAAATGGTAAATATTAATTCATTGGAATGGAGTTAAAAACTCCAACATCATTAACATAATGCCACCTTTTATATTATAATTCAGATTATTTTCTGAGTAGAGTCATTTTGTTTTCATTTGAGAAAGTTGTGATGGTCTGTGGGCCTGTTCTGGCCCTCAGGCTGTATGTTGCCCATGTGTGGTGTAGACCTATGTATATGTTTATATACACTGTGTGTGGGAGTTTATGAGGTGCAAATATGACTCGGTTGCAGTATTAACTCCAGCAGAGACTGATTTATAGAGAGGCACCAGAGGATTCAGTATCTAAAAGGTGATTTATTCTCATTAGTCATTTCTGTGCCAGAGTCACGCATTGAAAATAAGCTGATCTACAAGCTCCCAACACGCCGTAGTGCGACGCATAACTTTTTGAGCTTGTATCTCGACTATTATTGTTGGGCAACACACACACACGCACACACACACACACACACACACACACACACACACACACACACACACACACACACACACACACACACACACACACACAAATAAGTGTAACTCAGGCTTTCGAGGGATATCTGTTGTGGAATCTGAAGAAGGATCGACGCCATCAGTCTGGCAATGCCAGGCTAAATTGAAATAGCCCTAATGTGAACCTGAAGTGAGTGAATGCTGTGCTTTTGTCAGGTTCCCTATCGGAGGAGGGTCTCCTGCTGTACCTGCGGGCGCTGCAGACCCTGCTGCCCCTGCTGCCAGTGTCAGATAGCAGCGATAGACCTGAGGTCACCAGCGACTCAGAGGATGAAGATGATGGTGGCATCCATCCTCTGCCCATGCAGGTAGAGACACAACAACACACATCACTAAGCACACAACAACTGATGCAACAACACTTGGCTGTCATTGCACTGCATGGGATTGGAAATCGTACATTTACTCTTACGCCTACACCTTACTCTGCTGCTGCGACGATTTAACTTACCTTCTAGACTAGAGCATTTTTTCCTCAAACGTTTTTCATGTCATGGACCCCCCAAATTAATATGTATTTAGACGTGGACCCCCCATCTGAGAATAATTTGTGCCAGGCACTCCTGCACAACATTTGCGTTGTTAAAATGTTTCACAATTGTCTTGAAAATAGATCTACAACACATTATCCGATATAAACTGCCCACAAAAAGCTCGGAAACCTGAGCTTTGGTCGATTACTTCTCCCCTTTCTCCCTACTCTGCTCCCCCGGCAGGACGACAGGATCTCCCTCCAGCTCATTACGGAGGAGTGTATCCACAAGCTGGACACCAAGGAGCAGACCAACGCCCTGCTCAACCTGGTGTGGAGGGACTCGGCCAGCGAGGAGGTCTTCACCAAGATGGCCTCCATCTGTCACACCCTCATGGTGCAGCATCGTCTCATGGTGCCCAAAGTCAGGTCAGTCTGACTAACACTGTGACTGTGGTCCTAGAATGTTTTCCGTGTCGAGGACTGTACGTATATGCATTTGCCTGGCAGACTCAGGGACACCCCCCCATACAAAGATTTGTGTTGTTAAAAGTTATAAACTGAGCCTGGACGGCTGGTGTGGCGTACGGGCACCTAGGAAGCTGATCCTGACGACCTTTGCTGGGTGTCACTCCCCATCTCTCTCTCCCCGTTTCCTGTCTACTTCCAGATAGGGCGACAAGCGACCTTGCCCTATGTCTTGGCCATCTAGTGATGTATATCGGACCAGTTACCCATATGGAGACTCCTGTACCCATATATTGAGATCCATGTACTGTGTATATGGAGATATGCTGTGAGACCCCAAACATGCTTAGTTACTTACTCAGTTATTCGTTATGTGAAAATCCTATTAAATTTATCACATCTGACATCATACACACAATCCCTTTTATGCCCATACATGGAGATCCCTGTCTGAACCAGTCACACAGATATGGGCTGTCCTCCTCCTGTTAGATATGGGCTTAATATTGATGACATCAGGGATCTCCATTTATGGGCATAAAAGGGATTCAGTTAGAGTGGTTCCCATGACATCACAACATACAATCCATTTTATGCCCATACATGGAGATCCCTGTCTGAACCAGCCACACAACTGTGATGTCACCTGTTTATGCCCATATAAGGAGATCCCTGCTCTGAGTATCTGACATCACCATGATGTCACCTGTAATGTCACAGGGATGTGTCAGGGGAACCACAGTGTCAGGCGTTACCCGTCCCGGAGGATACGGTCAAGCTTCTTCTTCTTTGGTGTATCATCATCCTTGATGCAACAACACAGGCAGAAAAGCCACAAAAATATCAAATAAAAAATCCCCTCAGTGACACCTGGAGGTCCCCGCCCGGACCCAATTTTGAGAACCACTGGTCTAACGAATCAGCTTCGCTGCAGCCAAGAAATGCTTTTTTTCATGGCATGTGTCTGTTAGAAATGTGTGCGTGTGTGTGTTACTGTTCTGACCAGTGACTATCTGCGAATGAAAGCCTTTTTTTATACAAGGTGATTAATTTATACAAACTGCAGGCATCAGGATGAATGACACGAGACAAGTTCTGTGCCACACGTGAGGGTCAGCGGAGTTCAACATTGTTGGTGGTATAAAAAGGAGCGTTATTACTCTCTCTCTCAACTAAGGGGTCCTTGGGCTGAAAACGTTTAAGACCTCTGCCGTAGAGGCAATTTACTGCGAAAGATGCAGCGGAAACATCCACAGCCGGTCAACGTTCTCTCATTTGTCACGCGGATGCTTGAGAGCTCAGCTCCTGCGTTAGAGAGTGAGGATGTTTACAGGCCCATCTTGATTGAGAGGGAAACTGTGGCTTTATGTGTTTCTGTGCTGTAAGCAGCGATGTAAATAACGGTGAAGGGAGGCAGGCGGTTATCTGTGGTCCTCACCCGCTGACATTTTACAACCGGCAGAGGAAGCAGGGATGTCAGGGAAGCTGTCAGTCTTGGATGAGGGCAATTTACCCCCCTTCTCTCTCTCTCTCTCTCTCTCTCTCTCTCTCTCTCTCTCTCTCTCTCTCTCTCTCTCTCTCTCTCTCTCTCTGGCTGATTACATTAGGACGAGGATGTCAGAATTGGGGGGTGGGGGGCTGTTCTGACTGACAGACGGTGATCTAAACTGAGAGCTTCATGGACGATCACCTCCTCTGGTTAATGATTACTGGAGCCAAACCAGGAAGCTACCAGTTGATGTGCGAGTATATCAGCATCTGTGTGTGTGTGTGTGTGTGTGTGTGTGTGTGTGTGTGTGTGTGTGTGTGTGTGTGTGTGTGTGTGTGTGTGTGTGTGTGTGTGTGTGTGTGTGTGTGTGTGTGTGTGTGTGTGTGTGTGTGTGTGTGTGTGTGTGTGTGTGTGTGTGTGAGATGAGGGGGGGGGACAGGTTGATGAACTAAACACAGATTGCATTTTGAAGTAATGAAAATACTACGAAAAATAAACAGCCACATCTGTAGTAAACACATGTGCACGCATGTCTTTGGTTGACGCTTTTTGAGGATGCACGATATTGGAATATTGGTCAGTATTGCAAGTTTCCAATAGGGTTTACCTTAACACCTTGACATGGCTAAACCGATATATTACTTTGATATCGGTTCAATACCGATATTGTGTTTTTAAGGCCAATATTACTGATGCGATATGATGACCAATTCATTGTAAATCCCTGGGTATATCTAACAACAACCATACTAATGATCTGAGGATAATGGATCTGCATGAATCGACCTTGTCGGTAATCAAAAGTCTCCATGCATCAGCCTGATTGATGCCCGATTTTTGTGTCCAATACCCATTTTGATTTTGGAGATCACTGACTGCCGATGTTTTGACGGATATTTTGTAAAGAATATATATTTTATTTTACCACTTTTCAAAATAAATAGACGATCTACAATCTCACAATGCATCAGGTTGAAAGTGGTTAAAAATCTGGACACCAATTGGCAGTTACAGATTGTCGTCCAAAAAGTCAGATAACGACGAGATATCGGGTGTCCTCATCTTGAGGTGTTGGGTGTGTTCCTTACAAATACCTTTGACAGAGTTTAGATTCATCCTCCTCTTCCTCTGTATTTTCATCCCCTTCATTTTTTTTCTTTTACGGCTGCCTCCGTCCCACCGCTTTTACCATAAATCCTGCCCTTCGTCCTCCATCATTATCGGATATCTGTACAAAATAATTAGCTCACTGAGAAAGATTAATCACTGCAGGAGTGGACGGGATAGCTTTACAAGAGGCTAAGGGGAGCAAATTGCATCCCGGGCTTGATTTACTGCTTTTAAAAAAGAGAGGAGAGGAAAGCAGACCGTTTGGTCAGCTGGCCCGCCGTCCGGCCCAGAACCATAGTACTCTTTTTTATGAATATGTACAGAGACTGAAAGCTGTTCCCTGCTTCGCAGAGGATCCTCAGATACTTAAGTAAAAGTATCAGAACTGCAATGTTGTACATAAGTACAAAAGTATCAGTATCAAAATATACTTAATGTACCAAAAGTAGAAAATACTAATTGTGCACAATGTCCCATTTTACACGTTTTCAAATGTATACAAATCTTTTGAAAATAGCTGATCTACAAGCTCACTATGTGTTGCATCGAGACACATTGTGAGCTTGTAGAATGGCTATTCTCAGATGGCACTGGCATGAAGAATTTGAATATTTTGTGAAAAAGCATCGCAGATGCCCTAGAACCCCAAATCATAACTTACTTCGGAAACTTCCCACTGAACTTAAAGCAACTCTGACTTCAGAAGGTTGACATTTCTCTATTATAAATCCTTGTTTTGAGTCTTGTGTAATATTGTAATATTTTGAAATATGGACTATTGATATTCATTAGCCGTATTCCATAAAATTTTAAATGTTCATTCACTGAATGTCCAATGTATCTAGAATATGAAAGTTTCAAGAAATATATGAAAGTTTCAAGATATTTTACAAAATATTCTAATTTTTCGAGAAGGATCTGTATAGGAGGAAATGAAGTTAATTTATGTTTTGTGATAATCTAAAACTAAATCTACAAAGTAACTATTAACTAAAGTTGTCAAATTATTGTAGTGTAGTAAAAGTACAATATTTGCCTCTGAGTTGTACAGTAGGTGGAGTAGAAGTAAAAGTACTGAAAATTGGAAACATAACCCAGTTAAGTACTAATTCCTCAAAAGTGTACTTAAGTACAATACCTGAGTAAATGTACTTAGTTACTTTACACCACTGTTCAAAGGCAAAAGATGCCCAGTGGGTTCAGCCCTGGTGTTAAAAAGATCTGACTTAATAGAAAGTGCCATGTTGCACCTAGCCTGCGTGTTTGCCTTTGGTCGGGTACAGTGTAATCTACATTTGATTGTTCTGTGTTGGGTGTTTGGTGTAATCTCACTTTGATTGTTTTGGCTTGGCTAACGTAGCACTCTGCCGCTAACGGGCATCCGCCTGATGAAAGTCAGCCCCAGATGAGCTCCTGTGCTTCATTTGCTTTAGAACGGTCGACAAGTTTCTTTTGGAGTTGACATGAGATAATGGCGCTAATCATTTGAACACAGGAGTATATTGAGATTGAAGGGGAAATGGGACCCCGCTCAACATTCTTGTATGTATTTTTTTTAATGGTGGAAAGTGTCACCCTCTCTAACCTAGCTCAGTGGCTTTTTTTCTGCTGAAATGCAAATTCTTTCATTACTTCAAAATGCAATGATCCGGGTGAGATTCATCAAGCTACCCAACATATGTGCACACATGCACACGCACACGCGTACACGGAACACAACCCCCATTTGATGCCCCTACTTTGTTTATTAGCGGTTCTTTCCATGATTGAAATCGAGGTTTGGGTTTTCTAGCAGGCCGTAAATCAGCGTGTCAGCCGGCATTTAGTGCTTTGTTTCCCATTTCAATCAAACACCCGCATCACTGTTAAGAACCTGGAGCACTACGCCTGGCTCCTCGCTACTCTCCTGAGCCTTGTAGTAGCTTGACAGACGACGGGGGCTCGGCTCAAACCATTTCTCAAGCCTTATTAAAGGGTGGCTGTCACTCTCCCTCTACAGACTCATTTCCATACTTCATTCCTTTCAAATGATTTTGCGCGTGCTGCTCGACAGTAAGGGATTGGACCCTCTGACATTGACATGAGTGTAGTTCTGCATGACGTTCTTTTTTCTCCACTGTATTCCTGTTCCTCCCCTACATTTTTGTCTCCTTCGCTCCTGTTTCCCCCCCCACTTACTTCTTTTTTTTTTCTCCCCCGTTGACCTTTCCTCCCGTGACCGTCTTCCATGCATTGTGAATAGGAGATGCCCCACTAAAGACAGGCATGCTTATAGGTGCCAGAGAGCTATTCCGCTCTCCCAGACAGAGAGCCCATTATATGCAGGGGCACTTTATTTAGCTTTTTAGCTTACTTACCACATTATTGTCACCTGTTGTTAACCCTCGGTGTGAAAAGGCACTACAATCCCGGCCAGAGCATAATAGACACACATGCAAACACCACACTTGAACAAAGATCAGCTTCACACCTGGGTGCTGTGGCCTGTTGAGTACCAGGCCAGTATTGAGAGGTATGTGGAGTACCCCCCCCCCCTTTCTGTTATCATCATGTAATTCAGTGTGAGTGTGGAAGCATGCTGATGCTCTGGGGTCACGTCGAGGGCCAGCCCCCCCCCCCCCCCACACTTGTCCTCCCCCCATACTCCATTGTCTCTCTCCGTGGCCATTAAGTTAAATGGGGCTCCAGCAGGAAGCCAGAGGGCTGTTTATGACCCGAGCCCGATACCCTTGCTAACAACTAGTTTACTAATGGAAGGTGCCTTGCCTAAATAAAGCTTAATGGCTCATTTAATCTCTTCTCAGAGCTCACTAGGTATACAGGGGGAGAGAAAAGGTCCAGGAAAATTCCTTGGGGGGAAATACTGGTTAACAGCGTTATTTACTTTTTTCCTGTTTTTATGTGTCTTCTGGTTAATTGGGCAAAGTTAACAATCCAAGCTTAGGGGGCGGGGAGACGGAAAACGAATCTACGCTTTACACACTGAGACTGTGTCATCTGATATATATCCGTAATTCTTCTCTTCTCCTTTTTGTTGAAGAGATCAATTTGAGGATGAATAAGTAAACAATAAAAACCTTCCGATGTATCAACCTGTGTATGTCTTCTCCTTCACTCCCCACAGACTTCTGTACAGTTTAGCCTTCAATGCACGTTTCCTGAGGCATCTGTGGCACTTGATAACGTCCATGACGACCAAAATGATCACCGGGGTGAGTACATTCGATGTTGCCAAAAATGTTGGCCAATGGTTTTGCATGTGTGTGTGTACACTAGTCTAAATGTGTATATTATCAGTCCCCAGACCCAGATGTTTTTATGTGGTTATTGTGAACCCAAATTGACTATTGATGATTATTTTAGCAAAAAGTGTGATACAATCAAGATGAGGAATTATTGAAAATTCGTTAGCGGCTTGCGTGGTCCTCGAGTTTTGAGATGATGTGTGCCTATCAAGTGACATGCCCTAGGGGTGCCAGGTTGAAAGTCGATAATACCTTTGATGGCAGAATACTGGAGGGACTGGTATATATCGTCACTGTGTTGGGCAGAAACCTTGTATCTCCAAGTTTCAAATTTGTATGTATTTCTTTCTCTTAACTCATACAGTTGCCCCGGGCCACAAGTGGCCGCTAGAGTGCCAGAAATCTCTCTATAGACCTTCGCTCTAGCTTCCGTCGACACTGTCCCCAAGTGCCTTGGGATTTCACTCCAGCCAATGCTATGTGGGACGAGAGGAGGAAGCTAGCTGATACGTAGCCAAAATGCTAACCCCTTTAGAAGCCCGATCTAAAGCTATTTCAGTCGCAAAAAACTTTCTCTTTGGGTCTGGGAAGTGGGAACACAATCCGGAGAAAATCCTGTCTAAAGATGTGATTTATTATTGGAGTGGGCGGCGCGATGCAGCCGTTATCGCGACTACGGCCCGTGTATGGCCGAGTGTTGGCCCGGACCATGGATGGACGTTTAGACCGGGGCTTCGTTGAGGCCTCCGATTAAATAATTCATTTTATTAAATATCCCGGACTACTTCGGGATAGGCACCCCCGGAATACGTTGCGCCGCCGACAGTATAGATTGAGGTTTTTTTTGGGGGGCTCTAAACTTTATTTTAAACCATTTTCAATGGAATAAATCGTCAGACCATCTAGCGTCTCTCGTTGGTAAGCGCTGGACGAGCAAGGACCACCCCACGTTGCTCCAAGCAGCTCGGGGGTAAGTTAAAAAAGCAAATAAAATATTGTATTGGATTGAAATAAAGCCGAACTTGTTCGGGATAGGCACAAAAAGGGGTTAAATTAAAGCCCGACGACATACAAAAGTGAAAGTGAAAATAGTAGATCTACAAGCACAAGTTGTGTGCTTCTAGATTGGCTATTTTCACTATTTTAAATCGTTAATAATAACAAAAAAGGACATACATTTTGGACATACCTCTCCACCCGACAACAACGATATGTAGGCCTGTGACATAATCGTCTAATCGCAATTATTTGACATTAATCGCAATTATTTTGTCATAATCGTCATAATGTTGAAAAGGTTCATATATTTTCAAAAATAGTGGAAATAGCAGATCTACAAGCTCACAACGCGTTGCGATGCGACACGTTGTGGCTATTTCTACTCTCAATGTTATTTTTAAGTATAAAGGCAAATATGTCAAATATTTCATTTCGTTGTATATTTAGGTTATGTGTCATATCTGCCATGTGCAACTTCAAAGACTAAAGGCCAAACAGAAATGTAATTGGCAACGACAAAAACACAATTAACACATATGGTGCCAAGACTGCCAACCCCGAGTTTCCCGAGTTTGTATTGGTACCAACGCTGTGCCAACACCGAGTTTCCCGAGTTTGGGCCGTTTTTAAAGAAATTTTTTTTTTTTTTTTTTTTTCAATTTTTTTTTTGCAAAAATGTTTTTTTGGACCTCCAGAAATGTGTTAGGCATGATCGCGATCGCGAAATTGCATGTTTAACCCCCATACCAACCAAGCCCCCAGAACCCAGGGCTAGATTTGAAGGAGCCCCGATGGTGGCCAAAGTTGGAACTGCAGCCTAAACGCGCATTTTGGCCCCCGCCCCCTCCACTCCAGACTGTGAGCGGAGAGCAGCGTGACGTCATTTGTGGTCTCGAATAGTGGCCAATTTCCCCCAGAATGCACCTGGATTAGCTACATGCTAGCACGTAGCCGTTGCTTCAAAACGCCACTGAGCACTTGCATTGAAATGATAGTGGGGGCGGGGCTCGTCCGCTCTCTATTTTATATATACTCTATGATACCAACCCATTCTTTCAAACATGGCAGCCATGTTTGTTTACATCTGAAGAAAACATAATGGCTGATAAATCAATGGAATGCCTGAA
>NC_137828.1:39326590-39396590 GCF_963921795.1 Nannobrachium achirus
GTTCATCGGCCTGTAAAAACTCGAAGACCCCCGCTTTAGAAGCATTAGCCATAATATGTGACTAATAGTTTGCTTAATTGTGATAAAGCCTGGCTGTGCACTGGAGCATGCCACCCCTGTGTGTTTGCGTTTACCCGGGGGAACTCAAGCATGTGTGTACGTGAGCAGGCAATGGGCGAAGGACGGAGGAGCCGTGGAGGACATCCATTGCTTATTTACCAAGAGGAAATGAGGCTGACGGCAACATTAGCGCCGTTCCTCGTTATTCTCCCCTCTCTCATCCCGCACCTCCCTCTTCCCTTTTGTATCCTCTCACCACCTTTCTTTCCCTCCGTCCTCCATCACGGAAGCGGCAATTAAGTGACTTTGTTCCTGGCTCTTGCTCTTCGGCCGCGGATTTGAGAACTCACCGGGAGCAGCTGGCGGTAAAGGTGGCGGATCCCGCGCAGAGCACGTCAGGAATTTTCATAAAAGATCCGCTCGGAGGCCTCTTGTCAGCTAAAACGACCCATTAAAGAAGTGGCGAGCAGGAGAAATGCATTTTCCAAATTGAACGGCGGGATTTACAGTCGGTCTAACGCCACTGACCCCTAACACGCTAATGTTTGGTTCGTGTCATCAGGCGTCCCTCCCCATCTTTTATCACCTCCATTGTCGAGCTATCTATTTAATTGAAAGAAGTTAATTGAATGAAAATGATCAACTAAGCTTGTATTAATATTGCTAATGGAACTTTCTTCTTGGCCATGTTTGGAGAGCGATGTCACACAGGAGTTTGGGAAAGGCCCATTAAGGCTTGCACTTAACCCGATGGGCTAATTAAGGAATGCTTATTCATTCCCAGAGTCAGGGGGTAGGCTCGCTCCAAACCCATCGCTGCACGTCTTTTACAGCATTTTGCACTCGCCATTATTGCCCACTCCGGTCGACTCCCCGCGTTTTCCCCAGATTGATTGTCGTCTTATGAAAATGACGCGCTTTAGAGAAGGAATGTTTCGATTTGAAACAATCTTGCTAGGTTATTATATGGAAATGGGCCCGCTGTAACTGTTATTGTAGGGAAAATGGCTCCTCCTCATTGAATGACGTGAGGCCGGGAGCAACTAGTCAGAGCACACAACAGGACATTTTATTACTCTGAATCATCAAAGCTGGCAGAAGCAGACCCACTAATGATTTTTGGAGCTGTGTGAAGCACAGGCTCCCTATACGTGGCCGTGTGGGTCTGTCTGTCTGTCTGTGTGTGTGTATGTAGCCTGAACTTCCTAAACTTCGGCACGCCACTAGTCCCACAGTTTTGCCACCACACACTCGCGCCATATGTCAAATCGACCGGCTTACTCGGGAATCGTGGGCTATTACTTTTCTAAGAGACAGGTTCTATAGTTTAATTGATATTAATTTATTAGTGAATTAATTTTCCCCATTGACTTATAATGGGAATTGCAAAAACTCACATTCAATTATTTGTCTCTCGCAAACCATAGGGGCTAGAGTTTCAAGACTTGGAGAGGAGGTTCATAATGATTTCAAGGATTAAATAAAAAATAATTGTGTCATTTGGCCGCATGGTGGCGCCATAACACCCCACTTTACGTTTTGGCCTGTAACTCTTGAACCGTAGGTCGGAAAATTAAAATTATTTTTTCCCTGGATTCCTTGGGTCATGACGCATCTCCCCATATAGGCCACGCCCATTTGCACCATGATAGATTTTCCGCCATCTTGAATTTTCTCCAAAACACACTTTTTGCTCCTTTTCCTACATATTTTCTTCAAATGTCACAAAAATCGGTACACATGATCCACACACACACACACACACACACACACACACACACACACACACACAGCTCCACTTCACACGGGTGTGATTTTTTCTTTCTTTCTTTCTTTCTTTCTCTCTTTCTTTCTTTACAACATTCACGTCAGTAGAGTGTTTGACTTTCTAACTGGCCTAAAGATTTGTAGTCTGCATAAGTAAGAATAGAATAGGCTTCTGACAAACAATAAAAATAAACATGATACACACAGAGCAAAGGCTAAATTATGTTGTCTAGGAAGTATGTGGAGCACTCTTTAATATTATTCATCTTTATACATTTGTGGCTAGGCTTTCAAAATATATACAGCAAGTGAAGCTGGTGTATAACAAATGGTACCCCGAGTCCTCTACATACATATATAGCAGATGGTGATAAACCCATACAAATGTATGCAGGCAAAAAAAAGGGTTATATCAAAATGAAATGCATGGTTTTAGAGTGACACTCAGTGAGCACCACTCCCCAACAGAGAGCCCCAGCGGTCCCCTGTGGTGCTGTGAAGGGAAGCCACGGTGCTGCTGAATCCTTGCCTCTTGTCTCTCAAGGCTGATGTCAGCAGAGCTCCCCAGTAATTAACAGGCGTAGACTTTGAGGGACGGCACAGGTCGTTTTTCTTTTATACTGCCCATAAATGGCGCACTAATGGCTGAACTCTCAAATTGCTTTTTTTTTCCCCCTGTGTTTCTTTCTTCTTCTTTTTTTAAGAGAAAGCACATTGTCGTTTAAACGATTTACACGTGAAAAGCCTCTTGTTTAGCTGTGTGTGGTTCCTATTCTCCATTCTGATGATGTGCATGCAAGGTACTGTGTCTTGGTGTCTGCAGGTGCAATAAGAGTGTTGTTGTATTGTATGATCTACTCCTTAGGTCATCACCAACCTGGTGAAGATGGTAAAGGCTCGCGACATCAGACGACCCTTCTGTCCTGCAGGTCACTGGCTTTCTGCTGAAGTCAACATCCGTGCAGATAAGGTAGCCCCACCCCCCCACCCCCCCCCCCCCCACACACACACACACGCATGTAGCTCCTTTCCACCTAGGTTGAGCTAGATCACCCCCCGCTCCCCTGTCTCCCCGTTTCTCTCTCACACACACACACACACAACCGTGGAGAAAAACACTCGCTGGCAGGGGAGAACGATTTCGCCAATTCAAGTCCATTTTCATCAAATATAGTCATACTGGCGAATATTAGAGACAATATAACCCTTGCGCAATAGACAACATGCACAAATGCGCTCTGTATAATGCAACATATACTCTGTAGCGAATATCAGAGCCTTTATAGCCTAACCCTAAAACAATTTAGCACGATAAACATCATGCACAAATGTGCTAATTGCATCAAAATAGCAAAATTGCAATATCTGATCTGTTTATAATTGTTTTCACAGAGGCAAGAAGCGCCCCTGTGAGAATGGTGTTTTCGTTCCATGACCGGGTTCATGTGTGCGTACCAAAATGTGTGCGTCGTGCGAGTGTGTGTGTGCTGAAGCGATCATTGCGCTGGTCTGGGAGAGAGAAGCGGGGATGCGGGGGTAGCGGGGGCGATCTCGCTCAACCTAGGCAGAAAGGAGCTACAAGCCACACACACACACCCACACACTCCATTCACTACTGTGTAGCATTTGACTGAAGGTCTCTTGTCTCTCCAGGTCACCCAGCTGTATGTTCCCTCTGCCAGACATGTGTGGAGAACGAGGAGAATGGGTCGCATCGGGCCACTTCAGTCTACACTCGACGGTACAGTCCTTAAGCCAATCCATATATGAACACTCAAGCTGGTTGCACACTGCTGCGTTTTTCGTTGCGAAATGCGTTTTCAGGGCAAGGAGAGAGAGAGAGGTAGAGAGAGCAAGGGACCGAGTGGTGCGCGAAACGGGCGGCAGTGTGCAAACGTGACTGACATAACGTGAGGTTGATTTTTGTATTTGCGTGCTCCGAAATTCACTCTGATATTCGGCCCGAAAAACGCAGCAGTGTGCAACCACCTTTACTCTGCCCTTTAAAAATGGCTGCCAAAGTGCCACACTGCCAAATTCACCCATAATAACAATAATAATAATTATTGTAAAAATCTTTTTTTCAAAAATCTTTTTTTTTTCAAAAAACTTTTTTTTTCAAAAAACTTTTTTTTCATTAAACTTTTTTTTTTCAAAAAACTTTTTTTTTTCAAAAAAACTTTTTTTTTTCAAAAAACTTTTTTTTTTTTCAAAAAAAGCGGCCTGAACTCTAGACTTTTGCGGCCCGAGGGGAAGGGGGGAGGGGGGGGTTGGTGGGTAAACCACCGCTCAGTTCACACGGGTGTGATTTTTCATATCATGCCGTGCTCAGTTTTTACCATAACCGTTTTATCTGTAGAAGGTATAACAAGATAAAAATGTAAGTAGGTTTTGAAATGATCTTGACTAATCACTAAAATGTAAGGTCTGCTTGTAGAACCGTTATTCTGTCGTTAAGTCATAACCCTAACATTTTAAATGCAACTTAATGGTAGTGCCGTGCACTGGTTTGTTATAATATCAGTTGATGGGGGGGAAAATACAATCCTGGTCCAGTAAATAGTAATTCCAGCTGTTGTTTATACGCCACTCAATTTTAAAACTCACACATACTGTATATTGTTCAGTGTTGTTGAACAAGTTGAGTCAGGGTTTGTGAACATGTTCAACATGTACAACCAAGACTGGGTGAAGGCACACCGATGTGCAACTGGCAATGATTGAGAAGCAGGCTTTATGGACTCATAGAATGCTTGTCTCAGCTTGTCTCAATGTTCAAAGTCACTTTCTCAATATTTTCATTTGTGGAATTCTGTGTAGCTTGGCATTTATATACATTTACAGACTAGGTGAGGGGCAAAACCTTCCTACTTCCTACCTTATGTCTAGCTCTGGCTATAAATGTTTTAGTAACACCAGCTGAAATGACCTTGTTTTAATGGGGACCGCAATATTTTGGGGGGGAAATTGACTAGCATTCACCCTTCATTAAAGCCGCAAAATAGACGGATTGAGGAATGGGTAATGAGTATTAGTCATGCCTCGTTACGTGGATTCAAATGTAATAATTTATGTTACAAAAACCAGTGCCACCCCATTCTTTCACTTGGCCAGTTAGGCGGTTGGTATCAGGAGGACAGACATTGCAGCAGGCAGCCTTTTCTCCTGGCTCACAGTGAGCTTGCCGGGGCTGCTGTGAAGTACGGTGTGAAAACAAGCAGATAACAATGTGTGTATGATCTGTCTAATGCCACTCACAGGCTCTATGGGATAAATTCAATTAGTGTGAAAGTACCTGATGAACTCGGCCACATCTGGTCCTTGTGTTTGTCTGGCCTTTTCTCATTTCCTTAAATGGACAGGCCCGTGGCTGATGAATGAGCAATGTATTGACCACTCCGCGGGCCATATTTCTCCTCAAAGATGGAAACCTGATGGGGAAATGCAGATCAGGTTGACTAATTGAGCAGAATAATTGAGCCGCAGTGGAAGGAAAGTGAGGGGGTGAATGGCTTTTTAGCTGCTGTGGCAGTTTTTCGTAGGCTAAACGGTCGAAACCCCAAGTTTAATGCAAAACAAACGTCGGCTTAATGGATCCAGCCAGGCAGGTGGATGGGCAGCTCACAGTTGAGTTAATTAAAAGTGTGTATTAGTGTAGCATAGTGAAGGGAGGATTGAGCCTTCTTTAATGGCCTGCCTGTAAGCAGCCGGCAGCAAGTAACACAGGGTCTTAACTAAGTAGTCCTGTGAGTGGCCTAATACAATTGTGGTCAAGAAGAGTGGGTAACAATTCTGTAATGACGGAAGAGCAAGCAAGCCAGAGGTTGGATACGTTTTCATCAATGAATACCTTTTACTTTGCGTTTAACCACTTAGACCCTCTATACTTAATAAAAACTAGTAAAACAGGCATGAGTTGCTCTGTACTTGGTGCATTCTTTTTCGATATACACCAAATCTCTACAAGCTCAAAACATGTGAGTTCCAAGCTTTTTTAAATGAAATTGTTAGACAGGTTCTGCATAGGATTACCTTCTCAGGTCAAGTGTGAATGCTGCGCCTGGACCAAGGTGTCTGTCATCAATATGAATCAGCCGTGTTATGTCAGAGAGACCGATATGAGCACAGGGCCTTAGCCTGGTCAAAGATGGTTAATTTTGGAAGATCCGCCATCCCAATTGGAGCCACTAGAGGCAAGATGGTACACAAATCCTACAAATGGTCTCCTGTGTGGCGCCGGTGTCTGATGGCAGATCTCACGAACGTCCAAACGATTTTTTACTGATTTGTCTCTCTGAAAAATACTATTAAAACTAAACTATTTTAGTATGAAAATATTATGTACCGTATTTTCCGGACTATAAGGCGCACTTAAAAGCCTTTAATTTTCTCAAAAAACTACAGTGCGCCTTATAGTCCAGTGTGCCTTATATATGGATCATTCATTGACATTGACATTCCCTTTAGCACAGCTCCATCTGTTGGAGCATAAGCGTCTATTATGTGCGCCTTATAGTCAGGTGCGCCTTATATATGAAAACAGTTTGAAAATAGACCATTCATTGACAGTGCGCCTTATAGCCAGGTGCGCCTTATAGTCCAGAAAATACTGTAGTATGAATATTGTGTGGCTTTTGACGATCAGGTCCAATATTTAGTTCAGTGACCATGGGGCTAAAGAATTGTTCAGAAGCTCTGTTCACGTTCACTCTTCCATTGGAATGAATAGACTCTACGCCTGCTTCAGACAGATACGGGAAGTAAACCAGAGATGGCAAGTCTTGCTATTTTTGTCTTAGGCCAGGTTGAGCTTTTGGATCAGCTGTGACCAAGATTAGATGGGACTTTTCTAGACCAGTTTTTGTTTTCAAGATGGAGGACCTGAATGGGTATAGCAGCTTTATTCTTGACACAAACTTATGAAAATGTATAACTACAATAACAAAGAAGTGTTCTAATAATTATGACTGGAGAGAAATTACATGTTCAAAAGCAACTAATATGTTGTGTTCTGTTTGCTTGTAGTTGGGATGGAGCCTCCACAGCTTTCCGTATCTGAGGAGAGACACCTGGCCATCCTCACAGAGCTCCCTTTTGTGGTCCCCTTCGAGGAGCGAGTCAAGGTACCACACTTAGAAAATAGTGACAATACCAGATCTACAAGCTCACTACAACTCACTAAGAACGAATTTCAATTTCTGTCGTTTTTCATTTTTTCTGTTGTGGTGACAGTTCAACATGTGGCACAATAGAGCTGCAACTATCCATAAATAAAAATTCCATAAATGTCTTTCTCAGTAAATAGAAAATAGTGACAATACCAGATCTACAAGCTCAATACAGCTCACTGAGAACAAATTAGAACGTATTTCTCTGGTCTGTCGTGGTGGCAGTTAAACATGTGGCATATTAGCTTGTGTTCAATGTTAGGGCTGATAACTGTTAGCCCTAGCGTATCACCCTGTCAGTCCTTTTATCACTTCCCTCATCCAGGGCAAGTAAAGGCTGAGTGCGTGATAATATTGAATACACAGTTACATCGGGGGGGGGGGGGGGGGGGATCCTTTCTGTGGTAGTTTTGCTATTGACCCAGCCTTGGGGCTTCATAACTTCTCCTGCAGATCTTCCAGAGATTGATCTACGCAGACAAACAGGATGTACAGGGGGACGGACCGTTCCTAGACTGCATCAACGTCACCATCAGACGGAACTACATCTATGAAGACGCCTACGACAAGCTCTCTCCAGAAAACGGTACCGCCAGCACTAGGGCATTCACCAAATATTCGAATATTCGAATATCAAAGTCACTATTCGATGTCGTTCACCGAAGTCGAATATTCGCTTATTTTTATTGTTTTCTCTTTTAAAAAGATATGGTTTATAAAGCTTGGCTAGATAGGAAGTCATAAGAATGAGTTGTCAATGCACCTGGTGGATGAATTTATTATTGCTCTATACCAGGGGTTCTCAAACCTTTTTAGGCTGTGACCCCAAAATAAACATATTTGAACTGGGGACCCCCACCCTGACAAGCACTTTGAATTGTAGGTATTACATTTAATTTGACTCGGTTCTGCAGATAAATATTGTGAAAATATCAGATCTACATGCTCACAACGCCTGGCAAGGGGTGGGGCGGTATCAACATTTTGTTATCGCGGTTACCGTCCTCCCATTTACCGCCGGTATTGCGGTAATTACCGCACCCCCGTATCTATTAATTAAGGTTCGGCGATAAGACAAAATATTCCTATCATCTGCCCAAAATTCGTCTCTCCACGGTCCTATAAGCCCGACTGCTCGAGTTCCCCGTACACCACAGTGGGTCTGGCTTTTGAAAGTAGCAGATCTACAAGCTCACAACGCGTTGCGTTCGCAACGCGTTCTGAGCTTGTAGATCTTTGCAGTGTCGGGTTACTATAGTAACGTAGGCTACAGAGGCGTCAATTGGGTATGGCAAGCTATGGCACCTGCCATACCTAGGCTACAGGGGGAAATAATAAAATGTACTTTCATCGTGCCTGTTGCTAAGGTATGGCAACATGACTGGTGTCTGTCATGTTGCCATACCTTAGCTTTTTCTGAACTGATGCCACTGGTAGGCTACTGGGGCTTCAGACACTACACGCTGTATGTGAACAAACCAGATGAGACGGGTATAGTGATTGTGTACGGTCTGTGATTATGCAAACTCACGTCTCAAATCGCATTGATTGAGTGGTGATATAAACATAGTAAACAGGTTTTAGTTACCAGACTTGACAGAAAAGGTTGTAGTCGAACAACGACGGGCACACGCGCTATTGTAAAAGTACTCACTAGCGCTGGTTTCATTTTCGGTTTTAGTCCTCGCGCTCCGCCAGTATGAATAAAAAAGAAACGGCCACGAGGTATGTATAAACATACTTGTGTGAGTTGTGTCGTGTGGATTATGGAGAAAGTTTAACTCTGCTGAGGCTACGAGGCTACTGCACTGCTCCAGTGTCTACTGTGTCTCACTCTCTGTCGGAGACTGTGACGGGCCAAGCTTCCAATTGTTCCAAACATGTGGTGCGCGGCCCAGAGCAGAGCGGCATGAAGCGCATGTGGTCCTCGCTTCTCCCCCGTTTTAAAACTCGCTCGTTCTCAATAAAAATAGCCTATTTTTTGTCTTTTTTGACCGCGGTAAGGACCCTGACACCGCGGTAGGCTGCGGTATACCGCGATACGGCGGTACGGCGGTTACCGAACCCAGCCCTAGCAACGCCTCTTGCTTACTTAATATATTTGACTGTTTGACCAGTCCTGTCGAATATTCGACTATTCGAATACTTTGAGGTCGAATAATTCGAATACTAAAAATCACTATTCGTGAATGCCCTAGCCAGCACCACTTAAAAGTAAAACTAAAAGCTGTAGCATTTAGTAGTTATGTAGTCATTCACTTCCTGCGCTCATTGATTGATTGAATAGTTTATTAACAATTTGCGACATATTACAGAGGTACAATTATACAATAATGCTAAAGGACAATATAAAGATTGTGGTCCATTTTGGTCCAGTTTGTATGCTCACTGCTCAATCTTTTTTCAGTGGATGTGAGCTAGAATAGTTTTATCGTTTTACCATGGTGGCCATGCGTACTGCGCTACATTCGCTGAGAGCAGAGTAAACGTGGCCACAGTGGATTTTAACACAGCCGTTGAAAGTCTCTTTGCGTCCTATAAAATCACGATGCCGGGGTTCAAGGCTCCGGATAACATTAAAGTTGAAGGTGAGCGCACTCGTCATTCAGACTATTGAATTTCGGTAAAGCATAATTGTGATTCTGATTATTCTAATGGATCACATAAAAGCAGGGAATCAATTATTTTAAGTCACCTCTTTTTGTGTTTGAATTTGAAAGGGCACTTTTGTGGGGGCAGCATGATTAAAAAGAGTAGCAAGAGGGCCCGAAGACGTGATCTATATCATTTATGTGTCTATAAGTTATAGCTGCCATGATTTATCGGCACACATTAATTATGCTGAAACGTGACCTTTTTATATGGTTTGATTTGAATATTCTGTGGATTGAGGGGAATGCTTTCTTACAAGATGTATCTGCTCAAATGGACATGACAGGTCTCTGTCTTTTTCATTTATCTCAAGATTTCTCACTTTCTGTAAGCAAAATGTTCCTCAAACGATTAACTACATCGAATCTCAGACGACTTCTGAGAAAACAGGAGTGATTATGATGTATTGATCTGTTTCTGTAGAGGTAAGTAAAGCATTGAAACAGAATTATAGTAACAAGTGGAATAAAATGGCGTTAAAATAGCTTACGACCTATGAAAACATTGTCGTATAGTAGCACATAATTAGAAAGGGGCATATATCTCCGCCAGGCAGGGTTGCCAAGCCAGGGCTGCGTAGGTTGAGGGCTGCAGCCGTTCTAAATGGCAGGAATGGGCAGGGCCTATGTGGGGAGTTGCGTCATGATCCAAGGAATCAAGGGAAAGAATGTTTGGATTGTACAACCTATGGTTCAAGAGGCCAAAACATAAATAGACCTTGTATAGCTCCACCGTGAGGCCGATTTGAAACATTTAGCATGGAGTGTTTTTGTTGGCGTATTGGCAGTGCACAAAACGTTTGACACTGATTGGTCCAGTGGTTTGCCATATTAGGTTCAGACTCACCCACTAACACACACACACACACACACACACACACACACACACACACAAACGCAGGCAAAAACACAATCTCCGCCTCCCGCCCTTCTGGCCTGATGGAGATGATAATTACAGATACTACACCACCATTAGGCTCTGTGGGTAGCTGTTATTCAGCAGGTCTCTCAGTGATACCAGCAACTGAGGCAGACACATTTAAATGATTGAGGACTCGATGGAAAACTACGGAATTAAGAAGGTTAATGCTGGACATAATTTCTCCTCAGCACAAACTTTGCCAGGATTTTTTGTCAGCTCATCAAAAAGTACTGTAAATTGCAGTGAGAATTCAGTGGTGTGTTTTTAGAACCTGAGATCACGCTTCCCAGGATTGGCACAGTGATCCTCAAGAAGTCAGACTCAACTTTCAACAGAATGGGGGATGAACTTGAGACTGTCTTGTTTACACAAAGAAAGAATAATTATCAGTAAAAAAATGTAAAGGTCCATACTGCAGTCAATTTCTATTCATAACTTTGGCCATATATTGTACATAAACATATAAAATGTTCTTGGAAATGCATTTATCTTTAGATTTCACATTGTTTACATTTGTTCTCCCATAATCATTGATATGTTACTGAGCTTACCTGAATAATTGAGTCAATGTTTACTAAATTATTGCGCTGTTAATAAGTCACAGACATTTTAATTTTGTTCATGTGTCAATCCTTTCTCCTGGGACTATTCTAAAACCACAATGACTTAAAAGCAAATGAAATTGCCATGAAGCAGAGGCGCCGGCAGGGGTAAAATAGTGAGGGGGCGATATTGTGGGCGTGGCCAGCCGCTGACGTCATGACCGTAATCAAACGTACACATCACTCGGACTTTAACTAGTCTATAAGCACTTTAAAGTGTTGTTAGATGACAATGTAGGCCTATAAGATCTGGATAAAGAATTTAATTCAACTTTCAAATGTAAATTTCACAATATTTGTTATCCTGCTGTTCTTATTTCAATATTAATTATAAGCCTATATATGCTTTCTGCAATCTCTGCATCATTGAAAATGAGGGCTCTGCGCTCAATGTATTTTCGAGAAAATAAATTATAAAAGTTTAAGTTAATAAAGTAAGGAAAATTCCAGCTTACTGTAGCCTATAGTGAAAGTTAGATGAAGTTAGAACTCAACTGCTCTGCTGCTGCATCGCACTGAGAGTGAGCAAGCCGATCGAGGCACGATCATCAGCAAGGCCGTCAGTGATAAAAAAAGTACTCACATGTTTTACTTGAGTAAAAGTAGAAATACTCTTTTAGAAATCCCATGTTCAAAATGTAAGCCTTGGCTTGAGTAATGACGTTTTTGGTATCAAAATGTAGGCTGTATAAAGAAAACGTAGCCTATAGTCAAGTCATTTCACAAATGTAGCCTACCATTTGTAGATACAAATATTTGAGCAGATTAAGCAATATTGTGAGCTTGTATTTTCAAATGGCCTAAATGTAGGGCTGAATTGGTTAATGTATGTCAATTATAGCCTAATAATCGAAATTTGCAAAGTCTAACTGTTTCCAAAAGATTGTAGTGGAATAAAAGTAGCCTACACTATTTGCCTCAGAGATGTAGTGGAGTAGAAGTAAAAGTAGGCAACATGGAAATAGGCCTACTCCATAAAGAAAGAAAAAAAAATAGGCTACTCGAGTAAATGTACTCAGTTACTTTACACCAATGAAGCCTGCATGTGCCGTCAATTCAACACGGGACGGACATTAGAACCGTTTCAACATGTTTGGCACAGATACTTTGTGTATTGGAAGCAATTAGCATGTTTAAGAGGGTCGCCGGTCGCGGCAACCTCCAGCAACACAATGGGAACGTTGGGACAACAGCGCCGATTGGGGAAAAAAAGACAGACAAAAATACAGAGAAATAGCTCGATAGCATGAAAAGTAGGGGGACAGTCCGGACCAAACGGACACGGCTCATGACCCACAACACGATGGTATAGTGATGAGTCATCACTTTTCACACTTTGTGGGGTCCATTTTTTGCCAGAGGAATGTTTTTCGTGCAAAACAAATGCTTGCAATGGATTCAGAATCATGCAAACCCCCTAGTTAGACCCCTCACATGCTACTTAAAGAAGATGTTTTGGGGAGTCTTTTTTTCCTATATAGTAAGTGAAGGGACCCAAACTTGAACCAACTGAATTTACCTTGATCCACTAAGAATATTTTGGAAGATTTTTAACATGTGTTTTGGATGACCCTAAGGATCATAAAAAACCTTGAACCATTACTATTGCAATTTATTTTGGGTCAAACCTCAGATTGACTGGGATATATGCCATGAAGTACACTGTGAGATCTTTTTTCTTTCTTTTTTACTGTACTGAATTGGATTGAATTGAATTAAATCTTCCTCGAAAATCTAACAAACTACAGTATTCTTCAGGAAATGTATGTACAGGTATGATTATTATTATTTATTTATTTGACATGTCATGGACATAACAACCACATTGGACAGACCAGATGCAGTGCTCCAGTGTTCCAGCTCTGAAAAAAATACAATTACAGGGAGTAAAAACATGGGAATCAGAATGAAATGAAGTATACAAAAGCTAAGCTATATAAAATAGACAACATAATCAACAGTCAAACTATTTAAAGAGCACTTTTGTTTTGGAGTTCTGACCTCAGAGACCTCAGTCTCTAATTTTAAATTAGTGGACGAAGTGTTCAGGGTTTTGCCCCTTTACTGGAAAGACATACTGACCAAATGAGATCCTGTGCATTGGCCATGGCCTTTTGTGCCACACAAGATATTCCACCATCATGTTTTCTTCAAATGACTCTCTTTGCTTCCTCTACAAATCCTGACAAAAACGAACGCAAGTCAGAGGCCGGCCTCTTCCAAGTGGGACCAGAGATATGGGCCGTGGCTGCACGACACTGAGTTGGACATTTGAGGATGATATTGAAAGCACAAATCATTACACAATATCTCTGGAGTCATCCGAATTCATTATGACTGACTTCCAAAGTTTGCCGGCCCTGGCCTGGCAGACCATTTGAGGTCATTCAGTGGGATGGCCCCCGAGTTACCCGGACATACAGACACACACACACTGATTCCTTAACTCTTTGAGTGCCACCTTTTCACCACTAGAGGGCGCCCAATGACCAGAGAATTCTACTTAGACAGTGCTGGTATATGCACAAAGCCCTGCAGCCATGACTTGCCTGAACACTTTCCTTTGTGCATGTACAGGAAGAGGATGAAGTTAGCTTGAAGTTAGCTATTGGCTACCAAGCATTTTAGAAGCCCTATTTTCGGCCATTTAGCCATGATTAAACCTTGCACACCTCATGCATGGGAGAAAAAACAGAGAAAATGAGCTCTAAAGATCCTGGATTGCATTGGAGTGGATGGTAAATATCGGCGGCGCGCCGCTCTCGCGGGCCGTGTAAACAGCTGACGGATTTAATTTTTTTTTTTTTTTTTTTTTTTAAAGCCGAACTAGTTCGGGATCGGCACTCTGGTACCCGCAAATAAAGCCGAACTATTTCGGGATTGGCACTCAATGAGTTAAAAAGGAAGCTAAAATCTCGATATTTCTACGTCCCATTAGTTCGACTAAGGGTTAGCGTTAGGTTTAGGCATAGTTTTAATGAGGTTTGGGTTAGGTTTAGGCATAGTAGCATTCACCAGGTTAGCATTCACCAGCGTCGGCAGGTTAGCATTCACCAGCGTCGAACTAAGTGGACGTCGAACAACTGTTACGTCGCAATATCGACACGCTCCCAAAAAGGAATATAGATAGAAGATGGTCAATTGAGCTCTGGCCTGGGCCACAGGGTAGTGGTCCAGGTACCTGGGCTGGTAATACAGCCCTTGCGGTGTCGCGGGTTCGAGTCCCGATCCTGATGACCTTTGCTGCGTGTGACCCCCCCCCCATCTCTCTCCCCGTTTCCTGTCAGCCTACTGTGCACCTATCAATAAAGGCAGAAAACCCCCAAAATAATGGTCAATTGAGCTCTGATCGGACTGAAACCTAGCCATAATTGTGAGTCATACTGTACATCACAGATATGTCATAGATAACAATGATGTCACAGTTGGAGCCACCCCATTCTCATGTGGATCCCGAGATACAAAAAGATGCAAATAGGTGTGGACGGGGCCTAAGAATTTAACTCTACGTTGTTTTCACTTCACTCTGGATGAATTCTGCTCTATATCCTCCCCCCAGAGACGGACCTGAAGAAGAGGATTCGAGTGCACCTGCTGAACGCCCATGGTCTGGACGAGGCAGGGATAGATGGCGGTGGGATCTTCCGGGAGTTCCTCAACGAGCTGCTCAAGTCGGGCTTCAACCCCAACCAGGGCTTCTTCAAGACCACCAATGAGAGCCTGCTCTACCCCAACCCTGCTGCAGAGACCTTAATTGGTGACTCCTATACAAGGCACTACTACTTCCTGGGCAGGATCCTAGGAAAGGTAAGACCTCCACCAGTTTTAATAATGGATATGTCTACCAGATGCTTTCACAATTTTAGTGGCTAAAAATTGATTAGATTAACCATATAAACCCTAGTGTCCCTAGGCTGGGTATGTCATAATAGGCGAACAGTTTGTAAAAAAAAAAGCTAAATTCTGCAAAAGAAATTGACATTTAGAAGCTCGCAAAGCGTAGGTTGGTTATTTTTGGCAAAGAGATTTGGTATAGAGCAGAGGTCTGCAAACCTTTTGAAATTAAGTGTTTTATTTTCAAGATAGTCAGTGTGCCATTGTTAACATTCATTTTAATTATGGCACCTAATCAAAATAAAACATTTCCAGCTGCATTTTGATTGTCCACAAATATAACCTTTTTTCCCTCTTGAGATATTTTCAGGACATAGGACATTGTAATGATCAGACTCGAATAACCCACCTACAGTATCTCCCAGACACCCTCCCCAGTCAGAATTGTAATCAATGTAAAATTATGTTCATGATGTAATTTGCTGACAGAGTTTAATTGACTATTTTATATCAAAATACTTTTTTTTTCCTCACACACCATGCCACGCCATGGTGCCAGTGATTACCCTAGCCTGAGCCATTGGTGGCACCTATGCCTACGGTTGCCTACACCTGGTGTAGAGGGAAAGAAGGAGGGGACAAACTGAAGTACAGGCCCCTGGGGGACCTCAGTCAATGAAGTATATTGGGTTTTATTACGGCAGCCATAGTTTTCTAATGTAGATTAACTGCCAATGCTTTTTCCTATTATATTTACCAGATTTTTGGTGGTGCAGTGCATGCAGGTGTTCCCATCCACAACCGCCGAAAGTCTTTACTTTCATGCGTAGAAGAAAAAATACAACCGTGATGATCTGTGGGTACGTTATAGTCCATAGAAAACAGGCCGTTTTGACCAAACGGGGGATATGGGAAAAGAGATATATCCATGTTTCTGCAGCAAGGGTGAATCCAATTCCATGGGAGCCGGAAGTCCGCGGCTGTATTATTCTGTGAGGAATCAGGGGAAACTTGAGTTTTTTTGCTCACTCCTGGCCGCGGCAATGATCAGTTACCATGGTAACCAGTTAACACGTCTCTGAGCGTGATTATGCGGCACTTCACGGAAGGGGAATTGTTATCACGTGTGTGGACATGTTAAGCATCCCATGTGTTAAGTGGTTAAGAAAGTCACTGTGGCCTTCCAACTCAGGCCTTCTGTGTGTCACGACTCATGAGGTAGCAAAGAGAGTATATAAACCGAACCGATACGCTTGGCCAGAGGCTGCATTGATTTATTGGTCAATAGATGAATTTGGATCAGTCTGTCGCTGCAGTGAATTTGCATGGCGACCTCTGGCAGTGTCTATGGAAATTAAGCAGTTGGCTGTCCTTTAGAAAAAAGCAGGAAGCCTTTGGTGATGGTTCAAGAAACTGACAATGTTTAGGTAGATTGCAGTCCCATTTGGGTTTACCCCAAAACAGGTAAGTACTGCCCAGGCAAACGAGCTTGAACCTGTGCCTTGTACAAGGCCAGCACTTGTTAATTAGCCTGTTGCGTAATCTGTTGATGGCATTGTTTTTCTGTCCCCTCCTTCCTTGATGGCACTATTTATTAGTGCCTAATGTTTTTAAATCTTCCTTAATGCATGTGCTGGTGATTGTTTATCGGGATGCCTTTCCCCCCAGTGGTGGGGGGGGGGGGGGGTCATCTCAGCCGGGAGGAAGAATTACCTCATGACAAGTGGTCGCCTCTCAATTAGGCCTTCCATTAGCCGATGATTCTTGCCTCTTGTTTGTGTAGTGATTGCATTTGGCCGGCGTTAAATCAGCTAGCCCACGCAGACAGGACATAAATAAGCGGTCAAAGCATGTGGTAATAGCGTTTTGATCTGTTTTACAGTCCAGAGCATCTAAGTCTCTCTCACTCGGCCCTGAGATGGTCCGGTCTACTTATCAGAGCACCATAACTCCTCCTCCCTCTTCTGTATGTTCCACCAACGGTGAGAAATGACCAGTCAGCGGCTAACAAGACCCCCCCCCCCTCCCCCACCGCACCCTCCCACTCCCTCAACTATGCTCTCTGCGGCTAATGGTTCAGGCAATTAGGTGGGGGGGAAATTAATTTGAATTTGACTTTCAATTAACCCTACCTTAAGTTCCCTTTTCTCCATAAATATGGCCGTTTGAGTGGCCATTTGAAAGGTGTATTGATATTTGTTTAGTGCCGTTATGGCTCCGGATAAAAGGCAACCGTTTATATAGATTGGGAGATTGCATCACCGGCGAAGTGGCGCGCGCGCGGCGAACGTTGGCGACTCGAGGGACGCCGGGGGGAGATTAATATTGTTAATTAATGTCCGAGGCGTGCCATTGTTACGGGGGTGATGTATTACAGGCAGGGAGTGGCCTGTCTGGGGTACTCACTGAAATGGGATTGAAATCAGAATAGAGGCTGGACATCATCCCTCTTCCCCGCTTGTCCACCCAGCTGACACGCAGCAAGATTTAGTCCACAAAACAGGGGGACCATCCCACGAGAAAACATAATATCTGCTATTTGTGATGCCCTTGCTGTAATGAGCTAAATGCATATTTTAACCAACAGCTCCAGAATGTCCTCAACCCTTCGTGTAATATATGACATGTAGCGGACGGTTTGTTCTGTTTGTGCCTCACACCTGCGTCATTAGTACGAAACCTCCAACCCCATCAGCCTCAACCTTTTCCATTCCTTCAACCTGAGGGGTGTATATATAGTTTAGGGTCCCTCCCTTCCTAAGCATTGTCTCTGTTACTCATTGATCTTGAGCGACCGAGAGTTCTCTTTAGAGGTGTTTGGGGTTAGAGCCCCTGATTGATAGTGATGCGTTTGAAATGCATTATAATTTTATCGATTCTTAATGTTGTAAATTAAGGAATTTATTTGGCAGCTAACAGAACGCACCTGCAATGTTGCTGGCGTTGATTCCACCTGATGGCGCCGCGATCTGTTTTAATTGCGTTGCCACTGCACTCACTTATATTAAAAGGCCCTGGGCCATGATAATTAATTATTTCCAGCCCAAGTCATTTTGGCACAATTTCTGGCAGTAAACACTCATAAATAAAGTTGGTGGCATTGAAAAAAATAAGGCTACAGGTTTTTTCCATATACTTATTGCTGCCCCTTCCCGGCACTAGTGTTATTGATAGGTTTCAAGGGGGCCGTGCTGCACATATGGCCTGAAAAAAGGACTGGCCACAGGAGAAATGCTAAGTGGATTATTTTGCATAAAAAATAGACAGTGTTTGAAGTTGCGCAATTAACCTGTGTTTAGAAAATAGCTGTGATTTACGCTTCCGTGTGTGTTTAAGATGCATGCATTATGGAAATCCGCTAGATTTATAATCCATTTAGCTGATGCGGTCAGGGTTTTTAGCGCTATCATTTATAAAGACCTGTATATTTTAATGCCTTCTACAGGCTCTTTTTCGGTCTATTCCAGTACATTAGCTTTAGGTTTTATGAGTCACCTGCCGGCTATGGTTCTTAATGGCATTTAAGGTCAAGGTGAGAATTGGCATTTATAAAGTTGGAGGCGGGTGAATTTGAGGCCTGTGTGTTTTAGATAGATTGGCCCTTGTGTCTCATGTTTTCCTCTTACTTACGGTGATGTGACCAGATTTACTATCTTATCACTTTGATTCTTTGATATAAGATTAGCGCTGTGTTTAATCTGGTGTAATGCATGCTGTAATCAAGTCTTTGAACAACTACTCTGCAATATTGTGACTGCTTCTCAAAGCAGCATTTAGTAATCTACAGTACGTAATCTAATCACAATGACTGCATTTCATTTCACACTGCTGAAGCCTTGGAGTCTGCACAATATTCTTTTCAGTTCTGCTTCCCCTGAGTTACATCAAATTTGAGGAAATTATCAAATTATCAATCACTTTTTTTTCCTTCATTTAAATCATTAAAACTGGGAAAGCATCTGTGTCATTTTAGATTTTAGTGTTGGCTATTCGAAAATAGCAGATCTACAAGATCACAGATCACACTTTGTGCCACGCTGTGAGCTTGTACAAAGTGGCTTGTTGTTTAATTTTCCTCAATTTTGATTTACATGTAACACTGAACTGAAAGGAATATTGTGCGCACTCCAAGGCTTCAGCAGCGTGAAATGAAATGCAGTCATTGTGATTCGATTATTTAGATTACTAAACGCTTCATTTATTTTTTTTAAACCTTAAAATAGTTATAATTTTGAATTAAGAAAAAGTTTGAGAACTACTGCATTAGAGGCCATTTGTAGAATCGGGCACTGGTCTTAATGGGTCAGCTGTGTAAGCATCGTACAATCGTCCCCACTTCCGTCCCCCAGGCGCTGTATGAGAACATGCTGGTGGAGCTGCCGTTCGCCAGTTTCTTCCTGTCCAAGCTGCTGGGCACCAGCGCTGACGTGGACATCCACCACCTGGCCTCGCTGGACCCGGAGATGTACCGCAACCTGCTCTTCCTCAAGAGCTACGAGGACGACGTGGAAGAGCTGGGCCTCAACTTCACCGTGGTCAACAACGAACTGGGAGAGGCCCAGGTACGGGCCTGTCACATTTATTACACAATCGCCTAATGGCAATTATTTGAGATAATTGTAATTATTCTGCATGATCGTCATAATCGTTTCCATGTTGAACATTTTTCATATATTTTCAAAAAAATTAGTGGAAATGGCAGATCTACAAGCTGGGGGGGGGGGGGTGAACGGTAGCAGGGTGTTGCCCTCTTCCATCTCTGGCTGGAGTTTATATCCTGGCCAGTCCTCTGATTCAGTCATCGCCCCCCTCTTTGGTTCTTATGTGTTTGCCGTTAATAATTCATTTCCCTCATGATGTACCCGTTCTTCAGCGCTGAGAGAGATAAAGCACGTTGCGGCTGAGCCCTCGGGTTTGCTAGCGCTGTAAGGAACACAGCAGCACTGTTGACCATTCCATCTGCCTGGCCTTGCGGCAGTGATCTCAGAACACGGTTGAGAGACGCGGCTAGCTGCTCTTAAGCACGTCCGCGCCAAAGCTCAAGGCCGTACAGACAGGATGCCACCCCCACACTGAGTCACCGGGGGCCTGGACCGGCACTCTACCCGCAGCCCCTGTTTGCTCAGGGCCTTGTTCCTCTTATTGGCTCTTCTTCAAACAAGGCCTGGAATGGCTCAGTCACAATGTGGCCCCCTGGTTGCCAATAGGGCATTGCAAACACGATAGGGAAAACAATTTGTGAAAGATTAGGCACACACCCGGGAGCAGTCTGCCCTGCATTTGCCCTCGAGGAGATAGCCAAAGCAAGCAAGATAACAAGAGTAATTCTCTTACATTAGCACATAATAATCAAAATCCAGAGGGAAAAAATGGGAAATGATTGCCTGTCAGTCGAGCTCCAAACAGCAAGTGGTATTATTATACAGTGAAAAGAATTCAGTCCTTGTAATCTCTCATGAAGTTAAATCTTTTGACTATTTGTTTTATTGTTATTGGTAGGTAGTATGATTCATGCGTTATGGAGTTCAGCTCAGTCAATAGAGAAGCAGTAGGCAGCCTTTTGGCACATTTTACCATTAGTGCTAAAATGCTCTTAAGGTTAATGAAATATGGTGGTCAGTGGACTCGTGTCGTGGGCCAAATTAAAATGGACCAGATGTTCGTAGCCTTTCAGACCCAGGAGGTTAAACATTGTACTGTTTGAGCATATTTTAAATACTTGATCTTTTGTCTTGGCCCGCTGGTATTCCGGGCAGACCTAAGCAAACATAACAAAGTATATTAATCACAAATTTACCCAGTCTGACAAAGAAGGTTGGCTGCGTTTTTGAAATGTCATAGGACATTCTCTATAGGCCACCATTCTCAATTTAGAGATTAGACTCTTCGTGTTGATACTGGACGTTTTTGATACAGTACGCTGTAAGTGTGAGCTTCACTGTGGTTTACACTGTATTTTGCAATATTTCTGTTTGTGAAAAAAAAAAAGTATTTTTGCACACCTACTGGGACAGGTGTGTAGGAGCAGGCAGCCAATGCATGAGACAGAAAAAAGGGAGATCTTCATTTACAGCAAAAAAAAGTATTTGGGATACCTGACGAAGGTTGGTCCGAATCGTTGTACTCTCAATAAAATACAGTGTGCGGGATCTCCCTTTCCTGCCTGTCGCAATATTTCTGTTAACATTTGCCTCTCCAAAGTTTGTGGCCCCATAGTCTTGCGAGCTAGATATAACGATAGCTAAATGCTTCCATCATACAGTTTGGGGCACGGAAGCTCTGAAAATGATCAAGTGATAGAACGCATGTAACGCCTTCTCCCTGCTTAGGTTTCGTCTTTACAATCGTGCAAAGTTATCTAAAATCATTGAAGCATATATAGCTTGCTTGCTTGCTCAGTGGCTTTGTGGTTAGAGTGTTTGCCCTGAGACTGGGAGGCCGGGGTTCGATCCCCAGCCGGTTCATACCAAAGACTCTAAAAAATGGGACCCAGTGCCTCCCTGCTTGGCACTCAAGCATTAAGGGTTGGATTGGGGGTAAGTCCCTGCGACATACTAGCGTCATGTCCAGAGGCTGTAGTTGTACATCAAGCTGCATCACGCTACAGAAACAGGAGATAGCCTTCTGCCCTATGGGCCTCATGGCTCGACAAGGCTTACTTATATATTGCTTGCTGCTTATCAGAAATTGAATTTAAAGATTTTAAGATATATTTTCAAGGAAATGACGAACAGATGACAGCTTCCGGGAGGTGTTGTTCCAGACTATGTAGCATTTCAGAGATTGTCGAATAGTTTTCTGGCTACGCGAGACTATTCGCACAATGATGTAATATACAAACTAAAGAACTGATTTAGGTTGATATCTCACCTGTTTTCATCAGGTGGTTGAGCTAAAGCCAGGAGGGAAAGACATCCCGGTGTCCACAGCTAACCGGATAGCCTACATCCATCTGGTGGCTGACTACAGACTGAACAAGCAGATCAGGCCACATTGTCTGGCCTTTCGACAGGGTCTGGCCAATGTGGTCAACCTGGAGTGGCTACGCATGTTTGACCAGCAGGAAATCCAGGTAATATTATTGTCAATGCCTCTGCTATTGTGGCTGTGTGTACACAATTGTGTCGATTTGGACTATTTTCCTAACATACAGTATGAAAGCTGAAAACTGGGGTTTTGTTAATTTAACGTTGAGAGTGTACTCTCCCTCACAAATGATGTTTTTGCTGTGTACTCATTCATCACAGGTGCTAATATCTGGAGCTCTCGTGCCTATTTCCCTTGAGGATCTGAAGAAATTCACAAACTACTCAGGTAGGTGTCAAATGTCAGAACATTGGTGTTGTTGCAGCAGCTATTTTCCATGTAGAAATTGTCTAAATATTCATTAATTGATTTCATTTATTTGTTATTGTTTTGGACTTGCGAGACTACATTTTGCCCCCTGTCCGTGTGTCCGTCTGTGAACAGCTAATCTCTGGTACTTTTGGCTCGACCGCAGCAAAACTGTGCACGCACACTCCCTGGATGCCAGAGCTGCCACCTTTTTCTTACCTTTTAACGTGGGCGTGTGCGCAGCTCGCAAACACAAAATATCCCAGTTTAATCCACGCTTGTGTTGCTGCGCCAGCTGCAGTGTTGCGTAACCAGGAAGTGAATGCATGGGAGAGTAGCACAGAGGAACAAGTTGTCCCGCCTCCCGAAAAAGCATATCCGTTTCCGGTCCCAAACTGTAAGCACTGTTTTTGGAGCACTTCGGACGATCGGCGATCCGATTTTTTATTCTTTTGAATTGAATCCAATCAATTTAATAACTCGGGCATGGTGGCCTGGAACAACGGGAATAACTCTGGAAACTGGATATGGCAGTAAATGAGTTAGAATTGCCCTTTTATAGCACCACCAGGAGGCCAACTCATATAAAACACATTTTTTATATTACTCTTACAAATTGTGTCCAATCATCATGCAAATCGATACACATTATCTCTATGGTCAAGTGATCAAGACGGATCCGTCTGAATTCCCATATTCTATCCTGATTGGCGAATTCCAAGCATTGTGGGCCCATAATAACTTACCTGACCTGGCGGAGACCAGTGCTACGAGGAGAACTTTCTTTGTCAATATACTCTTCTTTCTATCTCTATTCCTTTTCCCTTTCCTGAGAAGAAAAAAAGCTTTTATGAAAAAAAAGAAGAGAAGAAAACTCCCCCACTTCTTTATTACACCTGTAAGCCTGTAATGTGACAATAAATCTGATTCTGATAATTGGCCATAGACAAACAATAGATGTTGGTGCAGGCAGGTGGGGGGGTGGTGGGTTATGAACATTGATGTTAGCATATGTTGATAGTATAAAGTACCAAATAGTAGTATTTAGCAATAGCTACTGTATGTTGACAATAATTCAGCAATGGCTTTTGTGTGAGCACAGATTGACACAATCTTGTCATTCAAGCCTGAACCCATGAACCATTCCCAATGTCTTCCAGGGGGATACACGGCCACTCACCCTGTCATCCAGATCTTCTGGGAGGTGGTGGATTCCTTTACGGACGACGAGAAGCGGAAGCTGCTCAAGTTCGTCACCAGCTGCTCCAGACCTCCGCTGCTGGGCTTCAAGGTGAGGGTTGACCAGAAGTTCAGGTCCACAAAGCGATCCCCACCCCTCCCACTCCCGTCTAGTTTTTGCAGACTGCGTTTTAGCACTAGCCAACACTTATCGGAGAGTTTACCGAGCAACCTAGACAAAGCTGGAGAGGGGCGTGTTCTCCCTTAATGGGCATGTAATGAAAATACCTGGCCTGATAACAGCTGTCAAATGATCATTTTCAAATTAGCTGGTGATAAGACATGAGGCAGTCTGGCCAGCGCTTATCGCCGCCTCCTCCCCCTTGCTGTTGTGTAGTTCATAACCTTCTGCCTGTGGAAGAAAGTGCATTCTGTAGCTGTGTATGTACAGTATGTGTGGGCTTGGTCCTAATCCACGGCTGGACAAATATTGCCATTTCAGAAACTCAGACGCTTGTTGAACTTTTGAACTTTTGCCTCCTGTTTGACATGGCAGAAGGGAGTCATTTTGCCGTTGGATTCGTACAGAAGGAAGGTATTCAAAACATCATGTCAGCAAGCGATGAATCATCATCATCATTACTCACCTGTTATTTCTAAAAAGTATAATCCTAATAGGAAGCAATTTCACCAACTTTGATTTGTGGGACACTTAATTAATTTGAGATTGGAGAAAAGGGGAGAATGTGTTTGCCGAGGACCATTAGGGGTTTTTATGTGCCTTACTTAGTATAACCAGAAGCTGTAATTGACATATGATTGGTATTACTACTCTTTATTACTGTCATTAGTTAAAGAAAACTTAATTGCTGATCTGCAATAGAGGAAAGGGCCAAAACTCACTTTAAAATCCTCCATAGTGGCTACTCTGGAGGTTTGAGAGTCGCCTCCCCCTTTCCATTTAATGAATTTGACTTTGGGAGATGGTGTGGATGCTGTCCATCCACACACACACACACACACACACACACACACACACACACACACACACACTGCCTCCTCCCTGAGAGGGAAAAGGGCAGTAATTTGTGTGGAGAGCACCCCCCTGACCTGGTCATCCGCTTGCGCCAGCTAAGCCTTAATTAGCTGTCGTAGAAAACGGTCCAGGATTCATTAGAGCAGAAATAGTTCTGTCAGAAGAAGCCATTTAAAAAAGATGATGGAAACCTTTTTTCTTTTCTTCTTTTTTTCTTTCAAAATGATCGCTCTGGTAATGACACTTTTCTCAATAAGCAATGATAGTTTAATACGGTAATTGTCAAAAAAATGGGGTCATTATGTCAAAGCATCACAAGAGCCATTTAATCGGCCTGGTATGCCTGCTGACCTCTCATGCACTCACTCACTCCCGCGCGCACGCACACACACACACACACACACACACACACACACACACACACTTTAAATAGCAGGATGAAATCAGTGTCGAGTGGTAGATTCTTTGGCCTGGGTTGTGATGGAAATGGCACATGTCGCATTGGCCACATGAGGCCTCATCACAGAGGGGCTCCATTTAAGAATAAAATGCCAGATAGACAACATAAAATGACCATTCCCTCTGTATCTCATCCAGAGGTCAAACTGTGGGGCACCATTCCTCTCTGTGCCTTTTCAAATGTATTCTTCACACCGTACGGTATTAGTGTAACACTTAATGTCTCTCTTTTAACATTTTTCCCCTTATGCAATTCCACATTTATTCCTTAATGCCTGCAGGTGGCCCTGTCCAAATAAATCCATTATGTTCAATTAAGACCTGAGGCCGATTCTACAAATGCCTTTTAAATCAGTAGTTATCACACTTTCAAGATTTTCCAAAAAAGTTCCAAAATAGCAGATGTACAGTACAAGCTTGCATGAAGTGACGCTCTGTGAGATTGTATATCTGCTATTTCTGAATAGCCAACGCCACAGATGCTTTCCCGGTTTTAATGGGACATGTCTCTTTCATTCATACATTCATTCATGGCGCTCTGTGCGTGTGTGTGTGTGTGTGTGTGTGCGTGTGTGTGTGTGTGTGTGTGTGTGTGTGGGCTTGCAAAGCTATCTTTGTGGGGACCTCATGTCCCCACAAAGATAGTACAATCCAGGGAAAAAAACGTGTGGGGACAAATTAATACGTCCCCACAAGGTCTTTAGGGGTTAGGTTAAGGGTTAGGGTTAGGGTTAGGGTTAGGGTTAAAATGAATGGAATGTCCCCACAAAGATAGTAGACTATGTGTAATGTCCCCACAAAGTAGCAAACCTGTGTGTGTGTGTGTGTGTGTGTGTGTGTGTGTGTGTGTGTGTGTGTGTGTGTGTGTGTGTGTGTGTGTGTGTGTGTGTGTGTGTGTGTGTGTGTGTGTGTGTGTGTGTGTGTGTGTATGTGTGTGTGTGTGTGTGTGTGTGTGTGTGTGTGTGTGTGTGTGTGTGTGTGTACAGGAGCTGTACCCGGCCTTCTGCATCCACAACGGAGGGAGCGACCTGGAGCGCTTGCCCACCGCCAGCACCTGCATGAACCTGCTCAAGCTCCCCGAGTTCTGCGACCAGCACCTGATGAGGAACAAGCTGCTGTACGCCATCGAGTCCTCCGCCGGCTTTGAGCTCAGCTGAGTGTATAGGACACGGAAGGGCTCTCTGTGCCCCTCCGTTCGTGGACTCAATGCCACAGAGTGGCTCGGAGTTGAGACTCGAGAGTTGAAGGAGTAAAGAGTGGCCAGGGAAGGAACGATGCACTGACCCGCCTGATTTCACTGTGCGCACGTGCGAAAACGAGGGTAACGGGGTCAGGTACAGATATCAGGGACATCAGGGCACCTCAATGTAGAATTGGCTATTTTGTCCAAAATGTTAAAGAAATATATGTTTGAAAATGGTCTTAAGTAATGTAACAATTAATGTCAACAATTATGGTCTAATATTTCTACAATTGCTACAAATTGCTACAAATTCTTTATATCCAGTTATTTTGGGGCATAAACAAGAAGTTGAAGGATAGGATTTTTCAAATACAGGTATATATATATATATATATATATTATTTTATTTTACATTTTGGACAAAATAACCGATTTTACATCGAGGTGCCCCGATGTCCCTAGTGCCCACCTGACCTGTATCCAAAATGGGCGGTGATGAAGGGTTTCACCCAAACGACGGAAGAGCCGACAGAAGTATAAAAAATGACTTTTTTAAATTGTTATGGATCTTAAAGAATTTAACTATGTATTTCCACTGATGACCCCCCCCCCCCCCCCCCCCCCGCCCACACACACACAAAAAAGTTGGTTGTTACTGTTTTAAAGACTGTGCAACTAAATAAATGATCAACACAAAATGTACACCAAGTTACTCCCTTGTGTTATCCTAATCCAATAAGAATTGCAGCAACCGTCTTCTCACCAAAGATTGAAGGGTGTCGTATAAGAAACAGGCAATATTTAAATATATTATGAACAGAAATGGAAGTGGAGACTTCGGGGGCTGCGGTGGCAGAGATGCTTTTATGTAGATAGCCAACATGTACTTTCAGGTAGAGGTCATCAAAACTCATGGGTTTTTGTGATTTCTCGAAGTATTATTACCTGTAATAATTGATGCGTCTTGACATCACATACCACCAAGTGTGTACATGCGTGAATACTTATAAGGCAAACATCACATACCACCAAGTGTGTACATGCGTGAATACTTATAAGGCAAACGGCAATTATTGTTGGACTACAGCAGGAAGGTGCTGTTGACTATTAATGATTATAGGTTTGTGAATATGTATATGTTTACAGGTACCCTTGTATGATTCATTTATTCAATATTTGTACTTCTATCCTTTGTGTGATGAAGGCCTCATATTTTTCACACACGCTCGCTAAAGTGAACAATCTATCGCCCTAGTCAGTACTCTGCAGTTTGCTCTAATGAGCAAGAACAGCGTGAAGCTTGTTGAAATATCTGTACCAACAGGGTGAAAAGACTGTACGGATATGAATAAACTCCCTTTCTTTTGCATTTTCCCCCTCTTGAAGTCTATTTTTTCTTTGGGTTGCTTGTAATTTACAATAATGACCTGGACATAAAACAGTGCTTTGTGGGAAAATCTCCTCCTGAGTTTTATGGCCTCTGACATATAATTAAAGAAACATCCAGTTATGAAACACTGAGCAGAACTATTCTGGCCTTGAGATGCATTATCGGGCTGGGCGCAAATTAAGATTGTGTGCGTTTGTCATAAATCTGCCTGCCCTCTGATGCAGTTGGGCGCTGGGGATATTCATCCGTCTTTGGACCGGTTCCATCCTTCCATCCATTCCTCCCCTGTGAAATGGCCAGCCACTGCCCCCTCTCTCGTTTCAGAGCTCCAGCCCCTCGCGTCCAATGGGCCAAGAGAACTCAAAGTGGTAATTGGGTCTTAAAAACCGGACTTGTCGTTGAAATGAGGGATTCATCTCAATTACTAAGAGATTTATTTAAGCCTATTACCTTGTGATGGATTATAACTGACAAAGTTAATGCAGGCCGTTATGAATCATTTCCTTTGCACGATATACTTTGTGCTTGCTCATAGGCCTTTTAAGGGATAATTGAAGCTTTTAGTTTTATTTATCTTGCTGGAGAGCAAAAAAGGAAAAAAATCTTAGATTCAGTTGAAGGGGTGGGGGGTATTCTATAAAAAGAAAAAAGAAATGTGCAAAAGTGCCTTTGACATTCCATCCCTGGCATGCAAACTGTAAACTAAACTAATCTTGACTGGGCTTGATGTTCAAAATTAACCTTTAAGTTAGTCTTGCTCTTATCTCCTCTACTCGGTGACAAAATAAACACATCAACAATCAAATGAAAAGATCGCTGCCAGTCAAGGTTGGAAGTGGAAGGACAAAATTTAGAGAGACGATTCACTCGCTACGCTAGCGGTTACACTGTTGAATTGTATTAGTCACCAATGCCCTCTGGTGGTCGATCAATGGTACCTCGGGGGGGAAATGTTTGTGGATGACAAAAATATGATTTTTCAGACACGCTCCGCTTATTGTGGGCTCGCCTGGAAGGCGAGCACACGTATGTTATCTTCATTATTTATTTGTTTATTTATCTATCAGTCAGTATCTCCTCAAAACTTTGGCGCGATTCATCTCCTACACGCTTACACCTTTCAACACCATTCAAATTTGTATGTGTTCAGCTTACTGAGGACACGTGTGCTTGTATTTCTTGTTTTGAAATGTTTTGTAGAATAATTATTAAAAAATAAAAATGTTTAACTTTAAGCACCCAATGCATTTCCAATGGGATTAGTGAGTGGGGACAGCGTGAGACAGAGGAAAGGGACCCATGTTTATATTAAGGCGCTGTGGCTGCAATATTCACACTTCAGATATGCTATTTATATCATTGCGTTCACACAGGTCTGCTCTCTGATTTGATCCACATATCTAAGCTGTGTGATGTATATATTCTGAGTTAAAACTACAAATATCTCTAAATGTCCCTCTCCACTCTACTGATTGAAACAGCTGTGATTAAAGGCCTGTCTGTCATTGGCTGTTCTGTGGTGCTGCAAAGTAACCAAGTACATTTACTCAAGTATATACAAGTACTTGTACCTTCAGTACAATTTTGAGGTACTTTTACTCTACTTTCCATTTTTGTTACATATACTCTACCATAAATACAGCATTTGACAGCTTCAGTTACTTGTTACTTTGTAGATTTTATTATTAATAAAAAAACATAGATGGACCACTTAATACTGCTATGAAGTTGATCTACAATGTGCACGCACACGCACGCACGCATGCACGCACGCACGCACGCACACACACACACACACACACACACACACACACACACACACACACACACACACACAAACAACTGTTACTGTGTTACTGTGGAGACGTTTGCTTGTATTTGTCTTTGAGACATGTTTTGTAGTGTTTTAGAAACTTTAGTTAAAAAGAATAAGGTTTTAGGATCCCGGGCAATGGGATTTACAGTATATATCCTAGAACCCGCAGGGACACTCAGCCGTATTAGTGGTTGTTGTTGGTTGTCAGGGAGATATCACAACCAATGCATTTTCAAATCAGATCCACAAACACAATAAAAGTCATGCTCCACTCCTCAGTCTGGAGTGGCCACATAGAAGAACGCCTTGGTTATAGACATAGTGGAGGACAGATGTGATCTGGGATTGTTAACTTACAGTATATGCACTCAATATACACCTCTAGAACACATAGAATATGTACAGTACAGTAAGGTTCAGTAGAGTACAGTAAAAGTACAGTAAGGTTCAGTAGAGTACAGTAAAGTACAGTAAGGTACAGAAAGGTACAGTACAGTAAGGTATAGTAGAGTACAGTACAGTAAAGTACAAAACAATAGAGTAAGGTACAGTAGAGTACAGTAAAGTACAGTAAGGTACAGTAGAGTACAGTAAAGTACAGTAGAGTACAGTAAAGTACAGTAGAGTACAGTAAAGTACAGTATAGTAAGGTACAGTAGAGTACAGTACAGTATGGTACAGTAGAGTACAGTATAGTATAGTACAGTACAGTAAGGTACAGTACAGTACAGTAAGGTACAGTAGAGTACAGTAAAGTACAGTACAGTAAGGTACAGTACAGTAAGGTACAGTAGAGTAGAGTAAAGTACAGTAAGGTACAGTACAGTAGAGTACAGTAAAGTACAGTAGAGTACAGTAAAGTACAGTAGAGTACAGTAAAGTACAGTATAGTAAGGTAGAGTAGAGTACAGTACAGTAAGGTACAGTACGGTACAGTAGAGTACAGTATAGTATAGTACAGTAAGGTACAGTACAGTACAGTAAGGTACAGTAAAGTACAGTACAGTACAGTACAGTACAGTACAGTACAGTAAGGTGCAGTAGAGTATAGTAAGGTACAGTACAATACTGTAAGGTACTGTACCTTACAGTACCTTAAAGTATCCTATTTGTTGGGTTGGAAGCGAGCCCACACTGTTTCGAAGGAACAGTATTTCTAGTTGGTAACAGTATTAGTCGTTATCATCAGGTAATGGTTTGTCCATAACGTGATATTTACTGTAGTGGTTGTGTCAATTTGTGCGCGCCCAAGAGCCTGCTTTAAGGTCTGATTTACACCCTATAGGCCTACCTTCCCCGAAAACGTTAATATTAAGTCCATATTATGGATATATATTAAATTATTAATAAAGGATAAAATAAATAAAATTACCATATACAGTATGGGCATTCCCAGATGATGCCCTTTTAGGGTACCCCCCGCCCTTGTGCCCATATATGGAGATCCCCCAGGCATCAAACCCAGGCCCTAACTCGCCAAGGCCCTGCTTGGCTTTTCCAATAAAAACATACGTTTTATGCCCATATATGAAGATCCCTGTCCCAATGTCATCAATATTAAGGACATATGGGAATGCCCCTATTTGGTCATGCCCATATGGGCACGTTTTGAACTTTTGACATAACATTGTTGACTATCATGCATGCAGCCGCAGGGCAGGGGTCTCCATAGGGGTAACTGGTCCGATATACATCACTGGCCAGATGGCCAGTGATTGGCGCGACCTATTAGTCGCATGTCTGTCCCATGGTGCATCCATGGCGATGTTTTTTCGTTATAATGCCCGGGATTCGAAGCCGGGTCTCCTGCGTGGAAATCCAATACCATAGACTGGAGTTTGCTATAATAAGGGGGGAGATATTAGACTTTTACCTCACCAGACTGAGGCTCTGAGCCACTCTGCTATAGACTGTAGGCATGTATTAAGGCCTAGGCCCTATATGAGAATTTCTGGACAGTTTTTCGCTCATCTTTTATTAGAGACGGCCAGAGAGAAGGCTATTCATTTGTGTGCATGTGCTTGATGCCAGCTCTATTAAAGTTCATACTGTAATCGCCTTTTCCATGGGCCTTGCTCATGACTGACTGTAATTGGATATTGACCGCCATGATGTCCTATATAATTAATGGACATCTATCATTTTCATTGGGACCTTATCCCTGGCACGTGCTCTAGGCGGCATTAACTGCAAGAACGTCCTTCCATTCAATTCAAAATCGATGCAAGGCACACTGTACAGACTAATTTCAGGGTCATTTCTGTTCGATGCTTTTGCAGCAGTTTGCAGTTACTCTTTTGGTTATTTTTATTTATTTATTTTTTAGTTCAAGGCACTAGTCAAGGCTTTGACTTGCTGTTCCAACCGTTACTAATAGTTAGTAACTATGGTTCCTCCAAAGCACTACTAGGGCTTAGGTTTATTTGTTCCACAGTTTGTTCCATAATTCAAAGTAGCCTCGGGCACCCATGCGTTTTTTGTTTTGGTTTCTAGATTAAACGTGACCTCTAAAATGCGTCATGAAATGTGGGTGCTTGAGAGAGCACCTGCCACCTTGCCTCTGATGCCCAAAGAAGTGCCTTGAAAGAAAAAAAGACAAATGATAATAATTTCACTATCATCATAATTATTATTACTAGCCCTTACCCGTTTAAAGATATGAGCTCCGAAATGATGTGCAGTGTGTGGGTTACACAGTTATGTCAGGTGTGTTCATATGCTAATGGTGATGCGATTTCAGATCAATTGCTCCAGCCACTGATGAGAAACGCTGTTTCAGACAGACAGACAGACAGACAGACAGACAGACAGACAGACAGACAGACAGACAGACAGACACTCACTCAGACATTCGGAAAATTATATGTTTGATAAATAGGCCTATATTAATTAAAATAACCTGGTGACAATCAGTCAGTTTTAGTTTCACTTTTCACCTAATGCAGTGAGTGAAGCCTGGGTTTGAGGTGGTCACCTTGTTAATCTTGCAGCAAGACACAACTTGAGCCAGGCACACTCAGCATTGCAAGCATGGTATACTCTGGTTAAATGAATTAATAATGTTGTCCATTGCTTACAGCAGCCCAGCAGCAGGTGGCGTCAGACACTTGTTATCCCCACAACTCTCGAAGTAGGCCTACACACATATGAATTAAAACATATTGATTTGCCACTATAGTGGAAAGAAATTGTGTATTTCGTTTGTCTTTTAGGATAAACGGTAATTTTACATCTCTACGTTTTACTTGTTATTATTACACTTATTATTATTATTTTGACTTCAACCTATAGCCTACATTTTGGCCATATATAGACCTAGGCCAATACATTTCCGAAATGGGACACTTTGCATAATGAGTAGACCTACTAGTACTTTAAGTATTAAGTAGGTCTACATTTTGATGCCAAAATACTTTTGTACTTTTACTCAAGTACATTTTAATTCCAAACTTCTACTCGTGGCAGAGTAGTTCTGCATTGCAGTACTTAGTAAAGATTTGTTGTAATTTTCCCACCACTGTTCAATCATTAGAAAGGAACGGCTCCCTCCTGCGAACCGGATCCCATCGTTCATTTCAAAGAGGCGTTCAAAAGACTCGATTCGTTCGCGAACGTCCCATCTCTACAACACACACAGAGAGAGCAGAGCGTGGCCACAACAGCACCAGCAGTTCTTCCTGACTTCTGGACGGGTGGAGAAAATAACGACAAAAAGAGGGTACAAACATCACAGAGCAGAGGTCACACGGGACATTCCATCCTTTGAAAAAGGTGAGCGACATTGCATTTATTATGACCTTATTTTACAACGATGAAAGGTGTCGTTTCATTTCACCCAGGACGTCGGTTCAGTCGTCGCATTGCCCACGATTTGTCCACACACATATTCGTGAGAGGAACGCAACCAACGCAACAACCAGGTCACAATTCCGACCCCGGCTGTCGTCATGGCCACTCATGGTCGCATCGTGACACTGCTGCTGTGCTGTTGCGTCAACGATGATTATTACACGAGAATCAATCAGTCATAAGAATGAGCGGTATTGTTATCGATTTGTCAGCGTAATCCATCCAACAGACGACGTTTGTGACAGAGGCTGCATTGTTCCAGCAAGCTGACTTTACACATTAAATTAAACTTTAGTAGAAGAAAATCGTGTTGACCGATGGCGATGATAACATATTCACATTTAAAAAAAACATTATGCCAGCCCAGGTTATAAGTACATGTTGATGCCAATATACTTTTGTAGCCTACTTTTCAAGTACATTTTAAATTCCAGACATCTACTTGTAACGGAGTATTTCTACATTGCAGTACTGATACTTTTACTAGGCCTACTTGAGTACTTAAATGAAACACCACTGGGTCTAACAAATTGATAGGGTTATGAAGAATAGACGACAAATGCTGAAGCATTGATGCCATACTAAATAATTAGTTTTAAATGCAATGTTTTAGTTTGTTTGCCTTATACAATTTTACAGGTGTCTTCTCAATTACCAACTATAGGTAAGCTATAGGTAACAGTTAGGTCTACAATAGGTTAGTCTTTTTTGTTTTTTGTCTTTCTGTCTTTCTGAAATAATTTACACTGCCTACCTAACCAGCAAAGTCTTACAGAATGTTCCAGAAAATTATCTTTAGGCCTATTACAAATCTTCTGGAGCATTCTGTAACAGACTAGGCAGCATGCGTTATATCACCCCACCTGCAGGGGGTATTTTCCATTATCTCCTATTACAGTTGGACTAATTTGCTTCGTGATGACACACAGGTATCTTGGTTTGTACACTATGTTAAAAGTCAAGGGTTGTTTACTTTGAGGGCTGGCCTTGTGTTTTGGTATCCAGGGGAGACGGAGATTTTCTGCGTTCTGAATGGAAATGTGACACATTGATCATGCCAACGACTAGTTTACATTCTGGCTATAAGGCCTCTGTTACCGATAAGATACCAAAGAAACAGCTTAGTTAAGCAAGACATACCAGTCAACCCATTCTTTGATTACTTTGTACAACTAGATTAACTTTTCAATGGCATCCCCACTGGAATTGACCGAAATGTACGACAGACAATGCCGGTCTTATACCAGGAAAGAAGCATTTCTTCGACTCAGACCTTATCGCCAGGGTTGGCTTATAGAAGCTGTCGGTAGATAATGCCGGTGTTATATAAGGGTCATTTGTGTACGGTGTGATTTGCCATGGTTACTCATTGAAGTTGAATCTCCATATATGGAGATAACCTACGCATCACACTAAGTCTGACCTCACCAGCCCATATTTGGGCATTATGTCTCCATATATGGAGATATGATGACATCACACAGTCCTCAGCCGATGATGTGGCGTGATGTCATTGCGACCGTCAGGGAGCAGTTTACTATGAAAACCTCCACCGGCCGTCCGTCGGTCGGTCGGTCGGTCGGTCGGTCGGTCGGTCGGTCACACGTCACACGTCACACCTTTGCCCTGCTCATATCTCCGCATCAGTATATAGGGCTTGTTTGTTTATTGTATGACATCACGCCACATCATCAGCTGTGGACTCTGTGATGTCATCGTATCGCATCAGTATATAGGGCTTGTTTGTTTATTGTATGACATCACGCCACATCATCAGCTGTGGACTCTGTGATGTCATCGTATCTCCATATATGGCCATCTCCGTATATGGAGATATAAGTCGTCCATGCCCAAGTATGGGCTGGTGAGGTCAGACTTTGTGTGATGCGTAGGTTATCTCCATATATGGAGATTCAACATTCCAGGCAATGCTCTCTTCCCTGGTGAGAATTGCCCCTTTATATAGGGCTTGTTTGTGTATTGTATGACATCACGCCACATCATCAGCTGTGGACTCTGTGATGTCATCGTATCTCCATATATGGCCATCTCCGTATATGGAGATATAAGTCGTCCATGCCCAAGTATGGGCTGGTGAGGTCAGACTTTGTGTGATGCGTAGGTTATCTCCATATATGGAGATTCAACATTCCAGGCAATGCTCTCTTCCCTGGTGAGAATTGCCCCTTTATATAGGGCTTGTTTGTGTATTGTATGACATCACGCCACATCATCAGCTGTGGACTCTGTGATGTCATCGTATCTCCATATATGGCCATCTCCGTATATGGAGATATAAGTCGTCCATGCCCAAGTATGGGCTGGTGAGGTCAGACTTTGTGTGATGCGTAGGTTATCTCCATATATGGAGATTCAACATTCCAGGTGTAACTATGGCTACCCGTATGACGTGAGAGGTGGAGGTTGTAATATTTGTGGAGATAAGCGACCAACGGTCGCTTATCTCCCGATTAGGGAGTCTTACTGGTACAATACACAGACGAGCCCAGATATGAGCAGGGCAAAGGTGTGACGTGTGACGTGTGACCGACCGACCGACCGACCGACCGACGGACGGCCGGTGGAGGTTTTCATAGTAAACTGCTCCCTGACGGTCGCAATTATTTTGTGTTATAAGGCCTAGCGGTATGTCATTATGTTTTCCAATGAGGGCAGTTATTATCATAAAACATTTTGGTTTTGCTTTCAGTTTACAATGATAAGAACAAGATAACGTTCCATCTTATGTTGGTAGTCGGTTACAACAAACGTCACAGTAGTACATAGTAACTCATTGTCTAGTGATAGACATGATAGTCTTGGATCAAGACTATCATAAATGTATTTATAGAGTCTGACTTTTACTTTCGTATCATAAATATGTCAAAATCGATAAAGAACATCTAGGTTAGTCTTGATCCAAGGCTTGTCTAGTGACTGCCATGGAATTATGGTATGTGGTGATCTATAGGGCTAGACTAGAAAGAACATAGATGGCACTGTAATAATTAAAGACCTCTGGTCTTAAAGATACAATCAAAGACAAAAAAAGGAAGAGGGGGGAAAGAGAGAGAGAAGAGAAAAAAAACCTGTTAGTAAATAGAGCAATGAAAGTGCCATGAGAATGGCATAGCTTACATTCTGTACAGTGTGAGTGGGTCAGGTGTCTAGTGTTCATGCAGGGCTACAGTCAGTGTCACTGTGTGTTTGCAAGCAGGGGCTTCATTTGGGGTGTAACCTAAAATTCTGTTATTTTATGCATAGGCTATTGTCCCCAACTCTGAATTGTTTTAGCAGATTAATCTGATTCAACTTAGTCGATGCGGTTCCATCTACATGTGATATGTGTTATAATTTAGATAAGTCTTTTATTTAGGGATCGGCCACACATCGGTATCGGCCGATGTTTGCCGTTATCGGTCAATATCGGTATCATTACATCGACATTAGTCTCACGTGGCCAGACTGTTGCCTCCGCGATTTGGCCAAATGCTCCCGGCATACAGTCTGGCAAACCGGAATAGAAATGATGAGTGCGAGATAAAGCGGATGTGACATAACAAGTCCTACTGGAAGCGTTAAGTCTCCTTTCTTTATTTTTTGGGGCATTATTTCGTCTTTCTCTGGTGTTGTTGGTGTTACCTCCATGATGTTTTCAAACGTTTTCTTAAACTATACACTCATAACAAGAATAGGCCGCTCGAATGACTTTGTCTGAGCTATTGTGTTTCTGTTATGTTTCCAGTGGGACTACTAACAGTTCAGTGCAGCACTGGCTACTTCCCATATACTCACCGTTCGGGAGCTGCCGTTCCAGACTCTATATAGCATTCGGAGATTGTGGAATAGTTGTCTGTCTACGCGAGACTACATCGACATTAACCGATGGCAGTAGCCGATATTTATCTGTTGATAAGCATTAATTTTGCACTGGCTATCTATGTTGGTGTGTTGGTTATTTGCAGCTTACCAAGAGAGTAGATTCTGAACAGTTATCTTATAATGTTGATTTATGTGTTTCCCTGGCCCAAAAGGGGAAATAATAACACAAAAATTTTAAACATCGGTATCGGCCAAGAATTTCCATATCAGTCCAGGTCTACTTTTATTGTATATAACCATTAATATATTAACCACTTTCAAGTCAACATTGCATCAATTCTGGAAATGTCATTATAGGCAGACATTTTCTCTTTTCACCCCCAAACAAATAGCGAAAATAGTTGATCTACAAGCTTTCAACATGTCGTTTGGTGTAGTGTTGAGAGCTATTTTCGAAAAGGGACTATGTTAACCAACTTATTTTTGCCACCCCCTATTTCTTTTTGAAATGATGCCTCTGTATGCACAGTGACACAGTTTACACGTTGATCAGATGTTTTTGTTTGTATTGTAATGTTATTAGGTGACAAACCACATTCCTTCTGTTCAGTGAATTTCAATGGTTTACTGTAACCTGTCTTTTGTCCCAGGAGGGAAGCAGCCTTAAACAAGGCATCACTTCATGTAATCCGACCCATGGACCTCAGATTAGACCTTGGCCTACAAAAGCACATTTTGATTGATTGTTTTCGAGGTCAAGGTCAAGCACGTAATACTAGTTTGTGTTCTGCTAAGAGACATCTGCGTGTTTTAATTATGTCAGCTTTTATTTTGGGTGTCAGGTGTTTAAAATAGGGTATGAACCTGGAGGTAGCCGGGGGACATGCTTTGGTCTTCTATGCCAGCTTGTAGAGGGGGTGGCATGTCCTTGGGCACTGGCACACTCAGTCTGTCAGACCACTTCCTTAAACACAGGGATGGTGAACTATTTATAGTTATCCTTAGGTCACACTCAATTTCTAAATAATCATCATCTTACGTTACCGCATAATTATTCTATAATATTTTATTTTGGTGATCTTGGACAGTGCAACAAATTCCAAGACCTGAGTTACAGAGAAACTAGGAAATATCCCACATAGAAACTACATGTCTCCAATGGGGAGAGTGTTTTTTTGCAGGTCTTTCAGTCCAAGTGTATCAAAAAATCACACCCGTGTGAACTGAGCGGTGGAGTCTGTGTGCGCGCGTGTGTGTGTGTGCGTGCGTGCGTGCGTGCGTGCGTGTGTGTGAGTGTGAGTGAGCCTTGCCTGTTCTGGCCTGGCCTGAACAACAGCGCCCCTCCCTTAACATGTGTGGTCAGAAAAGGTACTACACCACAGGCTTGAGGCTACATACAGACCCACCCACCCACATACATACATACATACAAACAAACAAACATACATACCTACACACACGGCCACGCTATGGAGACGGTGTGACCACCGCTCAAAAAGCAACTGGGTTAAGCACTGTTGGTCCGACCAGTTTAACATTCACCATGTTAGCATTCACCAGTATCGGCAGGTTAGCATTTCACCAGGTTAGCATTCACCAGCGTCGGCAGGTTAGCATTTCACCAGGTTAGCATTCACCAGTGTTAGTTTTACTAAGGTTAGGGTTAAGGTTAGGTTTAGGTGTATCTCCGTCCCCCCGACTTTCGTCACCTCCGCTGCCTTAACCCAGTTGCTTTTTGAGCGGTGGTCACAACGCTCCTATACGTGGCCGTGTGTGTGGGTCTGTCTGTCTGTCTGTCTGTCTGTCTGTATGTCTGTCTGTATGTCTGTCTGTCTCCGGGTCTGTAGCCTGCAGTAACCTTTTCTGACCACACATGTTAAGGGAGGGGCGCTGTTGCACACACACACACACACACACACACACACACACACACACACCACCGCTCAGTTCACACAAGTGTGATTTTTTGATCGGACTCTCTCGGTCTGAAAGACCTGCAAAAAACACTCTCCCGGCTCCAATGTGGATCTCGAACTTCATGTGACCAGCCTGTGACATCAGTCATATAGCAGGGGCTCTCAACATGTGGGTCGGGACCCCCAGAGGGGTCCCCAAATTATTTTGGGGGGGCCCTGTCCCCAGATGATTAACTTAATTTGCAACATTGTTTTTTTCCTCACTCAACAGTAAACAAACCTACATAAAGTTTAAGTGCATAGAGCAGGGGTGGGCAACTTTGATGATGGCGAGGGCCACTATATTTCCACCTTCACTCCAGAGGGCCACATTGCATATTGCTACATCCTACTTTGTCATTCTAGTATCTCATACAAAAGAAGCAAAAATAGCAGATCTACAAGCTCAAAACGCATCACGCTGCGATGCGTTTTGAGCTTGTAGATGGGCTATTTTTGCTTCTTTTGAATTGGAATCCTGAATAATTTTTTGTTTTTTAATTGGAATCCTGAAATGTAACATTTTTATCTAATTTCAAATGCATTTAGTTATATACTCATGTTAACTTTATGAACCAAAATACAAATACATTGGACATAAAAAAATACATTTTAATACTACTATACTAGTCGTTAAGCTACTGATATAGACTGACAGAATTAAAGCAGGTCATGTTTGGAATTGTAACAGCTGAAATCAGTAATATATCAGTATTCCGGTATTAACCTGCGGGCCGCATTAAGTGAAGGTGGGGGCCGCATGTAGCCCCCGGGCCGCCAGTTGCCCATGTATGGCATAGAGGGTATCTGCACATTTCTAAAGTGACAATTTAAGGACTTTTTAATACCTCTAAAATGACAAATTAAACATTGTCCAAATTGTCAAATATTAGAGGCAGAAATTGTGAAAATGGGAGTCGCGGCCTGAAAAGGTTGAGAACCACTGATCATAGCAGTGGCGGTCATTTTGTGGTGCCACAGATAGAAAACCCATTCATTCCCCCCAGAGAGATTTCCAAAAAATATTTATCTAAATTATTTCAAGCCTGTCAAAAAAAGTATTTGAAAATGGCAAAAAAAAAGTGTTTTATTAGATACAGGATACACTGTAATATAATTAATTGATAAATTAAGTTTAGATATTTCAAAAAGCAGTGGAGGTACTTCTGGTTGTGACGCATACATACACGCATTTGCCGTTCAGAATTACGGAGTGGCTGAATAAATAAAGCAACTGCTGGACGGCAGAAGTTATATTATTGCATGCATGTAATGTGATTAGTGTTACTTACATAATGGTCATTTCCATAGCATGATCAAGTACCAGAAGGCACGCCCCATAATACGCCCCATACTACAATGATGCACTGACGTCAAACTGTGTTTCTCTCCCTCTGCACAGCTGCACACGTGCATCATAGGTGCATGCCTGTGTGGGCGTATGCTGTCACATTATGTGGGCTTTAATTGAAGGCGTGTCTGTTCTGGGCGTGTTTGCATGCGCACATGTCTTCCACGCTGTTTTTCCCCTGTGTCTCTGTTTGTGTTGTGGGACACCTACACACGCGTGGCAAATGTGTGTGTGTGTGTGTGTGTGTGTGTGTGTGTGTGTGTGTGTGTGTGTGTGTGTGGGTGTGTGTGTGTGTGTGTGTGTGTGTGTGTGTGTGTGTGTGTGTGTGTGTGTGTGTGTGTGTGTGTGTGTGTGTGTGTGTGTGTGTGTGTGTGTGTGTGTGTGTGTGTGTGTGTGTGTGTGTGTGTGTGTGTGTGTGTGTGTGTGTGTGCGTGCGGCTGGTGCACGTGTACTCATGGGCCCATGGTCTCTAATTGTTGTGTGGTTGTCTCTGAGGAATTGTAAAACTGGGGTCAAATTACACAGCTAGAAGTTAATCCCATAGATAGACAAATTATTTGTGAGTCTGAGGGAGCGTACACTGAGGAGCACTCATTTCGCTTCACTCAGCGTCCTGTGTATGAGGCTCATAACATAAGGCGCCCAAGAGCACGATGCTAGATGAGCCAATAGTTGAATACCCACTGTGAGCTGACGACACCTCTCAGCTAATCACAGCGTTTTGGGTATCATTTGGGATTGATCCGATACCATTGCTTAACTGGTACTTTTTAAATGGTGCAGATGCCCAAATGGAGCCTGCCCCTCAACCGATTCTTTGATGCTAAGAAAAGGCACATAAAATATGATATACTATTTGGGCAGCACACTGAACACCATACAATACACTGACACTACTGTCAGTGAGAATGTCATCATCTCTTCCATTATAAACAGCTAAATAACTCATCTAGATACTTATCTCACCATGGTGAATTAATGTATTCCCATGGGCTGTTTAGTAATGGCTACAGTGAAAGCCTTGTGACTTGGTACACAAGCATGCTTATTCTGAATCCACAGTATCCACAATTTCACGGTTTGACAACATGCACAGGCATTTTGAAAGTACATTACATTTAATAAAGAATCATAGGTGTTCATTACTCACAAAAACATGTAAAGTGCTGTTCACACTGAACACTATAACTATAATGATAATGATATATTGTTCCCATTTGTATTTTCTTTTTATAGATGGTGTGAACTCCACTTGTGTTAGATCCATTTTTAAAACTATATTGTTATAGTTATAGTGATCATTGTGAATGGCCCTTAAGAGTCATGAACTGTTATTTGACACAGAGTTCATTTTTGGCAATGATGAAGAATTCAATGCAAAAACCCCATTGACCTTTGTTGAGAGAACGAGAAAGGTGGTAACTTACTTCCTGCAGAAATATATCATCTTTAGATCATTCCATAGTCCATACATACACTACAATTGTTGCTAATTGCTTAACTATAGATTAATCTCATGATTATAAAGCACAATAAGATATCCTTGTTCTATTTAGTTAAAGCCCTGGCCCCTGCTGTCATCAACGATTACAAAAGCTAGTGCTGTCAGCCACATTTCTCTGTTTGTTTCACAATTTCAGACTTATGCCATGACATTAAACAAATGGGGATCACATGACTGTAGCTGTATTTGTATGTTTTCCTGCGTTAGATCTGTGTTCAACTTGTTCGCTCAGGCACGATTTGCACCGAGCAAAATTGGGGGCATCCTGTAGTTCTGTATCAGCTTGCTGATTCTGCACAGCTACTACACAATGTACACATGGTGCTGTGCACAAACCCACCTGCAAAGTAAACACAGGCGGCAGGCTAGTGATGGTGGCTGAGAAGAAGGTCAGTAATACTAGTCGAGCATGGGAATGAACCAAATCAATGTGATGATGAGTTGAGGGCTTTGTGAAGGTTGTAGAGAACCACAGGGGAAATAATCTGGAGTTTACTGGAGAGAGATGTAACTCTTCACTTCAGTCCACTCTTCAGCTGTATGAGTTCATGCTGGGGAGAGGGAATGAAGGAAAGTAAGTCAGATTCAAGGTGCAGGGAAGGAGGAGAATAAATAAAGTGTAGAGAGGGAAGACAGAGGGAGGGACATTGTATGTCTGTGTGGGAGAGTTTGACCCTGGCCCCTAACCGAGATGCCAATCAGGGCTGCCAGGGTTAAATAGTGCCGACCAGGAGACATTGGTTGGCGCTACCTTGCCAGTTGCCACACGCACGCACACAATCACACACACACACACACACACACACACACACACACACACACACACACACACACACACACACACACACACACACACACACGCCCTTCCTCGGCTCATAACATAAACACACACTAGTTAGAAAGGGCACAGGGTTATAAATAGCAAACAAGCAAGACACAACTGGACACCCAGTGGAACTACTTACCGGTTTGTTTATCCTAGTTAAATTGGTAAGATGTTATATGTGTTTGTATTATGTAATGAACAGTTTCTTGTTTTGTGCGATTGTTGTAATTGTTTTAACCAGTGCTAACTACCCACTCGTGTAGTATCCCTTCTGACAAGCCCAAAGTCGCTTATACTGTAAAAAGCAGACCTGGCAGAGTTGCAGTGCTGTTTGGTGATGTTAAAGTGTAGAGTGGAATCATCAGCTTCTACTTCATTTCACTAACTTTGGCAAGCTGGTGCTATAAGTGCCAAGTTGTGTATGACAGTGGAGTTCTTGTTTAAGTTGTTTCTGAGGTCATATCAAGGCCACAGTAAACAGATACTGTGCCTAGATTTAGTTTCTCTTTTCACTCTACAGTCTGTCTGTCTGTCTGTCTGTCTGTCTGTCTGTCTGTCTGTCTGTCTGTCTCTCTCTCTCATTCTATTTTGTTATCTATTCATCTCTTAACTTAAATGATTAACATTAACTTTCAAAAAGCGGTTGTTGAAAACTGCGCAGGTAGATGGAAGTGAACGCAGCTGAGCTGATTGCTTCACACTACTACTGTAGTTGCATGAATTCCTGAGTAAATCCATTATTTGTTTATTTTTCTATTGAGCCAATGACAGTGATTTCAAGTGGTGATGTCTAATCAATAATGGCACACAGCCAACACGCATAAGCAGCAAGCATTAGGGCTATTTGTTCATTGTACATTTCAAGCCAAGTGTGACATACAGAATGGGTTGTTTTCTTCTAATTTTGTTTTTTGGGTGCTACCTGACTATAGCCTGACATTGGTCATCTAGCTCATGTGCGTCGAGTTGTTCTGAATTTCTGATACCGATACGAGTATTGGAAAAGCTGCCAATACTGCCTAAAATGCTGGCATTGGTATTGGCAATATGCCAGTTTATGCCAAACCGATACCTCGTAATTTATCACACAATGTTATGTCATTTACAGTAATATTTTGAATGCTTCAGTTGATGTTTATACTCTTACTATTAGGGATGGTCCGATCAGGTTTTTTGGAACCGATCACCGAGCACCGATCACAAAAGTGTGATCACCCGATACCGATCAATCACCGATTCGATCAAGTTATTATTTATATATTATTTATATTTTCTAAATGTTAATGTTTTAACTTTAATTAATTAATTCACTTATGAATTCATTTATATATTTGCCTTATAGTTATTTACCAGCATTACTATGTATTTATTATCATAGCAGTAACTAATTATTCCTTCAGCACTGTGGAAATCAATACCCCAAAATGGCCTCAAGTGGGCATACTGAACGGCTGGTTGATCGGATGCACCGATCGGATCGGTGAATTTACCTTTTGATCTAAACCACCGATTATCGCCGATCACGCTTTGATCGGCCCGATCCGATCCATTGCCGATTGATCGGTAACATCTCTACTTACTATACTATGAACATTATTATTACTAACTTCTTGCTACACTTCAACTATTATTAATAGATTTACTATTTCTTGGGAAGAAAAGATAAGTGGTTCTCAAGCTTTTTAATTTCATAGACTCCCATAACTCTCAGAGTTACAGACATGTGAGGGTCCATATGTACAGAAATGTTAAAATTATGTTTTTATGTGGCCACACCCACCTGTTCATTAAGTATACCAGGTTTTCAGGTGGGCTGTGACCCAGCTTTTAAAGCAAACTTTTATTATAAAGAAATGACATTAATATGGGTGCAAGATGCAAATGTTGAATAAAGTTCATATCTCAATAATTAAAAATATATTTAATAGAATAACCAAATTTTATTTACAAACCGAATAGTGGGATCAGCCCCGTTTAGTCGGATAACCGAATAATCGCGCACATCCCTACTTTATAACATACTCAGCTCAGGAAAGTAAAAGAGGCATGTCACACATTTGTTTCTGCTGTGTGGATTTTCGATGTGTGCTCCGTGTCATTTTATAGCAGTATCTAAAGAGCAAAAAGTATGTTTCTAAACGTGCCAAGTATCGCGAGACTATCCACCGTTTCCTGTCTGGGAACCAAATCTCGCGATACTTCGGAGACAGAAACGATTATTATTTACTGTTATTATTATTATTTCATTATGTACTGTGCACATCGAAAAGCAAGTGATTGTAAAAATACCTTTGATATGTCTTCTTTTATATTCCTGAACAGATTATATGACAAAGGTCTCAGTCGTTCATAAATAGTTTTTGTTCCAGGTTTGTTCATGAGCTGATCAAGCCGGCTCCATTCACTGACGCGACCACGGTTTTCCCAACGACCCTGAGCGCAACGGTGGGGGCGCGGGAGTGTGGGAAGCCTATTGCCCATCGGCCCCCACCGTTTGCGCTCAGGGTCATTGGGAAAACTGCGGTCGCTTCACTGACATGTATGTTATCGCACTTCCAGTGCGAGTTCTGGCACCCATGGTGAGCTTCATGGCCGGACATGGCGCATCCCCGTTGTCACATGATATCCCTTCCTTCCTTATCTTCCTTGTCAGCTTCCAGGAAGTAACCAAAAATACACAGGGAAGACATATTGTATTATATTATAATATTATAAATTATAATATTTTGCATATTATAACCACACCTGGGGGTCAATTAGAGTAACTAGCCCTTACCCGTTCAAAGATATGAGCTCCGAAATGATGTGCAGTGTGTGGGTTATGGGATGTGCACTGTGCACACAGTATATGAGGAATGGAAAGTAACTTTAACTGGTGCTTGCATGCTAATATGTAGGAGCATCAATGTAAGAAATACCCGTTCCATTTAACGGCTACAGAGATACTGTGTACCGATCTGCATGATTTTTGGACAACATCTGTAACAGGGCCAGAACCCCCCCCCCCCCCCCCCCCCCCCGCCCGCCCGCCCGCCTGCACACACACACACACACACACACACACACACACACTCCTCCCCCCCCCCCCCCGTGTGTGTGTGTGTGGGTTTGTGTGTGATTGTGCATGGCCTGAACAACAGCGCCCCTCCCTTAACATGTGTGGTCACAAAAGGTACTGTAGGCTAAATAGATATAGATACACCATAAAAATGCTAATATACAGCATATGATTTGTGAAAGTGACAAACGGGCTTCACAGTTATGTCAGGTATGTTCATATGCTAATGGTGATGCGATTTCAGATCAATTGCTCCAGCCACTGAGGAGAAACGCTGTGACAGACACTCACTCAGACACTCACTCAGACAGACACTCAGACAGACATTCGGAAAATTATATGTTTGATGTTAACTCCATTCTAGACACATACAAAACAGAAAAGGTACAAAACTATGGCACCACCTCCTTAAGAAAAACCTACAGTGCAATTTGTTTTTTGTTGTTGTAATTTTCACCATCTATGCAGTGGTCTGCTGTTGTACTTTTTGAGGTATTTGGCTGAGTGGAATATGTGTAGGAGGACAACAAAAGATGCATTTGCAAAGGGTGCTAGGTCACAATAGCTATGTTATTGATGCTGCTGTGCTAGTTGTGTTGGAACACACATTTTGTGAGTTTCTGGCTCTTTCCTTTCATCTCGCCCTATCAGGTGAAGGGGAAGAACCCTCGTTCACCAATGTACATCTCGCTCTCTCACTCACCGTTTGACGACATTTTAAATCCAGTTGTCAGAAGCTTTGCAATTTTGGCAGATAGCCTGACTAGAGAGATCCTAATCAGCTAATTACTCTCCTTGATGGATAGAAAGAAGGGGAAATGGTGAGTGAAAGTGGGAGTTTCCTGCCATGTCTGTTCTTTTCACCCTTTTTTACCCGTTGAGTAGAGTTGAGGTTGAGTTCTGCTCTTATTCACTCCTGTACTCTTCTCTTATGTGTAACAGAATAGATATAGAGTATATAGTAAGATAGAGGGGTGTATACATTAAAGAGCTCAACTTACAGAACACACTCCTACTGTATAAAGTGCAAACAATACAAGATTGTGTGGTAATGCCACATTCCTTTTTCGGATGAAGATTTATTATGAATAATGTATCTTTGCATGGTATTTGACTGTAGGGAAAGGAGTGGTGTAAGGCAAGTCTTGGCAGTTTTCCATTCAGCAGTCATGATCAGATAGTATCAGATAGTACATCCTCACAGGAATCCTTTTTACTGAGTGTTAGCTTGTCAATGTCTGTGAAATTCAAATCTAAATTGTCAAGGCTAGCCTACATGAATAAAAAGCGAGCTAGTCTTCATGGATTTGGGACTGTGGGATTGCTTTTCTAGGGGAGTGATACGCAACAATGTGTTAATGCTTTTCCATCAGACATGTTCTGTCATGTCTTCAAGCAAGCCCAGATTCATAGCTGAAACGTCACCAGTTCATGTCTTAAAAACACAGCAACTTCACAGACTCCACGAGGTAGACTTTAAAAGCTACAGATAAATCACATGTTCACCCTCATGGCCTCAGGGTGAGCTCTGGCTCCCCCAATCACTGTTATATAATTTCACTGGGCTAATGTTAGATTAGCTGACCCCCCCCCCCCCCCCCGCTCCCCTCTATAAAGGGCTCTATATTCAGTGCAGTGGATTAGATTGTTATGTATTGCTGCGTTTCCCCCTCCCCTTTCTAAATGCCCCCCTCCGGCCCGGAGGGGAGGCGTCTTACCACTCGCGCATGGCTGGCCTCAGCAGCCCACAGCCACAGTTTGTTGTTGGAGCTTCATCTCTCTGCCTAGCATGCCTCACTAACAGGACTTAACCATTGTCTCTCCACAGAGGACCTCTGCGCAGGAAGGTAACCACCAACCAACCAACGCACCCAGCACACACAGAGCCATGGGGGAATACTACCACATTTTAGGGGTACAGAAAAATGCGTCGCAAGATGACATCAAAAAAGCGTAAGTATTCTTTTGTTGTTTTTATTGGAAGCGTGTCGTGGACCAGTCGGAAGGATGCAATAGGTTAATTATAGCCTCCTCTAGCTGTGTAAACGGAACAGGGAGACCACAAGAGTCAGGCATGCTGCAATGCAGAAAGTTTCCGCTCTTCTTCCTGTAACCTTGCTTGTTGTCACATACCATCGACATACGATAAAGTGCTGTATCACTCACTAATTATAACTCACTTTCAATTATTAGACACTTGTCAGTTATATTGTAGTCGGTTGTTTTCTTTTGTCAGTTGTTTCCGTTTTTTTTATTCTGTTTCCTGCGAACAACGCTGTTGTGCGACAAGTTATGAATTATACTTTGTTGACCTCACTTATACCCACGGAACAAGCCTGCTTCAGTCACCAACGACTGCCTCTCCCCGACATGTTGTGTTCCTGCATGTGAGGAGCGTCATGTGGCCTCTGTTTTGTTTTCAGAGGATGTCTTGTTTAAATATTGAGGAGAGAAGAAGCACAGCCCTGTTTCAAATGACATTAGCTTTGTTTCTTATTGGCTGGAACACAGGTTGAGGAATGTAAAGTATGCTGCGGCGTTGAGGCCACAGTGACACCACCTGTAATTCTCACATTTTCACTTCAGGTTCTGAAGCTGTGTTTCGTCCATTGATAACTTAATGAATGATGTTTAAGTAACAGCATGAAAGTTGAAATGATAAAGTGGATGTTCTCCCATATATAACATAGCCATAATGATTACTGGCACCTTGTCCGATGTTAACAACACCTGTTCCACACTGCCACACATCCTTCAAGGATGACACCTTTATGCGATCCAGTCATAGCATTTATTTAGAGTATCTGGCTGGCTAAGCCAAGTCTATTCTGACCGGTGTTCATAAATATTGAATCTATTTAGATCATGACTCAGACTATTTCCAAGGAAACTGATAGTTGGCTAACGTAGATGTGGTGTGAAGGACACAGTGAGACCAAATTAGTCTTTACAGCTGATAGATAGTGTTTATCTCAAAAACAGCCTCCCTCTCTCTGCTAACCTTCCAGACAGTGAACATGGACTAATTCATATTCAACATCCGCAGCACGCCTAGATGTTATCGCTTTGTAAAGAATACATTCTGGCTTCAAAGTCTGTTATGTTACTGATATTATTCACCACTCACTGGATACTTTTGATCCCAGTCTGGTCTTTCCACCATTGTTTAGGGCCTCTTAGACTGGCCAATAATGTCATGGGTTCCAACAAAAGGGATCGGACCACAAAGACCATTCAATCCCTGCACAGATTGTGCCTTGGCCTTTTTGGTGACCCTTAGTCTCATCTGTATCATGAGGGGATTCACTCTGCCATGGCTGCTGCTGCTGCCCTTGTGCTTTAGCAGAGAAGTGCTGATCACGCAGCACACACTGCAGTGCACCTCACACGTCAATGGAGTTTAGGTCTGTCTTTGTTGTTTCTGCTCGGGACTCGGGAGGGGAGAAGGAGTGTGTGTGTGTGTGTGTGTGTGTGTGTGTGTGTGTGTGTGTGTGTGTGTGTGTGTGTGTGTGTGTGTGTGTGTGTGTGTGTGTGTGTGTGTGTGTGTGCGTGTGCGTGCGTGTGTGTGTGAGAGACCTTACATGTGCCTAAATGTCTCCCTCTGGGATGGTCTGCGTCTGCTATAATGTAAAATCCTTAAACAGGGACAACAGGGACTTAGATACTTGTAATTGTTAAATCGGGTGAGTTGTTTGATTTGAGAAGTGCCACGCTTAAAAGCAGGTGACTTGTTCCAGTTGAGAGGCAACACAGATTGAAACCGCTTTCATGTCATGCTCTATTTTCCGAGGTCAGCGCGACATGAAGATGGTTGCTTCACTTCCCCCTTCTTCATACATTTCCACTATCAACGTTAGCACCTTTCAGCTAAAAACTGACGTTAAAGCTTTCACAAGTGGACCCTTTTCCATAGCCTATCGCTGCCCTGTGTTACAGTAATGTTATTTGTGTGTGTGTGTGTGTGTGTGTGTGTGTGTGTGTGTGTGTGTGTGTGTGTGTGTGTGTGTGTGTGTGTGTGTGTGTGTGTGTGTGTGTGTGTGTGTGTGTGTGTGTGTGTGTGTGTGTGTGTGTGTGTGTGTGTGTGCGCGCGTGTGCGTGTGCGTGTGCGTGTGCGTGTGTGTGTGTGTGTGTGTGTTATTGGCATCACAGATACAGAAAACTAGCTTTGAAGTGGCATCCAGACAAGAACCCAGACAACAAGGAGGACGCAGAAAGGAAGTTCAAAGAACTGTCAGAAGCATATGAGGTGCTGTCAGATGGTAAGTGTGTGTGCACTGTGCACGCACATGGGTGTGCATGTGGGATATTATGCATTGTGGATTAAAGCTGTTTGGGAATTACATTCCCAAACACTGGGTCGGGACCCATTTATGGGTAGTGGACACATTTGAATGGGTCGCCACATGGGTCGAAAATCTTAACATTTTTCAAAAGAAATTCATAAAATCAAAGAAATCCCATGAAAAAAAAGAAAAGAAAAAAGGAAGTAGTGAAAATAGCCGATCTACAAGCTTACAACGCGGCACGTAGCGATGCATTGTGAGCTTGTAGATCTGCTATTTCTCTTTTGGGTCTCAAGCTAAAGAGTGGTAACCACTGTATTACATACATAAATACAATTATTTATCAGTTTACAAGGAAGGTTCAGGTTGTCCATTACACTGATTACAGCACACATGCTTGGTTCAGTGGTGAATAGTAACGAAGCACGTTTACTTGAGTACTGCATGTAAGTACATACGTATGTACACAAATATTGTACATTTGACTCCACCACATTTCTAGGAAGGGAAAGGTACATTAACATTAAACTCTTAAGCTCTATTTCAAATATAGTGAAAGTAGCAGATCTACAAGCTTGCGATGGGTCACGATTCAGCACGTTGTGAGCTTGTAGATCTGAGCCGTCTGAGCGTGTTTGTTGCAGTTACGACTCACGTGTACATGTACCACTCGCCCAGTGACAGCAACAGGAAACGGGGCATTACATGCCAGTCTTCAAAGCAAGCATACAATGTGGCAAATGTTTGTGCTCAGGGTTTGTGTGGGCGCTTAAATGTCAACCTTCTGCTACAGGACGTCTTATAATGGTTTGTCTTGTAATTTTGTTAATCTGTCTTAGTTAAAGGTTGGGTAAGTTTTGGTTTAAAACATTTGTTAAAACATTGAAGCTCTAAATTCTGATAGTCATCATTGCTTGCTATACAGTGTTTGTTCAAAAACAGGGGTCTTCCTGTAACCCCAGATCTTTATATATATATATATATATAAAAAGCTGGGGTATTTAAACTGTGTTTCACATGCCTCACACAATACATTGTCTCTGTTGTTCTTAGAAGAGAGATCTTGAAACATGAAAGAGCTCTTGTTTGAAAAGGATGGGGCCTGCACAAAATGATAACACAAGCATTTCTGTATGCTCCTGTAACATTTGACACACACATTTATACCTGTAGTTATATTGTACCACATGCATCTTTAATTTTTAACTTGTTTTAGTTTAGTTAAAGTTTTGTTTTTTGTTTTCCCGACCTGCATTTTCTGTTTACTAAAGAGTTGGAGACAAGTAGTCCCTTGTTACTGAACAAACGGTCCATAACAATGATTGCTATCAGAACAATAGGGATATTTGACACACATTTTAACAAAATAATATCACTTACCTTTATGGATTTGGCCTGTGATGAAATGTGACACTAGACACTGTGTCCTTTGAGTGTTTCAGCAGGTTTCTCACACAATGAACACATTTAATCTGTGATTCAGTTATTGCTGGAGCAAACTAACCATATCCAGCAAACGACTGTATGTTGTTCTCAAATGTATAGAGAGAAGTCTATTGATTATGGCATTACAAGGTACATTTGTCATTGCCACAAAGAAAGCACAGAGCTGGAGAATTGGCAGGCGAAACATTAGAGTTAATGCAGTGTTATCAGTGTTTAAATAGTAAAATTCCAGTACACCCGATAATAATAATAATAATAATAATAATAATAAACTTTATTTGTATAGCACCTTTCGTGACATGAAATGCAGCTCAAAGTGCTTTACAGAGCAAAAGTGAAGCACATGTGCTTAACAGAAAAGTACAAATGATTATCAATAAAGCAGAAAGGTAAAAACATAAGAACATTAAACATATTAAAAACAATTTTCAAGACAGTGCGGACATGAATAAGAGCACAGACATGTAAACTCAACTAAAACTGCTTTAAATCAGACGCTGCCTGTCGTAGGTGTAATGGGAGTTTATTCCAAGCCGTCGGCCCGTAGAAGCAGAATGTTGCTTCACCATATTTTTGATATGTCATTGTAGGGTTGTAGGCACATCAAGCAGGTCAGCACTAGAAGACCTGAGGTGGCGGTTTGGAACATATCTAGGCAGGCAGTGGTTGAATTAACTTCCATCAGAGAGCACTGCATTACAGAGACTGTTGCAAAACATTAGATGTGACTGGGGTCAGGCTGCATCCTGGGCCCCCTGACACCTGGCCCCCTAAAAGTATAATTTAAACTGACAACACATTAAAAAATAAAAATAAAATGTACCAATTTTTCTCAATGTAGTCGCCAATTGATTCCTCCCCACACACATTTCCGTGTTGTCACTGCTGTTGTATCCAATTGACTCACCTTCCAGTGAGGAGCCCCCACTGGGAGGACGTTGTAGAGCCACATCCCACTCCTCCAGCCTAAAACTCCCTGCTGACAGGTACCGCCCTAGCCCGTAAGATTACGTGCAGTGCCAATTATCACCCTCCCCCGAAACAGGTGCCAGTTGTGTTCGTGTAGATGTTCGACAAAGCACCACGTGGTATTTGAAAAGTTGATTTATTTTTAAGTGCTTGGTGATACAGCGTAAAAGCATTTTCAGTATTTGTTTGTTGCAATTTTTAATGCATCAATTGCAACAATTTGGAATTCCCCCCTTGAAGTAGCTGAATCATGTGCTAAAATTATACTACTCATCAATTACTTAGGCTTAGCTGGTTTAACAACAAAATAGCCTTCTGGGTTATGCTATTTAAATGGCTGCTATGTACCGTATGCTGGTTATGAGGTTGCTTCCACTTTTATTTAGAAACATCTTCCTTAAGGTTACTAAACACAGCTCTCTCCAAGATGTATTTACTGGTGACAACTTCTGACAAGCTGAATAAAGCTACACAGTGCACCTTTGAAAGAAGCTAAGTGATCTTTTTCTGGTTAAAACTAAAACGTTTGTTAAAATGTTAAGCTTTTTTTGAGCGGTGGTCACAACGCTCCTATACGTGGCCGTGTGTGTGGGTATGTATGTCTGTCTGTCTCCGTGTCCGTAGCCTGCAGTAACCTTTTCTGACCACACATGTTAAGGGAGGGGCGCTGTTGCACACACACACACACACACACACACACACACACACACACACACACACACACACACACACACACACACACACACACACACACACACACACACACACACCACCGCTCAGTTCACACAAGTGTGATTTTTTTTTTGCTAAAGAGCTGGAAAGGCAGGCCTGCTAACTAAACTAACACTCTTAACAATGAAAAAGCCTTTTTGGCATCAGTGAGCTTCACTGATGCCAAGAAAGTATCAAATCCTGGTATCACTGGTGTGCTCCAGGGACCCTGTCTAGATCTGGGCCCCATGCTGGTGTTGTTTGCTGTAAATAGCACATACACAAGCTCACAACGCGTCACATTCGCTGTGAGCTTCTTAAATATGCTATTTACTGAGCATGACACCGGTATAACTGAGGCAGTGCCCCTGCCTCAGACAGATCGTTTTTCTCATGAACTGTATGTTATAAATCAGTGGTTCTCAAACTGAATTGGCTCAGGGCGCCCCTGCAAATAACCTTTTCATCCACAGAAGCTCTGAATTACATTGTTACTTTATAGCACATTACATTTATGTCATATTATGGTTACGTAAATGTGTAAATCTTTCCGCCTAAGATACAGTACTGTATGTCACGAAGAAAACTTGACAGAATATCCGTTTTCCTTTAGGACAGATTGAAAAATAACCTTATACTTGACATTTAACCACTTGAACCCCAGCAAGATAGCAGATCGACAAGCTCAATAGCAGCTAGTAGATCTGCTATTTTTGGTGAATGTTTTAGTGAGAGATTTGGTGTAGATCGAAAGGAGTGCAGTGCAATTCAGGTCAGTATAGAGGGTCTAAGTATTCTGTGGAATTTACTGTATATATTTAGACAATATAGTAGTTATGTAATACTTCGACTGGACTCCACTGTAGGATTTGTCAAAATGAATGGCCAAATGAGTTTGTTGGTAAGGAATTTAGTTTTACAGTTTATGTGAAGGCCTTTTGTGATCCTAACACCACAAATTTGCTGTTGCCCATTATCCCTATTTTGGAGACTCTCCAAAATAGAAATAAACCTAGACCTCCTATTACAGATGTTTTGACTGATACTTTTTCAAAAAGTGCACATTTTTCTAATCAGTTTGGTTTGATGAAAGTTTCAATTTGAGAAGATTTAAGTAAACATCAAACAAATAAACAAAACATAATTTTTGATAGATTTTAATCAAGTATTAAACTTCAATATGTTAAAAGAATATTTAAGTTGAATTATAAAATGAATAAGCAAACAAGTACATTTAAAATACACATGAACTGAAATTATTCTTTTATCGATCTAGTTATTTTATTTTGAAAGCCTACAATCTGGCAAGCCATCATCAAAGAAAGGGGAACGCCCACTCGGTCGGTCTGTCCCTCTTCCTTTGAAGCGTAAGCTATCATGACTCTGTCTCGAGAGAATGGAAAGCCTATGACTGAAAGTTGGTTAAAAATATCAGGCCGATGTATCATTCGGGATGCACTGGTTATCTGCTCTATCTCTTGTCCTTAATCCTACCTTAAGCACTGCTCTGTCTCTTCTCCCCAGAAAACAAGAGGGATATGTATGACCGATATGGTAAAGATGGCCTCTCAGGCGGAGGAGGAGGTAAGTGAATAACTTACATAATAACCAGGGATATTATGATAATGTTGTACAGGCTAGAATCCAGTGGTCACTGCACACACATACCGTACAAAGCCCTAAATCTTACAGCCATAATACACACCTAGCTGGGACCAGAATAGTAGCATATCAGTGGTTCTCAACCTGTGGGGCGGGTGTTGCGAGGGTACAAATGGGGGAATTGGCGAAACACCTATACGATTTATAATGATAATATATCATTTATATATTAAAAAGTGATGACAATAAATAATAACTTAAGTATATAAGTATACTACGTTAGTTCCATTGATCCATGATGGAACACAATTGCTAGATTGATCATTAAAATAAACGTCTCTGAAAAAGCATGTGGAAAAAAGTGGTCAGATGGGTCAGATGCTTTCAATATCTTCAAGTGGGCCCTGACCCAGAACAAAGTTGAGAACAACCACTTGTATACAGTATATGCATGATATGTAATGTTAACTATAAAAAGGGAGAATATATTCCACCTTGAAACTATTACAGGAGATACCAACAGCTCACTGTATTCATGGGTGCAAAACTGCTCTGAACGACAACTCCGCCATTTGCATATGGTGCACTTTGACACACCAAGCACATCATCTTTTCCCCAGACGGAAATATATTTTAATTATTTTATTATGAATAATCCCTTACCATGTTGTTTTCGAGGGAGTCCAACAGATTTACAAAATTCATACATAGAACTTTCACAGGGAGTTCAGACAACATCAACAAGACAAAGAAACAAAACTAATCTAAACTAAACTAAAATCAGAACATACAACAACAACCACCACAACTCTTAATACACATAGTACAGAGCACACAATGGATCATTGGTTAATAGTTAGTTTATAATGATTAATTAGTCAAAGCATGAACAGGTAATCTCAAGGTGAAAGGACGGCGCAGTTTTGAACAATTTAAAAGACGTTATTGACCGGTAATGGTCAGGTAAATTGTTCCAGTCAGAGGGAGCTTTAAAGGACAACTTTGTTTTTTTACAACAAGGGTTCATATTTTAGATAGTCATTAGAGAAAAGAAAAGATGAGCGTTAAAATCTTTCTATCGTGATTTTAACAATTTTGATTTGCATGCATGCCCCCAGCATGTCTTTTTAGACAAAATATGCCCATTCCCAAGATGCACTGCAATCTTTCATGGGCAGATGTGACTTTTGGAGGCTGGTGTAAATAGTAACAAAGAAATTGCTGGCTTATTGTGTCTAAAAAGACATATTTAGCCACTTGTAAGCATGCCCCCACCCACTGAAATCAAAATACTAAAATCGCTAAAACAATAGAAAGCAGTAAATGGAAACATTTTAACACTCATATTTTCTTTTCTCTAATTACAATCTAAAATATGAACCCTTGTTGTCAAAACCAAAGTTGTCCTTTAAACATAAAGGATTTTTTACTGATTACATTTGTTGGAATCTTAAAACAGTTTGCATATTGATGACTGTGAATTTGCTTTTCTTCATCTTCTCCCCGACAGGAGGGCATTATCGCAACGGCGACCACTACAGCAACTTTACATTCCGTAATCCAGAGGACGTTTTTAGGGAATTCTTCGGTGGCAGAGATCCGTTTGCAGATTTCTTTGGTAAGCCACCGGCGCACACACCCTAGAGTCTTTGGTATGACCTGGCCGGGGATCGAACCCGACCTCCCATTCTCAGGGCGGACATTCAAACCACAAGGCCACTGTGCTGGTACTACAAAGCAGGGCAATCATTTACGAAAAAAATGTACAACATTGAAATATGGAGATGTAAGGTTTCTGCCCAACAGCGACAACCATATATTCCAAGAGAAAATAGGACGTGGTGGAGGAGAGTCCGAGTAGAGCACATCCACTGCTGGTATTAACAATTCATCACAGTTATCCTCAGCTCACTGCATATTTGATGCTGCACAGCAGCATTTTAGATTTCTGGTCAAGAAGAATATGGACGTTTTCCCTATGCAGTAAATAATAGTAGAGAGATAGACAGAAACACTGAGAGAGAGAGACAGACAGACAGACAGGACGTACAAAAATCCCCAAAAGGCAGCACATTCCAAATTTCAAATCAATGGAGGACAAAGTACTCACATTTCCACTTTTGTATTTGGCACACATCAATAAACAAACGCTAGATAGAAAGCACCACAGACAGACGGAGAGAGAGAGCGACAGAAAGCACATTGTCCCCCTGCTGTTTTCACAATCGAATCTTCATGCTGACAGTGCCATTTCCTAATTGTTTTTCCTATTAGATAGTGCATGATTGAGCACCTTGGAGAGCCACTCTCCCTCTGTTAACCCCTGTGGAGAGAGGTCTAAACCCCAGAAAGCCTTTTAGAAAACCTTGCGCTAATCCTCACACTCCACCGCGTGGTGCGTCGACAGTACACCGCACGACGTCCTCTCCCACCGTCTGAACTGTGACCGGCTCTGCTGGGCGGCACATCTGAACGCCATTGTTTATTGCTGAACCATTACGGTGGATTTACTGTAGGACTTAATCTGGAATTAGTCGAGTGCGCTTTTGTTTATTGTGACACTTGTTTGGATTTGTTTCAAGAGAGAGTGTAGAAGGTCACATAGCGGGAACAAAAAACATCTGTCTAGTGAAACCTAATTCGATTAGGGAGGTGACTACAGATAGAGCTATTGTATTTCGGGTTGCTGTATTAGAAACTGTTGACCATTGTCCGGTCATGTAGATGTAAGAGAACATTGTCTTGTTGCTGCAGGCACCTAATGGTTGTTGTTACGAGTAGTAAAATTGACTTCTGTATTCTTGTACTGCACAGGAGTCACAAATACATTTCATGTTTCAGCTACTGTACTTAGCTGATGCCTTTGGATCCAGGGTGAATTAGGATGATCTCACTTGTAGAAACCAGTTTCACTTCCCAAGTTCAGCACTATTCTAAGAAACTGACAAGGAGGTCAAGGTCAGATCCAAGGTGCCCTGACATTAGTTGTCATCTGATGCTCCTGTGATCTTTTGAGACGGCAGAGATATAAATAAAAAAGAGAAATAATAACAAAGGACACGTCTGTCCTGTTAATTCAAGGCAAGAGCGACAAGGATGATGGGAAGTCAGTGTCACTCACCGAAAAGAACAGGTTTTCAAACGAGGAGCGCAACAACATCGTGCAACAAAGTATAACTTAGTCTTATCGTTTCAGAGAATGTCTTGTTCTGTCATGAGCACTTCTTGGCCTAACATCATAATCATTTCCATGTTGAAGTTTCATATATTTTCAAACATTAAAGAACATTTTGGAAATAGCAGATCTACAAGCTCTGAGCTTGTAGAGCAGCTATTTCCACCATTCATCTACAAAGTTTTAAATTATGTAAGTTTATGAAGCCTAAAAGCCAAAAACAGAAATGTCATTTTTATTCATGAAGTTCCACAACAGAAACGCAATTGAATTGTTATTCGTAATCATTTGAGAGACAGTGGTGACAGCCCTAGTAGTACTAGGAGTTGATTTGTCTGGAAAAGGCTGCGCGGGGTTCAGCGTATTAAGGCTGCGCAGGGTTCAGCGTATTGCTGATTGGAAGGCATGTGTAGTTCACCCTGTGCAGCTCTAAATATGGAGTCCAGACACAGACAGAGGACGGATATGAGCGCCTACATCACTCAACTGGAATGCTTTCAAAAATAGCTTCCGTATTAAAACAAGAGCAGTTGTAATAACGCCAAGCGCGTGTGTCCCCGCATGTGTTGGAGCACATGTCAAACGTGGTCTAGAGAGAGTGTGTGTGACTGTGTTTGTGTGTATGTAAAGGTGTCTGTGAGACAGGGAAGAAGCTTGTTGGAAAATTGGGAGACAAGAATATCTTTAATTAAGCATGGTACGTGAAAAGTGGACATCCTGTTAACCCCTGCAGATCCAGCCAGGGATAACATTAGCCGGTCAGCAGACTTGGTTAAATTGAATTGCCAGTTGGAAAACGTGTCCACATGTTTCTGACTTGCAGTACCATTGCATCTGATAACCTAGGAAACATACAGAACGAAGTGGCGGACCACAGCTGTTGCTGTTTATTCGGGAAGTATTCACAACAGAGTGACGGAGATTCAGAGTCGGAGTGTAAGGTTGCCAGAAAGAGAGGCTGTATACTACTAAGGAGGATTAGAAAGCAGGGTCTGTTTTTTTTAAAGGGGCCACCAGCCAACCAAATTTCCTAATAGAGAAAAGTGAATTTGGCTTATTTCATCATACTGTCTGCATCATCAAATTACATTCTCGCTTCTTCTGTCCTCAGCATGTTATTCAGCTGTTGGAGCAAGTTAAAGAGTAATTCCTCAACATATACTGTATCAGTTGGGGAAGCGTTAACAACTGTACCACTCGAGCCTCTATCCCTTTACTGACTATGTAATGGGCTTCATCTAGTGCAGTGGTTCTCAAAGACCTCAGGGTCTTCCTCTTTGAGGGGGTTCCGGGTGGTTCCCAGCGAAATGAGTTAATAAACAATCAAAAACAATTTAACCACTTTCAAATTAGAACCGTTCACTTCACACTAGGTGTGATTTGATGAAATTAACTCATAAATAGCACCGCTCACTTCACACTAGGTGTGATTTTTAAAGAAATCTTGATAAAGATAATTATGGGGGTCCGTGGCCAAATACATATGGATTTGGGGGGTCCTTGACATGAATAAGTTTGAGATGCACTGTTCTAGTGAACTGCAGTGGGTTCCAGCTGGCCCTGTGGATCTGTCAGTCACCCAGCACAAATCAGCTGAAAGACTGCAACTGAGACAAGCTCCCCAGAAAGGTTTTAAAGGAGTAGTATGTTATTTCCTGTATTCTGGAGCATTCTAACAGGGAGTTTGATAAGTTATCAGGCTTTACTAGCATGGGAAAATTATGGATAAATGTTTACATGTAATCCATTAAACTGCAACACGTCTTTTGCTTGAAGATCTGTTCTTTTTGCACACTCACTCATCCATCCAAAAGCCCTTCCCCATGTATGGGCACATTGGGCAGACACAGGAGTTGTTCTCTAAATAATTAAACATCGGTCAAATTAAGTTAATAAAAACTTGATCAGACAGCGAAGTCCAAGGTACACCCGGCTGTTAACATTTTGGATTTGTTGAACATAGAACATGAATTAATCTATGTTGTAGATCCTCCTGTCGGCGACGATCATACTGTAAAGAATTACGTGCGCAGGGAACGTGCACGCAGCTTCCCTCACACCAGATGCACACACGCATCTAATCGTTTTTGCTTTCCACATAGTTAAAGGGTGGGATTACTAGGCTACTTCAGAATCAGATACAATATTTTAAGCCATTTGTTGCTCAAATCGCCGAATTGGATGTCTCAGTGGCACTTGAGTTGACGCAGTTTTCCACTTTGACGGCTGGTGATTTGACGGCTGGTGATTTGACGGCGTGAGAAATATGATGTGTGGCGTGAGAGTTAGCAGCTGTGTGTGTGTGTGTGTGTGTGTGTGTGTGTGTGTGTGTGTGTGTGTGTGTGTGTGTGTGTATGTGTGTGTGTGTGTGTGTGTGTGTGTGTGTGTGTGTGTGTGTGTGCCAGTGTTGTAAAGTAAGTGAGTATATTATGTACTTAAGTACAATTTTGAGGTAGTTGTACTTTACTTGAGTATTTCCAATTTCCAGTAATTTTACTGCTACTCCACTACATCTCGGATTCAAATATTGTACTTGACAAGACATACCTGAATCACTACATTTATTTTAAAACTTTTTTTATCTTTTTATCTTTTTTAGATAAACTTTTTTGCCCTGTATATATTTTTGGCCATTTGAAAATAGCCGTTCTGTAGATCTGCTATTTTCAAAAGATTTTTAGACATTTGAAAACTTGAAACGGGACATTGTGCACAATGAGTACTTTTACTTTTGTAACATTTTGATACCAATACTTTTGTACTTTTACTCAAGTACATTTTTAATTCCAGGCTTTTAGTATTTCTACATTGCAGTATTGTTATTTTTACTTAAAGGAGTCGTTCAGACCAAAACACATATAGGGTTAAATCTGCCTTTTATCATACCCCTTCATACCTGCTTTAGTCGATTTTTTTCATAGCTGCCCCTGTTCCTAGATTTCGGCTTGTCAAACAGCTTCTGCTCTGCACCAGAGCAGGGAGAGGAGAGCCCAAGAGGGCGATAGCAAGAGGGTGCAAAAGACCTGTACTTCCCGTTTCTGTGTGACGTAGGTAGATACCTTTTTAGGAGGCGGAAGCATGTTTGGAGTCTATTCATTTACAATGGGAGAGCTAACGTGAACACAGAGCAAAATAATAGTTCAGAAGCTATAGTCACTGAACTAAATATTGGACCAGATCATCACAAGCCACATAATATTAACAAAATTGTCATACTAAAGTGGCTTTTTTCAGCGACACAACAACTGAGAAAATCAACTTTATTATTGCTCTTTAGCTGTCCCAGCAACACACTCTCGCGGGATCTATAGCACCAGTAAACAGGACGTGCGCGAGATTTGCCGTCAGAGCCGGCGCCCACTTAGGAGTCTATTTGTAGGATTTGTGTACCATGTCGCACTCTAGTGGATCCAATGAGGATAAGCTATCTTCATTAATTAAATATCTTTGGGAGAGCCTAGAAAGGGAGGGGAGGAGCAGAGGATCTTCTCGTCTGTTTGACAAGTAAGGGTGCCTGTGAGGTCAAAACAGCGGTTTGGTTGGTCTCAAGGAAGATCAAAGAAGGAATGGACACCGACGTCATTTTAGGCTCCATGGCCATCCGCCATGACACTTTGGGTGGCGGAAGTTTTCGGTGAATAACATTAGCGTTGCCACTTCCGCCACCCAAAAGTGTCATGGCGCATGGACCCGTGGTGTGCCAACTTCCGGGTGGTGTCTTCTCCTTCTTTGAGCCTTCTTGGTTGGTCTCAGGACGTTGTGTAAACACAATCCAATAAAAAAATACTAACTTTGAAGCTAAAGAAATAACCGCACTAGCCTAAGGACTATCTACTCAGCAACAGGGGCAACTATGAAAAAAATCGACTAAAGCAGGTATGAAGGGGTATGATAAAAGGCAGATTTAACCCTATATGTGTTTTGGTCTGAATGACTCCTTTAAGTGAAACATGTGGGTACTTTTTCCACCACTGCTGTGTACACTGATCCGGTTTCCCTCGAAGAAAATAACACATGGTCTGTTTCACTGTTTTCTCTCCTCGCTTTCTGAATGTCCCCCGGGAAAACTCATCTCCGATAAAAGAAGACGGACAAAAAAGGCATTCACTTTTACAAAGGAACGGCATACACTGAAAGGAGTACAAGCGAGATTTTGTTCTGTTGTCTGTTGTTATTGACATGGTCCTGAGAGTAGCTTTAAGCTAGAATTACTTCACTTCAGTCAAGGAACGCTAATGGGGTTAGTGCAGTGCTCAAGGTCTAGTTGTATTATAAGCTTTCCTCCCTGAAGGGAGCTACAAGATTCCAAGAGGTTTTTTAGCCTTTTTGCAGGCAGACTTTGCCAGTGAACCAGCCGCATCCTGCTGGAATGACCCAGATTGGCAAAGCACAATTAGCATTACGTCCACTGGGCATTATAATGAGAGTTAATGGCCAGGGTATTTTGACAGTAAATTATCAAGATTGTTCCACAAATGATGGCGGTGGATGGTCGTGATGGATTCCATTAGTGTGTGAGTCTGCAGCCCTGTTGGATCCTTTTCAGTAGGAAATGGACTGAAGGTTTTCATTTCAAAATGAGTCAAATGCTATTTGATAAATGCCTTAGATAAATCCTTAGATATATGGATTATATAACTAATTTATGATATTAGATGGATCTTAATATCTCTGCTTACATATTTACTTTACTTACTGAAAATGAATATTAAGTAAAATGTCAAATGCAAAATTGATCACATATTTTTCCTTCAAAGGCCAGAGTCATTAGAATTACAGATGTGCCATTTCAAAACTTCACGTGTCCTGCCATTGGCAAGACAGTAGATTTCCAGTGGATTGGCAGAACATTGAGCTTGTAGATCAGCTATTTTTGCATTTCTTTTTTACCTTCTCGACTTCGAAGTTTAAATCTACCCATGAAGATGGATTCTGCTTTTCAATGGGAATGGAGTGGTTTCTTGCCATTTGCGGGTTTCTGCAAAAAAAATAAAAAGCTCCATTCTCCATAAAAATTAAAAGAGCAAAACAGGGAAAGAAACCCATGGAAATAATTCTTGAAACGGCACAGACCTTGAAAATACTTTGTCTTGTTCTCCAATGCCTATCTCTCGGCAATTGATCCAAATCATGTGGCTGATTATGTCACAATTGCAACAGGGGTTTCATTCAACACTTAAACTGTACAGCAGGGGTGGGCAACTTTAATGATGGAGAGGGCCACTATATTTTCACACTCACTCCAGAGGGCCACACTGCATAATATACTGTCTGACATAAACCTCTTATCTCCGTATTTTAACGTAAATGAATGCCCTACTTCGTCATTCTATGTCAGACAAAAGTATAGCAATTTTCTTTGCTATTTTTTAATTGGAATCCTGAACATTTCATTTCAAATGCATGCTTATGTTAACTTCATGAACTTAAATACAAAAACATTGGACATATAAAATACAAGTGATAAGTTACTAATATAGTGAAGTAACCCTAACCCTGAAGTAATTAAAGAGGGTCATATTTGCATGTTTGTAATAGTAACTCATCTGAAATCAATAATAGGCCTCTTTCAGTATTATTATTATTATTCCAATATTAACCTGTGGGCCGCATTAAGTGTGGGCACCACATGTGGCCCCTGGGCTGCCAGTTGCCCATGTATGAGCTGCTAGTACATAAAGAAAGACCATTGCTATATTAGAATTCTAATACAACGATGGCTGTGACTCGTTATGTATACTTTTGAGGAAAGAGTTGTTGAACTATAGTGCAGAACTGCACAGATATCATCACATAATCAGTCATGCAGATTTTAAGGACAAAAGGAAAACTTGAGAAAGACACAGCATAGGGCAGGGGTTTTCAAAGTGGGTGACGGGCCCCCTGGGGTGCCGCGACGGCAGTCTAGGGGTGCCGCGAGATCATTTGATAATATTTGGAATTTATTTGGACACTTGAAAAAATATTTAGTATCATTTTAAACTTGAAGTACAAAGTTATTTTCAGTCAGTTCTAACCAAAATGGCTATTATCTCCATGTTTTCCTCGCAACATAATCACTAAAATATCGTCACTGTCGTGCAGAAACCTTGTATCTCCATGTTTCAAATGTGTACGTCTTTTGGTAAAGCAAAGCCCTGCTTCATCATACAAGACTGTCGCACAAAACTAGGGAAAACAGCCGATCTACAAGCACACAATGCCTCGCGATGCAAGGCGTTGTGTGCTTGTAGATCTGCTGTTTTCACTAGTTCAGTACATTTTATAGATGATAAATACAAAACGAACGGTTTTGGACATACAAGGTATCCACCCGACAACGACGATATGCTATAAATATAAGTTGCTGGGAGTGAAAATTATAATGTAGGGGTGCCTCGGATTAAAAGAATATTTATGGGGTGCCCTGAGACAAAAAAGTTTGGGAACCCCTGGCATAGGGAAGGGAGCGTACAGGCAAGGGACTCAAAAACCACAACACCAATAACATTTCCTGGGAAAATTCTGGCATTATCTACCCTAGAAGTTTACAGTTTTTTGACCTACTCTTCACAGCCGATGACCCATTTGAAGACTTCTTCGGAGGAGGCCGCAGTCGCCAGCGGGGCATGAGCCGAAGCAGGACTGGGGGGCCATTTTACCACGGTTTCGGGGGCTTCCCAGGGTTTGGCGGAGGTATCTCAGGGTTTGATTCAGGTGTGTACTTTACCGAATCAGTAATGGTACAGTTATGGGACACTGAATCCATGAATGGTCAATAATGTTCTAGTGTGCGATTACATTTGCTGTTTTGTAGGAATGACAGCTCCCTAATATTAAGCAGCGTTGTGTTCTTGAAATTGGATTTTTGCATTTTTTGTCATTGCTACAGGCTTTACCTCATTCGGACAGATGGGCGGAGGGGGATTCGCATCCTTCTCGTCCTCATCCATCGGTGGCATGGGAGGCGGAGGAATGGGCAACTTCAGATCCGTGTCGAGCTCTACCAAGTTCATCAACGGCAGGAAAATCACCACAAAACGGTACTGAGGAAATGTCCTGCAGCCGCTGTGAAGCGACTGCAAGATGAGATATGGGACATGCAGCAACGTATATACTGTGCATTAGGCGTAAGACATCTCAAACAAACCTTTTTCCTGTGTCTCTTCTCTTTGACAGGATTGTGGAAAATGGCCAGGAACGTGTGGAAGTGGAGGAAGACGGCCAGCTAAAGTCTCTAACTGTTAATGGTAAGGAGCAGGTCCTAAGACTGGATAGCAAGTAACATTCTTCGGCACAGCATTTTGTGCTATGTGCGGTTCTCTCTCGCACACAACGGGAATACCAAGAAAAGAAAAAAAAAGAAATTACCAAACCAGACCAGCTGAGTGGCACCGTGTTGGTCACTGGTGTTTGGTCTCTCTCTTCTGTCTCTCTCCTGCGCTTCCCTGGCGACATTCTCATTCCGAAGAACAGCGTTCTTCTCACTCTAGGTAGCTACAGTTGGGGGGCTAGTTATATTTATTCCAGTTTACTTTTTGGTTTGGGACCATCTCACTAGGACCACAGAGGATTTTGTTGGCTCATTTTTACTTGTAACTTTATCTCTGCCATATACACTTAAAGGAATACTCCACTATTCTTCATCATCTCCATGTCTTTATCGGTATCAGTATAGACTGTACATGGTGCTACAGTAATTGATTGTAACCTCTGCCACTAGGAGCAATGGTTTTTTGCAGTGTATTCTGGGTGTTGTAGGATCAGACGACAATGAGCCTTGTTCAGATTGGGACCGACTAATTGCATTTTCTTTGCTAGTATTGCATGTAATTAAACATTTTCTTGCTTTAGTAGATGTCACAAATTGACATAAACATCCACACATTTGACAGTGGAGCATTCCTGACAGTGGTCATAGTGTTACTTTGGGGGCTTTTTTAAATACTGTTATTTTTGATTTAACGAGTGAATGTTATAAGCTTAAATGCTTTGCCCAAAGAACTGCACCTCGCTAACCTGTTAGCTATGTTCATGTTCTTGCCTGTTATTGAATAACATAGATTATTAATACATTGATTATATTAATGTGCATTTTATCACCTTTTCTATTTTGTTTATATGTTTGTTTTGATTGACAACAGTGTTGTTTATTAATATCTGCATGGTGATTCGAGGAGGCTGCCTATGGGATTTTTTTTTGTTCTTTTACTGTAACTCATCAACACGAACAATGATCCGAATTCCACAGGCCACAATATGTTGATACCAGACATACAGGGGATTTGATGTACTTTGTAAAATAATAATTATACATTGTGTTTATACATTATATAAGGTACAGTGTATATATACATATACAGTATATGATTCAGAAATGAATTGGACAATAAACCTGAGTTTGATCCTGTGGAAGTGGCTTGTTGCTGTCACATGGTGTCTGTGTTTGGCTTGAGTGATATTCACATCTCACACTTAACTTCCTGGTTCTCTGAGGAATGCGTGTTTAACCTGTTCACACTTTTACACTGCTAAACATCTGCTTAACACACGACCACAACAAGAAACCACCAAGGCTGCTTCTCTATTACAACCGCGACCACCCATCACATCAGCCACTGTGTGCATTGTTTCTAATCTAATACTAACTATCTCAATTACCGTTGTCATTTGCGTTAATTAATTGCATAGTAAGTGCCTAACCTGATTGTGTGTGTTTCCTTTCATAGCAAGTAATCCCATCATGTAGCATTAGTGTGAACTTATGACCTACCAGTAATGCTCAGCTACATTTTATAAATGTTGACGCCGGTACTGATCAGCGTTTGGTAAGGAAAATGACTGTGAATGGTTGGAGAGCTGAGCCCGGCTGGGAAACCAAACGTTCCCAGGTTCGATTCCAGGCTTCAGCAATGTGTCTCTGAGCAAGACCGTTAACCCTTAAAGTGCTCACAGAGGTTGTGCGCCCGTTGCTCCAGTTACTTAGGATGCAGATACATAATTTCACTGTAAATACCTCAAAGTGTGGTGCTATATAATTATTATTATGTCTATACTCCGTTGCTGTTGATGGGTTTTACACATACCAGGTAAGACAAAACGTCAAGCTGCCTTGATGTCTCTGCATCTCACAAAAGGAACTTTTTGAGAGAGAGAGAGAGAGAGAGAGAGAGAGAGAGAATCATTATTTAGAACTTTTCCCTTTTAAATGTACAAATAATAATGAAATAATTTTGATCATTGCTAAATAACTGCGTGACACATCTGTGTGTGTGTGTGTGTGTGTGTGCGCGTGTGCACGTGCGTGCATGCGTGCAAGAGAGGGTGTATGTGCGAGGGTGTGTGTTCTGGAGAACATTATCTTTGGCACATCACTTCGGTCGGTGGAATGTGCTCAAGGCTAGTTTATTTACACAAGGCTTACTGTGTTCTCTTTTTTATGAGAGAAGTTAGGAAAGGGAAAAGCTGTTTTCACGAGGCAAGGATTATATCAAAATCACACCCAGTAGCCCGGCAGCTTAAGTCAATTCTTTTAGAAGAATTGTTCACTTTGTGATACAAGCACCGAATTTTGCAAGTTTCCTCTGGACCTACTTTTTCCAAAAAGCAAGTTAGCCACTCAATTAAAAACAAATAGGGTTGGGGTCCCAAGTCCCAACCGTCCCATTGACTTTCTCGTGTGAACTGAGCGGTGGAGGCTGCGTGTGTGTGTGTGTGTGTGTGTGTGTGTGTGTGTGCGCGCGCGTGCGTGCATGCGCGCGTGTGTGTGTGTGAATGTGAGTCTGAACAACAGCGCCCCTCCCTTAACATGTGTGGTCAGAAAAGGTACTGCAGGCTACATACAGACACGGACGGACGGACGCATACATACATACATACCCACACACAGCCACGTATAGGAGACGGTGTGACCACCGCTCAAAAAATAAATATGCTTTAAGTAGTATGTGAGGGGTCAAAATAGGGTTTTTTCATGATTCTGAATCCATTGCAAGCATTTGTTTTGCACGAAAAACATTCCTTGGGCTAGAAAGGCCACCACAAAACTATGGTTTAGTGATGAGTCATCACTTTTCACGGTGGTTTAGTGATGAGTCATCATTTTTCACGCTTTTGTGGGGGCCTTTCTAGCCCAAGGAATGTTTTTCGTGCAAAACAAATGCTTGCATTGGATTCATGATCATGAAAAACCACTAGTTTGACCCCTCACATACTACTTAAAGCATATTTATTTTTTTGTATTATTTTACTGTATAGAAAGTCAATGGGACCCTGACCCTATTTGTTTTTAATTGAGTGGCTAACTTGCTTTTTGGAAAAAGTAGGTCCAGAGGAAACGTGCAAAATTCGGTGCTTGTATCACAAAGTGAACAATTTCTCAGTAAGCTGCTGGGATACCTTTGATGAGTTAATTTTCGGCCCCGTACCTGGGGGAGCGGAGAGATAATACCTAACGCAAACGACAGAGAGAGAGAGCTATAGAGGAACAATGTTGAATCTCTGTCCATTCGTTTCAAGGCTGCTCTACAGCGCCACTTGAAGGTAGGTCACCCAGCGGTATTGCAGATGTTGAGGCTGTGCTCAGATATAGACATACACTCGGTCACTTGTTGGAACGGCTGGCACATCTCAAAGAGGATAAGACAGACGTTTTACAACATAATATGAGACACTGTGATTTTCAACCAGTGGTCCTTGAGGGGTTTCCAGGTGGTCCCCAGCTAAATGATGGAGAGTTACCAAATGCATCCTTATAGAACTTTAACTCTTGAGAGTGTAAAATGAAACCAAATGGACCTGTATATTAGGGATGCGGTATCGGTACTCGTGGTATCGGTACTCGCCCCGATACCGGCCTATTTTGCGGTATCGGTACTCGTCTGATACTGCTCACAAAGCAGTGTGTGTTCCGCCACTTCGCCTTTCTCTCTCTCTCTTAAAGTATCAAAAGTAAAAATACAAAATGTTTGAGCATAGCAGATCTAGAAGATCATGCACAGTACAGGAATTTCCATGGGCTAAACCTGAAAAAAAAGTGAAATGTGTGGCAGTTGTGCCATGTTCTGGGAAAGCAATGCAATTTAATGTGTTATATACAGCCAGAAAGTGAGGAACAGCTGATAAAAAATAAATTAAAAAAAGGTAATTTAAAGACATTTTTTATTCTTAATTGTACTCGTATCGGTACTCGGTATCGGCAAGTACTCAAAATGAAGTACTCGTACTTGTACTCGGTCAGCAAAAAAGTGGTATCGGGACATCCCTACTGTATGTTTCTCAAGTCTAAATAATAGAAGGCTAAATCTGGTGGTCCGTGGCTCAAATGCCAAATAAATAATGGACCTTGAAAACCACTGCACTCGGAGGAAAACTGTTGCCAGAAGTTCAATGGAATTCATTATCATTACTGAGAGCTGGCCGGACCAGCTTATGAATAAACATAATATTTGTAATGATTACGACCTTTGTCAGACCATTGGTTTTGGAAAAATAAATTGAGACATGCATTGTTTTCTGAAGACTGGGCACATTTACTAGATTGGTCAGGTTTCCAGGCCAGGGGTTCCAGAGTCCCATGCAGTTAATATCAGTGGTGGAAAAAGTCAATTTTTTAAAGTAAAAGTATCAATACTGCAATATAGAAATATTATGTTACAAGTAAAAGTCTGGAATTCAAAATGTAGGCCTACTTGAGTAAAAGTACAAAAGTATTGTCATCAAAATCTAAATGTACCTAAAATACCAAAAGTAGATGGTAGGCCTACTTATTATTCAGAATGTCCCATTTCAAGTTTTCAAATGTATAAAAATCTTATGAAAAATAGCAGATGGACAAAATCAAATGGACAAAATCGTTATTTGGCTGAAGGGATTAATGTTTTGTGGTAATAATCTATTAAATATCTAATCTACAAAGTAGTAACTGAAGTTTTCAAATAAATGTAGTGGAGTAAAAAGTAGCAATTGCCTATTTGGATCTGATATGTAATGGAGTAAAAGTAAAGTAAAAGTAAAAGTACTGAAAACCATGGAAATACTCCGGTAAAGTAAAATTTTACTACTACTAT